>NC_091781.1:59259847-59570287 GCF_029378745.1 Bos indicus
GGCGCCCCGAAGCCTGCGGGCAGGTGCCCCCCGTGTCTGCCGGGGGCTCAGGCCCAGGGCAGGGGCGCGGGAGTGGTGGCTGGGGCCAGGCCCCAGGAGGGGAAGGGTGGATGGGGCGGGGGGCGCGGCCAGATTGGGGCTCCACTCGGGGGTCCACCCCCACCGTGGTGGGACCTGGGCCAGGCCCACGTGTGTCTCCGTTGCCCCCGGGGCCATGGAGACGGGGCTGTAAGGCTCGCCCCCCAGCTCATTCATAGGGAGTCCTTTCGACTCTTGAGGACAGTCTCGGAGACGCACCTGTGAAGGGCCTGCCCCAACGTCAAGGGCTTGCTCGAGGGCTCCTAGCTGCAGTGGGAGCGGCCGTCACCCAGCGTCAGTAACAGCCGTACTGCTGACGGCGGAGGTCATGCCTACAGCCGGGGTACCTGGGGAGACCCCGCTGCAAGGACAGATGTCCGTGGTGGTCACTCTTGTGTCCATGCCGGGCAGCGGGGCCCACTGTGCTGGGGCCACCCCGTCCACCCAGTGACGAGGCCCGGGAGAAGGAATGTCAACTGGTGGGTGCCAGGTGGCAGGCCACAGGGCCCCTTCTGCCTCCTGCTCCCCAGGCCCTCTGAGGGGCCTCGAGCCTGGGCCCCGGGAGGACAGGGCCTGCGGGGGCCACGTGCCCGAGGTGTGGGCTGCGGTCTGCAAGGGCCGCCTTGGGGCCCAGCTGGCCCTGCACAGGGTGCTGGCCGGAGGGGTGGACGCAGCCCTGCAGTCACGGTGGTCCCGGCAGACCCAGGCGGGGCCTTGTGGCCCACTCTCCTTTCCGCTGTCTTTTCTCCCTTCCCCCCGCGGATGACCGCCCCCCACCCCACCGGCCCCCACTCTGCGTGCTCTCCTGTGGGCTCAGATCCACGGCTCCCCATCTTTCCACAAACAGCGGAGGGGACACAGCTTACGGTCTGCAGCCTCTGGCCCCTTCCCTTTATTTTGGAGAAAATGTGAAAGTCAGTTATATAGAGATAGAGCTTTTTTCCAAAACAAACAACTTTTCACTGAAGTATAGCTGGTTTCCAACGTTGTATTAGGGTCAAGTGGACAGCAAAGTGACTCAGCTGTAAATATATAGTTATCGTTCCTCAGATTCTTTCCCTGTTGTCGGTTATAAGATATTGAATGTCGTCCCCATCTTTGTTGTTCATCTTACGTGTCTGTGTCTCTTAACGCTGAGCTCTTAATGTACCTGCTCCCCGCCTTTCGCCTTTGTCAGCGTGTTTGCTCTCCATGTCTGGGAATCTGTGTCTGTGTTGTGAATAAGTGCGTTTGTATCATATGCTAGATCTCGCATACAAGTGATATCGTATGACGTTCGTCTGACTTGCTTCACTCCCTATGAAAACCTCTGGGTCTCGTGGACACTTAGGCTGCTTCCATGTCTTAGTGCTGTGAATCCTTTTGAATGAGTTCTCCAGATACGTGCCCGGAGTGGGATTGCTGGACCGTAAATAGCTCTCCTGGAAGTTTCCCAGGGACCCTCCTTACCCCTCTCCACAGTGGCTGCCAGTTCACATCCCAGCAGCAGTGTAGGCGGGCGCCCTTTTCCCCACACTCTCCAGATGTTTTGTTTGTAGGCTTTTTGACGATGGCCATTCTGATGATGGGGTGTGGGGTACCCCACTGTACTTTGGATCTGTGGTCTTTGTCACCCAGGTCTTTCCTCCTCGGCCATCACCCGCAGCCGCAGCTGAGAGCCATGTTCCCGGGTGAGCTGTGTTTGGGCCGCCCTGGGCCGGAAGGTGGGCCGCCTGTCCTGGGAGGGACACGGATGATGGCATAGCCGCTGTTTTCACCGTGAGGGCAGCAGAGAAAGGCTTGCTGAGAGCTGTGTCTCCACCTTTGTTAACTCATTTGATGCTGTGGCAGCCTCGTGAGGTCGGTACTGTCGCTGTGCCCCTTCGACAGTAAGGGAGCTGAGCCAGAGAGGTCACCAAGCTCCTGGACACTCGCAGCTGGGAGTGAAGGGGAGCAGGGCCCAGGCTGTCCAGCTCGGAGACCCGCCCTGGGGACCTTGGGTGGCCTGGAGTCCTTCAGTCACATCAGGCCATGAGGTGGAAGGACACGGGAATAAAATGAATAAAAATCTTTGCCTGCTAAACTACATGCCTGCCGCTGCTACTGGGCGTGATTTTTCCCAGTGGACTTTTTCCTGAATGTACCTTCCCTTCTCCCTCCTTCCCTCCTTCTCTCTTTTTCTTTTTATGGCTTTCCGAGGCTAAATTTCCAGAAATCGGTGACCATGGCAAGGGGGATAAGTTAAAAAATTTGTAAACGGTTCCCGGCAGCGCGTGTGTGAAGCCCAGCCTTAAACGAGGGGATCCCCATTGGCGGAGGCTGCGTGTGGGAGTCGCCGATCAGAAGCTGGATCTTAGATCGCTCTTCAGAGGCTGATGGGAAATGCCGGGCTCCCAGGCGTCCTTATCGGCGTGGTCACCCGCATCGCGTTATCTGAGGCCCCTTCAGGAAGCGCAAGGGCGGGCAGAGACTTGGCCAGAGTCAGCCTCGCCCCGGGGGGACTTCTCGTGAGAGTCGCAGGCTCCCACGGAGGGCGAGGGTGGGCCACACAGAGTGACCGTCCCGAGCGCACGGGCGGGGACGGGGGTTGAGCCCGGGGCCTCTGCTGGCTCAGCTGTGCGGGTGCCGGGCCCCAGGAGCTGCTGACAGGGCCCTGCAACGAGCAGGGCACAACCTGGGCAACCTGACGAGGCGGCCCTGGCCGAGCTGGCAACGCACGCGGCGAGCAGCAGCAGCGCAGCGTGCGCAGGTGGACGCCACGCGCGCGAAGTAACACCCGCGGCCCCTTGGCTGCCTTTCTGGTTTCCAACTTGCGATAGAGATGGGGCACCGAGAGCCGTGTCTTCGCCGTAGGAAGAACAGCAGTGTACAGGCCTTTAGGCCTCAGAGAGCATCTCAGCTCCGGTGCCGGGGTGACAGCAGGGAGTGGCGGGGACTGTGCACCCGTGGAGGGGGCCCACCCGGAAGTGCTCTCTCGGAGGATGAAGCTGCTGCCCCAGAGAGGCCTCTGCCCCAAAGGGACCTGCTGGGGACCTTTCAGGTGGTTGGCTGTGTCTTCCTGGGCATTTCCTCCTTAAACGGAAGGGGCTCCAGGAAATGGTGGGAGGAACGCCCTCAAAAGCTACAGCATCCTGCTCCTTCAATTTGGTTTTCTGAATGAAAGAAAACACGTGACTATTCTTGACGCACCCTGGACACCCTGGTAGCGACTTTCATTGACTCGTGAATCCGTATCTCAGCGTCTCTCCATGGAGAGCTTCTTTATTCCCTTCCATTTAAAATCTGAATATATTTTAAAAGGTAACACATTTTGGTGACCTGAGATTCAAACGGCACAGACGGGCACATGGTGGGACCCCTCCTCCCACTGCCTCCCCGAGTTGCAGTCCGTAGACACAGCCAGCGTCTTGGCCCCTAGCGAGTTCTAGTCATGGCTTTCCCGCATATGAGCGTATGTGTACATAGATCTTCTCTTTAAATTGGGATGTAATTGACATGCACTGTTATGTTCATTCCAGGCGTAGGACGTGATGATACTGTACACGTGTACATTATAAAATGATTGGGCAGGAGGGCTAGTTAACACCCATCACTACACATAGTTACATTTCTTGGGACCTTCTTTTTTTTTAATTTTTTATTATTTTTCGGCCCACCTCTGGGCATGTGAGATCTTAGTCCCCCAGCCAGGGACTGAACCCACACCCCTTGCAGTGGAAGCGCAGAGTTACCCACTGGACCGCCAGGGACGTGCCTCTTGGGAGGATCTTCTTCGAGTTCTACTGTCCGAGCAGCTTTGCAACACGCAGCGCAGCGTTGTTAAATGACTCTAGTCACCGGTGGTCTTCTGGGCTTTCCTGTGGCTCAGAGGGTAAAGAACCTGCCTGGCATGCAGGAGACCCAGGTTCGACCCCTGCATCGGAAAAATCCCCTGGAGTAGGAAACAGCAACCCACTTCAGTATTCTTGCTTGGAAAATCCCAGCGACAGAGGAGCCTGGCGGGCTTCAGTCCATGGCACTGGAGGGAATCGGACGCGACCGAGCGAGTGACACTTTCAATCTCGTAGTCAGTGGGTCTGCGTTGCGTTCCCAGGGCGTGTTTATTTTTATTTCCTTTATAACTGGGAGTTTGTGCCTTTGACCTCCTTCACCCGCTTTCCCCACCCTCCCACCCCTCACCTCTGGCAACCACCAGTCTCTGTTTCCATGAGTTCAGGGTTCTTTATTTGTTGTAACGTTTTCCATGTACTCGAGGTGGTACCCTATTTTTCCTTCTCTCTCTGACTCATCTCACTTAGCGGTTTGCCCTCTGGTTCCATCCATGTTGCTGCAAATGGTGGGATTTCGTCTCTCTCTCTCTCTCTCTTTTTTTTTTTTTTTTTTTGCTGAATTGTATCTCTCTCCCCCTGCTTCTTATACCAAGGTCCTGCATCTTGATTTTTTTCTCTTGAACCATGTCTCTTGAAGACTCACCGATAACAAGTTTCTCCCCTTTCCAGCTGTGTCGCGCTCCATCATGATGTGGGCACCATCCCTTATGTCTCTTGTTTGCATCTGTCTACGCTGACCTCTGTGTCTGTACGTGTCCCAGAGGAGATCAGAGCCTTGAGGGTGGGGTGCTAGGCGACGGCACCAGGGAGGCACTAGGGGCACGTGTGCCCGCGGAGGTCAGGTGCCTGGAGCTCTGGGGTCTCTGCCCCCTTGTCCGGGGTCGGGGGGGCATCAGCGTGCTTCCTGCCTGTGACATCTGCAGGTTGGTGACTCAGATGCTCCTAGCGTTTATCTGACTTCCTTTCTGAGCTTCACTTGTTCCAGCTTCTCCTTCTTGCATCCTTCCACCCGGGGATCGGCACCCAACCTGAGAGCCCGTGAGGACCTCCAGGTGCTAACGAGGCGGCAAAGTCGTCCCAGAGCAGACCTGTCAGAGTTCAGGCCCCTTGCTGGGTTCGCTTCTGGGCCTCTGGGGGCTGAGGACACTTGGCTAAGATCTCCGCCTTGAGATCTCGTGATGGGGGCTGGGGGCCGCCCCTGTTCCTCCTGGGGCGGTGCAGATAGAGCCGCGGTTCTGCTGTGACAGTTGACGGGCGTGTGCAAAATTGGCAACAGCTCAGGCCCGGAGAGACAGCTGGACTCCAGCCCGGAGTTACGTTTACCTCCTCGATTATTTTTGGCGATGTGGGTTTTGAGAAGGGAAATCAAATGCCAACAATTTCATGGGCGTCCCGAAAGCAGCCTGTTCTGTCTAGTCAGGGAATATTTCAGTGACGGTTCTTCCAGGGGCCTGGTCCCCGACTCGGGCCTCGGGGATGGTTGGAATTTGGGTTCTGGTTTACGCCCAGGGCGCAGGGCGTGGGGGGAACGTAGCGGACCCTCACCTTGCACTTGCGTACAGGCCCTTTAGGGTCTGACCCGTGGAAGCACCGGGGGTGATGGCCTTCCATGCAGCCCCAGTGGCAGGAGCCGGCTGGCAAGGCACCTGGACGAGGCCCTGAGCAGCTGGAGACGGCCCCCTAGTGGCAGCGGAGGGCGGTGCCTCCAGGCCTGGTCGGCCCGCTCTGGGGCCTGCTCCGGGGTCCGCTCCAGGGTCTTCTCCAGGGTCCAGTCCAGGGTCCTGGCAGAGGAAAGCCCCTGTGGTTCCATCTCCAGGACATCCCAGCCTTGTGGACAAAGGCCTCACGTGGACCCTGCGTCCCGCCCGCCAGGCCTCCCTGCCTGCCCCCCGGGCTGTCCCCAAGGGTCTCCTCATCCCCCACCCTCTGACCACACCCACATTCAGCCTTTTCCTCCGAGGGAGGAAGCCTGTCCCTCCCGGTGAGGACTAAGCATTCCTTCACGGGCCCTCCCCAGAGGGGCCGCGGGGTGTGGGGAGGGTGGGGGTCCCACAGATACGGCGTGTGTAGGTCTCAGCCTCAGACCTTCAACATTTTCCGCGAAAGAGGTTAAGCACCAAGAGGATGAGAAGACAAGCTGCAGAAAAAGTCTTCTCAAAAGACGCATCTGATAAAGGACGGCCGTCTAAACTATACAGAGAAGTCTCAGTGGGAAAGCGAACGACCCGATTGTCCAGACCCAAGAGGCCTGGACAGTCAGCTCACCAAAGAAGATGGACAGAGAGCAGATAAGCCCCCGGAAGGACGCGGCACCTCGTGTGTCATCAGGGAAATGCGATGGGAACAGGAGGCCCCACTGCACACCTGTCGGAATCCGGACACGGACCACACCCCGGGCTGGCGAGCGGGGGCAACCTGCACTCGCGCCCTCTGCTGGCAGGGAGGCAGGCGGCTGCAGCCTCGCCGAAAGCCAGCTTGGCAGATTCTTACAAAGCTGAACTGACTCACCGTATGATCCAGCAGTCATGCTCCCTGGTACGCACCCAAAGCAGTTGCAAGTTTGTGTCCTCAAAAACTCTGCACAGGAAGGTTTGTAGCCGCTTTATTTATAATTACGGAAGTCACCTAGATGTCCTCAGCGAGTGAAGGAGTAATGTGCACACGGGGGTCCCTTTCACTAAACCAGAGTGGAGTGTGTGTTACAGTTAAGGCACTTACACTTCTTCGGTGAAAGAAGCCGATGGGAGAAGGCTCCCCACTGTGTGGTTTCAACTGTTATTTCATTCTGGAAAAGGGAAGACTGTGGAGACAGCAGGAAAGGTGAGGAGTCACCGGGGCAGCGGCGGTGGGGAGCGATGAACAGGCGGAGCCCGGAGGCATTTCGGGGAGCTTGCACTCTATGTGATGCGGTGACGGTCAATGCGTGTCCTTCTCTTTCTGTCATTTACTAATATCCCAGGATCTGCATCGCCGAGAGGGAGCCCTCCTGGAGCCTGTGGACTCCGGGCGCCTATGTTGTCGTGTCCTTGTGGCTTCATCACTTGTAACAAAGCCTCCTCATTTGGGCTGGGGGGACACTGATCACGGGTTGGTGGGGGGGGGTGGGAGCTGTGTGTGTGGCAGGGGAAGGAGTGTGTGGAGACGAGTACTTACCACTCGTTTTTGCTGTGAATCTCAAACTGCTTGAAATATAGGGTGGTTTAAAAATTAAAAACAGAAAAAAAAACCCAAAACCAAGATTGAACAGAACGGCAGAAGCCCCCCGACGGGGCTGCAAGGAGATGCTGCTCCTCCCTGGGGCGTGACTTTGTGCCTCTCAGCAGCCCCCTCTCCCCTAGAGCCTCTCCAGGCTAATATACGCCGGTGCGCGTACCTGGGCACTCAGCCTCTCCAGGCTAATATACTCCTGTGCGCATACACCTGGGCACTCAGCCTCTCCGGGCTAATATACTCCTGTGCGCATACACCTGGGCACTCAGCCTCTCTGGGCTAATACACTCCTGTGCGCGTACACCTGGGCACTCAGCCTCTCTGGGCTAATACACTCCTGTGCGCGTACACCTGGGCACTCAGCCTGTCCGGGCTAATACACGCCTGTGTGCGTACACCTCGGCACTCAGCCTTTCCAGGCTAATGTACGCCTGTGCGCGTACACCTCGGCACTCAGCCTCTCGGCGCTAAGACACGCCTGCACGTGCACAGTCAGCACTCAGCTCTCCAGGCTGACACGCCTGTGCGGGTACGCCTCATTGCTTCCGTGAGTACCCCCCAGGTAGCATATTTTCGTTGCTCTCCCAACAGCTGTAGCTCTGTTACACTAAAGCACGTGAACTCGGCGGCCCCTGCTCAGTCCCTCTTACGGGCCGGTGTGTCGGTGTGTCCGGCCCTTGGGCCCTTCTGCCCCTCCCCGCTTCCCACGGCCAGCCGGCCTGCCCCCGAAACGCCAGCCTGACGCCGTGTTTGTCCTCTTGGGGGCAGCCACCGCTCAGGGAAGAGACGGCCCAGCCCCGGAGCAGCTGCAGCTGCCCTGGCCCTCTCCTCTTGGTCCAGGGCAGGCCTGGCGCCCTTTGAAGGGACAGTGGCTTGGGGACCAGCGTTTCTCCAAGAGGAGACTCTGGCATGATTCTGCTTCAACTTGGATCTCCCCAACCTCTCCGGGGGGCTGTCCAGGGTGCCCCCCAGGGCCTGGACTCAGGGACCCGGCCTTCAGGCCTGGTCCCCTGAGTACCGGCGGCGGTGGACGCGTAGCTGCGGCCACTGTGTGTGGGACCCTCTGCTCTGCTGGGGGACACGGAGCACACGGAGCGGGGTCCTTGCTGCGAGGGCTGGGCTGGCTGGACGTATCGCACCCGAGCCCTGCGGCTGGGGGCAGTCAGAAGGCGGGCGGTCGGCTGGGCGGTCCTCACGCAGGAGGAAGGGCAGGTGGGGGCGGGAGCCCAGGGGTGCGGCGTGAGCAGGAGGGGCGCAGCCTGGCCCCGACCCGCGTCCCCGCACCGGCAGGACAGAGCTGCCGCCGGTTATCTGGCCTCCTGGGGCTGCAGGCTCATCCCCGCATCACGCTGGTATTTTTCATCCTTTCTCTCTCACTATCATTTTTTTTTAATAAAAATAACTATGAAGGGTCCAAGACGCCTTTCTTTCTCGACATCCCAGCCCTTAGGTCCCAGCAGCGCGTCGGTGGCAAAGAATGTCCCCTGTCACCGCAGCCGCTCGCCTTTATTTGAAGTGTCTGGCTGAGCTATCTCCTCGTGACATGCTTCTTTCAGAGCGAATTATTCATGGGGCCCGGCCCCCGCCACCCTGCACCCACCCCCACCGGCCACTCGGTTCTCCCGCAGGTGTGAAGACAGGCCAGGCCTTTGTGCCGAGGAAGCCGCCCCCCCACGCTCCCCCCTGGAGCCGGTCCAGGCCTGTCAATGCTCCCGCGCTGCAGCCTGCCGGGCGTGCGGGGCTGACGGCTCCTGTCATCCCAGGAGGGCTGCACGGGGCCCCCGCCCGCCCCAGGCTCCCCTCCACCAGGGGCGGCCCCATCACTCGGGGGCAGCGGGCACGTGTTGGTGCGGCCACCTCACCTCGAGTTGGGGGAGGCGGCCAGGCAGGGGCCGGGGACCGTCCGGGCCCCCAGTCGGGGTGTGGAGCCTCCAGTGAGAAGAGCTGATGGCTGAGTGCAGAGCTGAGCGGGGCAGGGGCCCAGTCCCAGCCAAGCCAGCCGGTAGTCAGTGCGGGCTCCCAGAGACGGTCTCAGGCCATCCCAGCAACGGGAAAATGGCCCCAGGAAACAGGTCAGCGTCCCCAGCCTCCTCTGGACCCCTGAGCACATCCCCCGCTTCTTGGGGAACACGGGGTCACTTAGATCCGGCGGGAACACAGCGGGCACACGGGCACAGGCTTGCCCGCCTCTCTGGCCTCCATCTGCTGCTCTGTCCCTTGGAGGGGAGCTGCTGCAGGGGGACGGGGTGCAGAGAGCCTGAGGGACCACCGTGCGTGCTGGAGCTGTGCGTCCTTGTCACTAGTCCGAGGCACTGGCCTGCTCTGACCTGCCCGGTGTTCGGTGCCGCTCACTAAGGCGGGAGCACATGGGGGTCCACACGGCGGTCAGGCCGCAGGGGCAGCTGCTCCAACGTCACCGTAGGCTCTCCTTGCACCCCCCGGCCCCCTTCTTACCTGCAGCCCATGCTTCCCCTCGGGGTGCCCCTCAGGGTGCCCCTTGGGGTGCCTTGCCTGGACCCAAGAGGGATCTGAGTTTGCAGGAGAGCCCTGAGCCCTGGGACAGACTTGTGGTTGAACCCAGCACTTCTCTTTACTACCTGGGTGGTGGCCTCTCTGAGCCTCGGTTGTTTGCCAAACGGGACCCCCATGCCCTCCCAGTGAGGCACAGAGGGGCGTGAGAGTGCCCCCCACTGCGCCTGGCACAGGTGCAGCTCCCCACAGGAGGGACAACGCAGGCCCTGATGTTTGGGTGTCCTTGCTTATTATGGGGCCAGCATGCCATGCTGTCAGGCCCGCGAGGTCCCAGCCCCTGCCGCAGCCCAGGGGGGTCCGGGGGCCCACGGGCCTGCGAGACAGAGGGGGGTCCCCTCCTGAAAGCCCCTGGGTCCGGAAGCAGGCCTCTGGGCAAGAAAACAGACGCTGGCACGCTGCCCCCGAGGTCCCGCCGTCAAGGCAGCCACGGGAGCGACTGGGGACGCAGGCTGCAGGAAGCCGTTCCCTGCGCACACCTGCGCCCTGGTGTGCGCTCGGCGTTGTTCTCCACCCAGAGCTGAACAGGGGGGCCTTTCTCTCAGGAGCCTCCAGGTCGACCTGGAACGGAGCCCACGGAGCCTTCCCTCTGCCCGACGCGCCATTTCCTGGGGACGGAGACCCTGGATGACACGCGTTGAATAAGCCCCCTTCAGCTCAGGGTCCACAGACTCAGGCTCAGAAAGGCCCCCCACCAGGCACAGGACGTGGACCTGAGCCGGCTGGTCACCCACAGGTCTCTCCCACCAACTCTCGTCTACACAGGGCAGGTCATGGCTTGCGTGCGCCCCGCCCGGGCACCCCGGTGCAGGCAGGCACCCAGGTGACGTGCCCACAGGCCAATTCAAGCATTGGCACTTAAAGATGGGTACAGGCTACCATCACCCCGCAAGGAAGGGACTTCTAACCCCAGAGGGAGTCCTTGCTCAAGCAAGACTCAGACCAGCATCGTTTTCTTAGGCCAAGTGAGGTCGGGTCAAGGCCGGCTCCCTTAAGTGAAAGCCGTGCAGTCCCTGTAGACTGGAGCGTGCCAGGCCCCTCCTGTAACCTCCCAGGCGGAGGAGCGGCCTGGAGTTAGCTTTAGGGGTACAGCTGTATACTCCTGCCCCCGCCATAGCGCTAACAGCCATTCTGCCCCAGGTAGACGCTGGGTATAGGATCACTGCATCTTTTCCGGAAAAACAGGACCGTGTCTTCTTAGAGAAGGCGAGGAAGCAGGCCAATGTCTGGTTGGAGGGCCTGGGAGGTCCGTTCCAAAAGGCCTGGGCAGGAATCAGGCCTGAGGGCTGCTTCCATTTTTCCTGCAGGATATCTGAACTGCCCAGGAGGCTGCCCAGAGCCGCAGGACAAGGTGCTGGGTGGACAGGCCTCCTCATCCGGGCTGGAGGACTGCCCTGGGGCCTGGGGCTGCGGAGGAGCGGGGGAAAGTACTCCCAGGCCGGGGTCGCGGGCCTTCCATTCCCTTCTCCGGGTGGCGTCCCCACGGCCAGCTCCTCCCGCTCTCAGCCCGGGCGGGGCAGGGCGAGGGGGCGGTGTCCCAGGCTCAGGGCCGCCTTTTCCGTGCCCCGCCCCCTTCGGGAAGAACTGCGATGAACCTCTGTGTGTCTCTCTCTCTTTTCTCCGATTGGCCGTCGGAATCAAAGAGCCCTCTGGTGACTCAGGCGTTTCCCATTGCCCTATTGAGCATCCTCTACCCTCAGCACCGAGAGTGTTTCACGTCCTATTTGGAACTGATAGGAAACCCTTTCATTGTTTCACTACATGGATATTAGCGCTGATGAAGGAAGCTCTCCATCAGATAATCGGCGGCTGCAGGGAGCTGCTTTCCAGCGTCCGGGCCCCTGCCTCATCGCGTCCCTGGGCCCCGCGCTCCTGACGCCAGCCCCCGCCCCGGGCACCCCCGGCCGGAAGGAGGGGCCCTGCCAGCTGAGACACGCGGGGTCCCGCCCCTCCACGCCGGGTGAAGCGGGGCCTCGTGTCCCCCGCTATTAGAGAGGGGTGATGGTCCCCGTCGTCCCCCGTGCCCACCGGGCTGGGACCGCTCGGCCCCCTGCAGACGCTTCCTGCCCTCGCCCTCCACCCGCGCCAGGCTCCCGCTGTAATCCTCCGAGGCGTGCCGCCCCCTCCCCCCCCGCCCCCCGCCCGGCCCGAGATCCCTCCCAGCAGCTGCCCTTTGATCTACTTTTCACTTTCTGTGCTGAACGAAGGGGTCCTAACAAGTTGTTGGAAGAACGTTTGCCTGACCACAACTTTCTAGCTGGGTGTGATGTGTGGCAGTGACTGAAGCTTGACCCTCCCCCGAACCGCCCACCCCGCCCTCCTCCCACCCCTCACCGTCTCCCCTGCCCCCGGGTTGAGGGCCCGACCTCACAGACTCTCAGTAAAAACGTGCGTGAATGAATGCTTGTGACCTTCCTCCCCTGAGTTAGAGATGAGGAGCTCAGACTCAGAGAGGGTCAGCGATTTCCCCAAAACACACAGCAGCTGAGCCCCAGCTGAGCCTCCTCTTCCTGGGAGAGGCCGCGTCAGGGGAGAGACCCAGACAGAGCCGGGGGAGAGAAAGGAGATGGTCTCTCCCTGTCCGCTTCTTGACAAAAAGGCCCGCTCCTTGACAACCTCCGCTCCATTTCTCAGAGCTACAGTGTAAGCCACGTCCTGGACCTGGGTGGAAGGTGCTTCCCCCCAGGGAAACAGGCGCACTCCGGGTGGGCGGAGCCTCTGGGTGAGAGCGCGGGGCGGGGCTGGGGCGGCGGGGAGAGGCTGGCTGTGGGCTGCTCCGATGTCCTCTTTGATGTCCCTGGAGTCCCAACCTCAGTACTACTTGTGGTGTGTGTGTGTGTGTGTGTCTGCTTGTGGGGTGGGTGTGTGTGTGTGCGCGCGCGCAAGCGCGCGCGCGCCCAGCATCATCACAGACCTCAAAATTAGCTCTGCACCCGCAGGCGCGTCTGTGCCCGGAGCAGAGGTGGGACCCTGAGGTCAGGGAGGCTGATGCCCCACAGACCTGCCACCCTCACACCAGGGTTTGCAGGCACCCGGACCCCCAGCAGCCTGGGGGCCAGGGAAGGCTTGGGCAGTGGGCGATGGACGGGGGCTGCATCTCCATGCAGGACCCTCGAGGTGGTGGGGAGGCCACTCAGGGCCACGGCAGCAGGACACGGGCCCAAGCCACAGGCTGAAGGGGGCCAGCCTTCGGGCACCGTTCGGGCCCATGCCATGCCCTCCACGGGGGTCAGACTTCGGGCACTGTTTGGGCATGTTCCTCGGGCTCTCGCTGGTGGAGGGCTGGCTCTGGAACTGATTCCCAGCGTGGATATTCGGCCGTGCTGGTCTGGGCTGGCGCGTCCCCAGGCAGCCGTGGTGAAGATGAACGGACGCCCGTGTTCCCTGCGTTGGGTGATGACTGCGGCCCCAGCCCCCAGCCCTGGTCTCCGTCACCATCAGGCCCTGGGGTCCTGCGGGAGAGGTGACCGCCAGGCTTGGGGCCTCCTCAGGCGCCCGCGGCCATCTATAACTTGTTTATGTGGGAAAGCAGTTCCACCATCCAAACAACAGCCTTACGAAGGAATTTCAGGAACACAATTAGTTCATAAATTGAGAACTTCCTGTCTTTGTTGGGCTGGGGGTTGGGCACAGTCCCTGGTCTCCAGCCCCGAGCGACACAGTAGGTTCAGGGGCCTGGAGCCTGGTGGCGGCACACCAGCCCACCCGGAGCACGGTCGCTGTTCTATTATTATTATTATTGCTGTTATTGCGGTTTTGTGCGGAGGCCAATCTGTGTGGCTCAGGCCGCAGAGCTGGGCCCAGGGTGCTGTAGGGACTGACTTTCTCCTGCAGTAAAGGCTCGCTGGTCCATCAAGGCTTAGCCCCACGTGAAGCCCCATCCCTCGGCGTGTTCAAGCAGAGGCTGCTGAAGAGTCAGACGCAGGGCAGCTGGACTCATGGACGCGTCGGGCCCAAGGCCGAGTGGGCGGGGTGGGAGACGGGCAGCAGCGGCCGGGCCCTGCCTCAGTGGCTGCAGCTTTGGGCCAGAGCTCAGGCTCTCAGAGTGTCCCCTTCTTCCTTTTGTAACATGAAGGGTCACTGGAGAGCTCCCAGCGGCGATGCCAACACCAGGCTCCTCTGGCTGTTAGGGCGGGAACTAGAAATGCTGTTTCTGTCGTTGGGTCAGTCAGCGGCGTCCAGAAGAGACCTTGAGAGAGGCTGAATGGAGGGAAGTGGCTAAAATATTGACCAAGATTTTTCTCAAGACCCTAGAATGTCCACTGCAAGTAAACCCCCGCTTCGGTGAGCGCTGAGGACAGGGGGCAGACAGGCTGAGCTGGGCGTAGGGTGCTGGCCTAAGTCTCTCTTCTCCATGGCCAGTCTTCTGCATCAGCCCTTCCCTGGCGTTTTGAGGCAGGGGTTTGGCCGTCAACCCCCCTGTGGTGACGTTGTCCTAACCAACGGCTTGATTTCGGATCTCTGGTTCCCTCTGGGTAGGACACGCTGCTACCAAACTTCCATGCTATTTCTGTCTTGCCTGCCGGCTCGGGGTGGAATGGTACCTGAGGTTTGCAGGAGTTCAATACATTGGCTTAGCAATCTGTGTGCGCTTGGAAACAGAAGTCTGTGTTTAGCGTTTTGGCTACTAGTTGCCAACTCTGCTCTTACTGCTGTCTGCCTCTGAGTGTCCCTGCTGACGGCCCTCCCCTCTCAGACTTTCATCAGTGGAAGGGAACGCTCCGTGATGTGAAATAAGGCACTCCTTCTCCTGGGGGACCGGAAGCCATGACTTTTTCCTTTGAAAACTCCAGCAAGTTTTGCTGCTTTGTAAAGATGACTGAGTGACGGGTACCCCTCTTCCCATTGAGGACACTTGGAAAAGCTGGACGACACCACAGCCGAGAGAAACGCCAGCTTGAAGGCACTGGAGAGCTAACAGCAGCGAAAAGCTACTGGGCCAGGAGCCTAGTGTCAAGTCAAAATTCCGGAAGCCTGAGTTCAGCGCTTAGGGTCACCTTTTCCTTGACGCTGATTTCGGGAGCAGGTGCCGCCGGGGGGTGCGGGCTGAGGTGGGGCAGGGCTGCTGCCGCTGGTGGGGGGCCTGAAGCCGCACCCCCTCACCCCACCCTCCGGGGACCGAGGGCTGAACGGCAAGCAGAACTGCGTCGCCTGGCAGGAGCGGCTGCTCGGTCTCCCGTGACCTCAGCTCCCAGGACCAGATTTAGGGGTTAGGGTCTAAGGCACTAGAGAGGCTTTCTGGACGTATTTAATATGTGTGAAGATATTGAATACGTGTAAAGACATTTAATACATTTAAATATCTCTCTGAAGGAAGATTTCTGCATTTGAGGCCTCAAATTATTTGTACCAACAACATTTAAAATTTTAACAGCAAGCACCCAATGAAAGGAACCAGGCCAGACAGAGACAAGGCAATGGAATGGAAACCAAAAGAAGCAACAGACAAGGAGAAATAGCCAGAACCACAGAAAGAGCGCCGAATAAGCAGAAGCAGCTCAGGGAGGATGTAAGAGCTTCAAATACCAGCATTGGAGAACTTGACCTGATGGACACATGGCTACTTTAGAAAACACTCTTTTCAAGCACATGTTGGAAGTTTACCAAAAATGTACTCATAGAAGGAAGCAAGTCTGAAAAAGTTTCATTCAAAGAATTGGAATATTACAGGACGTGTTTTCTGACCACAACATATTGAAGTTAGAAATGTTGATTTAAAAATCACTAAAAATAACTATTTTTTAAAAGATGAAACGTTACGCATTTGTTACATAGATAGTAATATAATTGAAATGTTATTAATGCTTACAGTAGACAAGTTCTGAGGTTTGCACTAATAAAACAGTGTATCCTGAAACAATCTAAAGATTATGGAGATGTATTTGAGTGTGACACTTTAAATCTGACTAAAATTTCCAGATGTTAACTATGCACAAGATTCGAGGAGAAATTCCATCAAAAAGAAAGAAGCTGGAGAAAAATGTGGACACAAGTAAAAATGAGTCAGCCTGGGGTCAAACCATGGTTTCTTTGAACTCGGCCTCTCAATTTAAGAAAATTAAGTGACTTTTGCTTTAAAAATTAAGTAAAACAGCATCAACAATAAAAACCAACCCCCAAACCATAAGGGCCAAAGGGAAAAAACACTAGGGCCATAAAAATATATATTTTGACAGAATGCGATATAAAATACGAAACATAAAGCTGTGCGGAATGCAGTTACAGTCATACTTAGAGGGAAAATTATAGCCTTCATGCATATATTAGAAAAAAGGGGAAAGATGGAAAATAAGCGAGCTAAGTGGTCCTTTCTCTTCCTTCCTCTGGTTCTTGGAGTTGCACTGGGAGAACGTGATGTCACAAACGGGGTGTGGGGTCATGCTGTTTTTGCAACTCTCCTGAACGAAGGCTAACAATTCTGTGTGACAGAACGTGACAGACATCCCCCAGACGTCCTCACGCAGTTTGACACGTCAACAGCATTTAATATGAGGGTCACCCTTCCGCTCTTCTAATTCTTTCCCGGGCCTCTTTCTTCACTTGGCTTCCAGGCAGTGCTGAGCAGGAGCCAGTTCATATCAGCTTGCAAGAGTTGACTGTGTGCCAGCAACCTGCTCAGTGACACCACAGTGATGCTCGGAACGGTCCACGGTCAGAGCGTGTCACCGTCGAAACTGGAAAACTGCACATCGGTGCATCTGTCTATGGATAGACCAACCCGTCCATCCGTCCATCCGTCCGTCGCCTGCTGGTCTACTTGCTGTCTATCATCTATTTATCGTCCACCTGTAGTGTATTATCTATCTATTATCATCTGTCTGTTGTTGTCCAGTCGCTAAGTCGTGTCCGAGTCTTTGCGACGCCAGGCTTCCTTGTCCTTCACTGTCTCCTGGAGTTTGCCCAAACTCATGTCCATTGAGTCAGTGATGCCATCCAACCATCTCATCCTCTGTCGCCCCCTTCTCCCCCCACCTTCAATCTCTCCCAGCATCAGGGTCTTTTCTAATGAGTCAGCTGTGCATCAGGTAGGCAAAGTACTGGAGCTTCAGCTTCAGCATCAGTCCTTCCAAAGAATATTCTGGGTTGATTTCCTTTAGGATTGACTGGTTTGGTCTCCTTGCAGTCCAAGGGACTCTCAAGAGTCTTCTCCAACACCGCAGTTCAAAAGCATCTATTCTTTGCCTCTCAGCCATCTTTACGGTCCACCCCTCACATCTGTGCATGACTCCTGGAGAAACCAGTCTAGACTATAGGGACCCGTGTACACAAAGCGATGCTTCTGCTCTTAGTAGCTGTCTAGGCTTGTCATCGTCCTTCTCTCTACCATCTGTAGTCTGTCTGTCTGCCTCTCTGTCTGCCACCTACCGTCAGTGGGCAGGCTCACCAGCTCTGGAACCCCACTCTCTTCTCACCTTCGCTGGCTGATCGGAATCAGTCCTCCTCACGTGGGAATGCTGAACCTCAGACTTGGTCCCCAGACCTCTCCTCTGTCCCCTCCCTCCCTCGGAGATCTCACTCGGTCTCGTGTCTTTACACACCACGTGCGTGCTGACAACTTCCCGCCAAATGATCCCCAGCCCTGACCTCGCCCCAGCTCCAGACTCGTGGACGCCTCTGTGGACTCCACACCTGGGGACAGGCTGGACTTGCAGGGCCCGGCAGACATCCCAGGCGGCATGGGTGACGACGTCCTTGCCCAAGGCGGGGTGGATGGAGCTGCTGCCAGCCTGCAAGGGAGGAGCAGGGTGGAAGGCAGGGGAGAGGCAGCTGCCATGTGGAGCCTTTACAGTGCCCTCAGGAGAACTGGGGCTGAAGTCATAGGATGTAGCTCTGCAGGTGTGGGACAGGTGCCTCAAGGCGGGGGAGAGGGTTTAGGTGTGAGACAAAGGATGTGGATGTTTGTCTAAAGGTCTCAGTGCAAGATTTAAGAAGTGACAGTGACATAGAAGCTTTCTTTTAAAATATCATTTTTTTTTCCTTTTTTGGCTGTGCCACGTGGCTCGTGAGATCATAGTTCCCTGACCAGAGATCAAAGCTGCACCCCCTGCAGTGGAAGGGCAGAGTCTTCACCACTGGACTTTCAGGGAACTCCTGACACAGCATTATTTTTAACAGCCGCAAAGTACAAGCTACCCAAATGCCCATCAGTAAGTTAATAAAAGCATAATTAAAGCATGTGGTGGGACATGCCTGGTGGTCCAGTGGTTGAGATCTTGCCTTCCAGTGCCAGGGTTTGATCCCTGGTCAGTGAGCCAGGCTCCAGTATGCCTCATGGCCAAGAAAACCAAAACAGAAAACAGAAACAATATTGCAACAAATTCAACAAAAGATCTCAAAAAAAAAAAAAAGGAAGTACTCCACATCAAAAACAATCTTTAAAAAACAAAAGGCCACAGACACACACACATTATGGTGTGTCACAGAGTGAGATAACAGAGCATGAATCTATGGCTGGAGCTACAGCAGTCATCCTGTGACCATGAGGAAAGAGAAACAGGGAATTTATCAGCCCAAGCATGGTTCAGCCACTGAACACTTCGGATTTCTCATTATGTGAAAAGAATAAATCCCTATCTGCTTAAGTAGCCGAGATATTTTTTGTGTCAGAACACAATCCAGGCTGTACCCCAGGCTGTCGTCGGCTTAGCCCCCATCACAGTCTTCCTAAAACAAGCATGACTATGCCCCTCTTTGGCTGGAGATGCCCACCCGGGAGATGGAGTTTTCCTCTATCAGATGGAGAGGCGCCACGTCTGCGGAGAGGTGCGCAGACACGGCTGAGCGTTTCCCACTGGTGGGCCATTCGTGGGCGCCACGCCTGCAGAAAGATGGGCAGTGGCTCTGACAAGTAGAGATGCTCGCCAGCCTCTTGCCAGCACCCCGCAGGGTGGACAGAGCCCAGCTCCCCACACCCGGCCCAGCCAAGGCTGCAGTCCTGTGACTGGAGAGGCCGGGCCCGCGGGCGGTGGGGCCTGGTCCAGCCGAGGCCAAGGCTGCCGTGACCGCTGCTGTGGCTTCCACCCAGCTGGACGGGCTGCCTGACGGTGGTGGAGCTCAGGGCCACCTCGCCTGCCCGCCCGCCCGCCCGCCGCGCCCGGGGCAGGAAGCATTCCCAGAGCACCTGTTTCCTGAGGACCCCGCCGGGGGCTCCCGGGCACCATCTGGGCGCTGCCCCACATGCTGTTCGCATCAGGAGTTTAGAAAAACAATTCAGCGTGGACTAATCACTCTCTAATTTTTTCAGGCGCATCCCAGAGTCTCAGCCCTGCCCCCGCCCTCTTTCTTTGCCAGCTCTTCTCTAGGAGTCCCTGGGCTGCCGCACACACAGCACACTCACACACACACCCCAACTTCGTATACACACTCACACGCTACCCACCTACACATCCGCTCACAGCACACTCACACACACGCTCACACACACACCCCAACTTCATATACACACTCACACGCTACCCACCTACACATCCACTCACAGCACACTCACACACGCTCACACACTCACCCCAGCTTCATATACACACTCACACACTACCCACCTACACATCCACTCACAGCACACTCACACACACGCTCACATACTCACCCCAGCTTCATATACACACTCACACACTACCCACCTACACATCCACTCACTCACATGCACACACACGCTCACATACTCACCCCAGCTTCATATACACACTCACTCACACTACCCACCTACACATCCACTCACTCACATGCACACACACACTCACACACACACTAACCCCAACTTCATATACACAATTACACACTACCCACCTACACATCCAGTCAAACACACGCACACACAATGCACTCACGTGCACACGCACATGTGCAATGCACTCATAGTTTACACTCACACACACACACAGACGCCTCCCCCTTGCACAGTTCTGGAAAACGACTTCTTCTTGAGAGGGGACCCTTAGGGGTGGCAGGGGTGGTCAGCTGAGGGCGCTGGTCCTCAGGACCCGGCGTGCAGAGTGGGTTAGGAGCCTGGCCCTTGGAGGGATGCTGGGTTGAACCCCGGTTCTGCAACAGTCCCCCTCTGGCCAAGCTGTCCACCTGTCCAGGCCGCGGGGCCCGCCTCTGGTGAGTGGAGCCGCGGCCGCGGGCGCCGCTGTGCAGGCCGCATGTGGAGGGCAGTGCCCGGAACAAAGCCCCGTGAGTGTTTTGTTTACAAACATTCCCACAAATCAAGTAACATCAAAAGTCGTGCTGAAACCTGGACTTGCCTGCAGACTTCTCTGACTGCGTAATTCTAAATCAGTCCCTGAAGCCGAATGTTTGTCCCCTCATGGGGCCTGAGGCCGTCCATGCCGCAGCGGACGCCGAAGGACCGCAGAGAGGTTAGGTTGTTTTTCTGATGGCGCCCAGTGCTCCGGAGACAGGCAGGCCTGCCGGGTTTGTGCCGTGCCCAGCAGGTTGGCGTGGGGGGCGGTCACGGCCGGGACGGGGTGGGGGACTTTGTGAGGACTTTGTTGCGGGCTGTGGGCCTGGCTGCAGGAAGCGGGGGCCTTGCGGAGCCCACGAGCGCAGCTACACACCTGTCCGGCTGGACGGGGCCCAGGCTCCAGGCGGCTCCAGGGCGGGGGGCCCAGGAGTGGTGGAGGCGCCTGGGTGTGTGTGGGGGGGAGCGTGCCTGGTAGTGGGCCGGAGGGCAGCAAGGGGCAGTGCCCAGCCCCCCGCCAGTGGAGGGCTTCCTGGGGCGGAGCTTGGCCGCCTGGGCCTCAGGGCCCTAGCGGGGGCTGCTGTCTGGGAACAAAGCGTCCTGCAGGAATTCCGGCCACGTCCTGGAGCTGGCGCCCTGCCCTGCCCCCACCCACCCCGTCCCCGCCCCCTCCCCACCTCGCAGGCCAGTTTCCAGTTCGGGGGCGTGGAGGTTGCCATCAGCACGTAAGATGGGGCACCTGGGCCGCCGGCTTCCACAGCTGCTCCGATGTGCATTCACCTCTTCCCTTCCGGCCTCAGAAGTGCTGGCCTCGGACCCTGGCGAGGGCGGGGGAGGGGAGCTTCCTGGCCGGGCGGACTGAGACTCCCAGACTGTTGCAGCCAGAAGGTTTCCTTCCTGAAAAAGCACAGCAGCCCCTGCTTTCCGTCCCTCTTGCTTCTCTCCAGAGAGAGCTGCCCCCCGCCTCCCGCTCGACCCCCAGCTGCGGGCCTAGCCCCCTGGACGACTGGCCTGTGGCACGGGGGGTGAGCTGGGTTCGCAGTAGCCCACGGGCCAGCATGCGGTCCCGGGGGCAGACAGCAGGACCCGGCCTCTCGCCAGCAGGCAGGCACCACCTGCAGTTGCTCTGGGGCCGCCGCTGCAGCCAGGCAGGTGCCGAGACTGCAAACAGCCCGCGTGGTGACTCAGAGCCCAGAGCTTCCTAAGACCGCCTGGTCCGGGTTTCTCAGCGGCCTGTGCCAATCTCTCTCCCTCCCTCCCCCTCACCAGTCCGTCCATCAGCAAATCCTGCTGGCTCACCTTCCCCAAAAGTAGCTTTGTTTGGGGAAAGCCTTCCCTCCCCACCCCTCCCCTCTGACCTCAGCTCCCTCCCAGGCCGCAGTGGCCCCTTCTGCTCCTCAAACCCACAGCAATGGGTTCAGAGGTAGACATGACCTAAAGTTGACCAGACAGCCCGGTTTCCTGATGAAAGGGCTGGAACCGCAGCAGCCACCTCTCCACCAGGAGGAGAGTGTTGCCGTCACAGGAGGTGAAGCCAGTGGGAAAGTGGGGGGAAGGCCGCTGAGCTGGACAGCAGGGACAGCATCTGCTGGATCTGATCTGCCCGCTTGGATCGCAGGCAGCAGAAAGCAGTGCCCCTGAACATTTCCGCTGGTAGCCTCGCTCCCAGGGGCTCAGACACCAGCGGAGCCAGGCCTCCCCGTCCCTGATGGGTCCTCTCCGTGCAGCTCTTGGCAGGGGGATGGAGGGCCCTCCCCTCCCCACAACCTGGGCCATGTTCTCCCAGTTTCAAAGCCTCGTACAGCACTGCCCGCCTGGGTCCTCGTCTCACCCGTGTGGACCACCTGGGTTGACTGCTGTGTGGGGAGGGGTCAGACCCTGATCCGACTGCAGGCTGGGGTTCCAGAGGCCCTCACTGACCGCTGGCCAGATGGACGAGTGGACACGGGGCTGAGCCCCAGGCGTCTGGAGGCCAGTCCCTGTGCCTGGGTGGGTGTGCGGGGCCCCGGGCCAGGAGACGAGAGGCCCAGGTCACACTGGCTGCGGGCAGGCTGGACCGTCGTGCTGCTGTCGTGACGAGCCCTGAGCGGTGTCCCTTTGGTGTTCGGAGGAAGAAATTGGCTTATGTGTGGGCTCGCGTGTTGGGGGCACGTGGGGGACATGGCCAGCGGCCCCCACGTCTGCTCTGCTATTTCTCAGTCGCAGGACCTGCAGAGAAGCAGATGACTGCATGCTAAGGGATGTCCCTTCAGGTGTGCATGGCCCCCGGTAGGTCGGGGTGTCCCCTGTCCCCTTCCAATGTCCTGTTGTGGGAGGCTGGCCGTGGGGGTGTCCGGCTCAGGCACAGACAGCCGGGTCTCTGATGTGTGGACCTGCCTTGTGGGCCCCAAGGCTCCTGCCCACACAGCAGTGGGTTCTCTGCCCGAGGGTCCCTGACCCTGGCCCTCTCGCCACATCCCGCCGGGCGAGAGGTGCGGCTCCCAGGACAGGGTGGCTGTGGGCGTCGGGGGCCCAGGTGCGCCCGACACTGCCCACGCACCCGCCCGCCCTCTCCTCCTGTCGGCCATGCCCCCCCACCCGAGGCCTGCTGAGGAGCAGCCTCCTGCCCTCCTCCCCCACCCCTGCGTGTGCCAGGAAGTGCCGCGGATTCCCCGGCTCTGACAGGCAGGGCAGCTGCCCTGCGTGGGGAGGCCCGAGGCTGCTGGCCCGGCCTGTCCAGGCTGCCCTTCCAGAAACTTCCAGCCCCTTCCTGCCTGGCGTCCTGCCCGAGGCCTTCCTGGAAACCGGGCCCACCCCACCCCCCAGCCCAGGGCGCCAGTCTTTCCACGGTGTGAATCAGCCGACCTCTCCCAGCATCGCTCTCCTCCTACTGGGAACTTCTCACTGATGGGTGCCTAGGCCCAGTCCGGCGGCTGCCCGCGCAAGCCTGGCTCCTCTGTGGAAGGACCTCCATGATGGGGCATGGACGGCAGACCAAGCAGACACGAAATTACAGAAATAATAGCCATCATCACATGCTGTGGGGTTTACAACATTTACAGATGTAGCATGTTTAATATAAAAGACTCTGGTGCTGAGAAAGATTGAAGGCAAAAGGAGAAGAGGGAGGCAGAAGATGAGATGGCTGGATGGCATCACCAACTCGATGGACATGAATGTGGAAGCCTGGCGTGCTGCAGTCCATGGGACACGACTTAGCATCTGAACAACAGCAACGAGTTTAATATAATACTGTAAAAAGGAAGAGACGGGAGCATTATATAAGAGTAGTGTTTCTATATGTCACAAACTAAATTAGTATAAATATGAAGCTGTTGATAAGCCTTAGAGCAGCTACTAAGCAAATACCTCAAAACGATGTAGTGAAACCCATTAAAGAAATTCAAAGGCTAAGGCTGCTGCTGCTGCTGCTAAGTCGCTTCAGTCGTGTCTGACTCTGTGCGACCCCATAGACGGCAGCCCACCAGGCTCCCCGGTCCCTGGGATTCTCCAGGCAAGAACACTGGAGTGGGTTGCCATTTCCTTCTCCAATGCATGAAAGTGAAAAGTGAAACTGAATTCGCTCAGTTGTGTCCGACTCCTAGCGACCCCATGGACTGCAGCCCACCAGGGTCCTCCGTCCATGGGAGTTTCCAGGCAAGAGTACTGGAGTTGGGTGCTGCCTCCTCCGAATTCAAATACTACCTTCACTTAATGCAGACGACAGCAGTAAAGGAAGAGCAGAGGAACAAAAGGACAGGATACACACAGAAAATACAGAATTAGAAAAGCCATAGAGACAGACAGCAAAGCCAAAAGCTGGTTCTTTAAAAAAAATTCAAGAAACCTGGTAAACTTTCAGCTCGATTGAGACAAAGTGAGAAAAAATTCAAATGACTAGAATCAGGAAGGAAAGAGACATTACTACTGACCTTACAGAAATAAAAAGGATTATAAAGGCACCCTGTAAGTAACAGAATGATAATAAACTAGATAACTCAGATGAAATGAACCAATTCCTAGAAAGACACAGAATATCGAAACTGACTCAAGAATGAACAGACAATTTGACTGGGTCTTCAATCTCTCTTTGAAGAGATTGAAATATAATAATTCTTTAAAAATTACCCACAAAGAGAGGCAGCCCAGGGCCAGATGGTTTCACTGGTGATTTCTACCAAACATTTAAAGAATAATTAATATTAACACCAATTCCTCACAAAATCTTCCAAAAACAGAAGGGAACGGATCACTTCCCAACTCATTCTGTGAGGCCAGCCACCATCCGGACGCCAAAAGTGGGCACAGACATCACGTGAAGAGAAAACTACAGGCCTGTATCTCATACGAACATGGATGCAGAAATCCTAAGCAAGACGGCAGCAGACCGAATCCAGCAACATATGTAAAAGAATTATACACACGACCAAGCTGGATTTGCGCAAATTTGGCTTAACATGTGAAAGTCAATCAGTGGAACGCGCCGTATCAATAGAGTGAAGAGCAAAGTACACGTGGCCATCTTAGTAGATGCAGAAAGAGTTTAATGAAACGCAACACCCTTCTGTGGTAAAAAAAAAAAAAAGCACTAAAAAAGCTGGAATGGAAGGGAACTTCCTCGAGCTGATAAAGGGCATCTTTTAAACCACATCACTAACATTATACTTAATAGTGAAACTCTGGATGCCTTCCCTTCAACTACAGGCACGAGACAAGAATGTTCACCCCAGCCGCTTCGATTCAGCGTTGTTCTCAAGGGTCTATCCAGGGCAGTTGGACAACTGAGCGAAAAGATGTGCATCCCCATCGGAAAGGAAGAAGTAGAAATGATCTCTACTCAAAGATGAAAAGATGTTGCATGTAGAAATCCTGAGGAAACCACGCAAAGGCTATCAGCTCTAATAAACAAATTCGGCAAATTTGCAGGATACAAGATTAATACACAAAAATCAGTTGTACTTCTAAACACTTAGAAAGGATAATCTGAAAATGAAATCAAGCAAACAGTCCAATCAGCAACAGCACCAAAAAGAATAAAAGACTCAGCAACACATTTAACAAGTGCATGGTGTATACTCTGAAAACGATGAAAAATTGATGAAAGAAACTGAAGTCCAAATCAATGGGAAGACACTCCATATTCACGGGTCAGAGACTTAATTTTGCTTCCCTGGTTGGCTCAGCTGGTGACGAATCTGCCTGCAATACAGGAGAGCTGGGTTTGATTCCTGGGTTGGGAAGATCTCCTGGAGGAGGGCATGGGCCGTTCCAGAGCTCCTGCCTGGAGAATTCCATGGGCAGAGGAGCCTGGTGGGCTGCGGGCCAGGGGGTCACAAAGAGTCAGGCACCATTGAGTGAGCGCAGCAGAGTTTTGTTTAGCTGACGGTACTCTCTAAACTGATCTGCAGATTCAACACAATCCATGTCAGGATCGCAGATGGTGTCTCCATAAAAATCGAAAACCTAATTCTACGTTTCATATGGAGTCGCAGGGGATGAAGACAAGCCAAAACAATCCTGAAGGAGAAAATCAAAGTCGGAGGACTCGCACCTTTTCGCTTTCAAAACGTTGAGTGAAAAAAGTCAGGAGCAGAATAATATGCAAAGTATAGTAACATTTCCTTACTCTAGTGAGCGTGCATAAATTGAAGTTTCGCACAAATCACAATTTAACTCAGGGCTTCGGTCACAGCCGGTCTTTCTAAGAAGAGGGAAAGGGCACGGGAGAATGTGTCCAGGGATGTGTTCCCACCTGGACTCAGTTTAAGCGCCTCTCGAAGGTGCTGAGCCTCGGTGTGAGGTGTCAGTCTGGGGGTTTAAGGTGGTTGGCTGGTGGAGGCCTCTGACGGGACATGCACTGACGGGGGGCTGAGGTCGGCCTCCCTGTGACGCTCCCGCAGGCCCAGCTTTGCCACCTGTGCCCCTGAATGCCACTGCTCCCCCCGAGCTGGAACCTTCTCCAGGCTGAGCCCACTTCAGCTCCTTCAGCGGGGGGGGGGGGGGTCCCCAGCCTCCTCTGCATTCCAGCTGTCCCCTCCAGCCTCCCTAAGGCCAGACCTCCTCTCTGGGGGTCTGAGATGGGAGTCTGGGGGGTCCATCTCTTGGAGAAGGATAGAGGGACCCTAGACTCCCTCGGGGAGGAGATGCCAGCGTCGAGGGGTCTTGTGGGTCACATGCTCCCACTTCAGGGAAGATCTGTCACGGGTCCTGCCATGCACAGTCTGGGCCAGTCCGGACCCTGAGCCTGTGGCCGGGGTGGCACCACCGGGCTCCTCTCCTCCCAGGAGCGCTGCGAGGTGGTTTCCGTAAGTTGGCGGTGATTGCATAACTCCTTCACCAACTGCCGTGCCGGATATATTTTGCAACCCAGCCCGCTGTGCCACACGTGTTGGCTGGCACTGCCAGGCCCCCCGCAGAGGCTGGAGGAAGTCTGAGAGTGAAGCACACTGACGGCGCTGCCCGGGGACCCGCTCCTGGCCGTTCTCAGGGACGCTGCCAGGGCCCCACCATCCTCCGGCCGGAAAGCAGAGCCGTCGAGCCCACGTCGCAGCCCCAGGAGGCGTGGATCTCCGAGGAGCCGCTGTCACCTGCCAGGAGCCCTTCTTGGTGTTCATGGCAAGATCGGCCCCAAAGGCGCGCTGGAGGGAGACTGGCACACATCAGCCCACGGGCAGACCCTGCAGGTGCCGCTGAGCATCCTTTGGAGGAGGGTGCAGAGGGCATCTGCTGGTGACGGAGGAGCAGAGAGAAGGCCACCAGCCTGGAGACGCAGCTGTCTGCCCGAGCTCCTGGGGCGTCGACGCTCCAGGGACTGGCAGGCGAACCCACCCCCGCTGGGGTGCCCCCACTTCCTGGAGAGGTTCTCGGCAGAGTCAGTAGGCCCAGTGGACACGGTGATGGGCCTCGGGGTCCGCACTCACCCCCCGCCTGCCTGCCGGGAGTCCTGCCACTGGCTCCCAGCCGCATCCATCACTGCAGATCAGGGGAGCCTGTGTCTCCTAAAGTCAGGCCCCGTCTTGGGGGTGGCCGGTTCCCGATACCTACCTAGTGTAGGAGTCTAGAGGTGTGGCCCCCCGCCCCGCTCCCTCTTGGACAGAGGCCACCCCACCACCAGGGCTCCCCGAGGGCTGGCAGAGCATCATGGTGACTGCATTGCAGCCCAGCTTCTCCCTGTCCACTCGGGCAAATAATAAACCAAAATAAAACAAATCTACAAAACCTTACATACGGAGGTGGGAGGTGAATTAACAAAGTGGAGACACGTAGTGCAGTCATGAACCGGAAGTCCTGCAGTGTCCAGACGTCAGTTATCCTCAGACTGCCCGACACGTTCGGTACACGCCAAGTCAAAATCTTATGGACTTGATTAAAAGAAAAACTGACAAATGGATTTTAAATTTTATGTGGAAAGGCAGGGGACCTAGGAGAGCCAAAATAATCTTGAAAAAGACAACCAGTAGAGCTGGAAGACGTGCACAGCCTCCTCTCGAGACTTGTAACGCCTCTATAGCGATGAAGGCAGTGTGCTGCTGGTATTAGGAGAAGCCTGTGGGTCAATGCAAAAGAAGAGAGTCTGGAAACAGACCCCACATGCGTACGGTCCACTGAGTTTCTTTAAACAAATTTTTACTGGAGTGTAATCGACTTGCAATGTTGCTTTAGCTTCAAGTGCCCACGAAGAGAGTCAGTGACACGCACGCACACACGTCCGCTCTTTTTGGGTTCCTTTCCCATGTAGACCTTCACAGAGTATGCAGTAGCCCTCCCTGTGTACATAGTAGGCTGCTTTTCGTTACCTACTGTATATAGTGGTGTGTATATGTCAACCCCAATCTCCTGATTTATCCCTCCCCTGGTCAGTTGATTTTTTACAGAGGCACCAAAGTAATTCGATGGAGGAAAATACTGCTTTTTAAACATGGTGGCTGAACAATTAAATGTCTTTATGGAAAAAAAAGAATTCCAGCTCTTATCTTGCTCCATACTCAGAAATAACCCAAAGGGATCATAGCTCTAAACCTCAGAGCTTTAGGTCACGCAGTACCCATTCTGTGTTAGGGTTTTCACAGTTCTTACCGGTTTTTGTATTACAAAAGGGATATGTTTTTTTATTATAATTCAAGCTATGTCTCTCACAGAGAACCTTGAGGAGTGCACATGCAATTATCATATAGGGTTTTAAAATAACCTAGCGGGATTATACCTGTTGCTTATAACTTGGTTTTCCCAAGTTATTTATTTCCCAAGAAATAAATTGTGGACAGCGTTCCCTAGAGGCACATGCATATCTAAACTCATCCATTGAAAAAGCTGCATAGCAAGCCAAATAATATTTGTTGTCGTTGCCCAGTCGCTCAGTTGTGTCCGACTCTGCGACCCCGTGGACTGCAGCACGCCAGGCTTCCCTGTCCTTCACCATCTCCTGGAGCTTGCTGAGACTCCTGTCCATGTTTATATCAAAATGTATTGAACCAGTGCATATTTATGAATGTTAAAGCTGTTTTCAAGATTCTTTTCTTTGCAAATGAGGTGGGTCGTTTATCTTCTCGTATGCTGTTAGTGGTATTTCTGCATCATCTGCTACTTAGAGCGTGTGACCTGTGACCCAGCGTATGTACACTTTACACTTGGTGGCTTCCAGCTAATTGGTCGTGATACAGGCTTTACCGATCTACACTCCATCAGCAGTGGGGAGCAGGATTCCCGTTTCTGCGGGCTCAGGCTCGCAGTCAAGGGTGCTATCACTCCTGTTGCTGTGTGAGTCTCCGTGCACGTGGCCAGTCTGCTAAACGCCCAGTGCCATCTCGCTGTTCTTTTTCATTTTCGTTTATTTGGTTGCAAAGGAGGGCGTGCTTTCTTTTCATATGTTTATTGACCCTGATGTTTCTTCTTGGCGAATGGCCTATTTCTCTGTTTCTTGCCTTTCCCTTATTGATTTTTAGGAGCAATTTGCATATTACAGATACGACTAGTACTTCTTTATATGCATTGCAAATACTAATTCTCTCTCAGTCTGCTGTTGACCTTTTAAGTTTGTTTACACATCTTTAATTATACAGAAGTTGGCACTTTTTATGTAGTCCAATGTTTCACTTTTTAAATTTCTTTTTAATTAATTAAAAATTTTTTGGTTACACTGGGTCTTCATTGCTGCACACGGGCTTTCTGCAGTTTCGGGGAGCAGGGGCCACTGTCACCGTGGGCGGGCTTCTCAGGGCGGTGGCTTCAGAGCACAGGCTCCGGGCACACAGGCTTCAGTACTTGCAGCACGTGGGCTCGGTCATGGTGGTGCAAGGGCCTAGCTGCCCTGTGGCACGTGGGATCTTTGCAGACCAGGGATCGAACCCGTGTTCTCCGCTCGGGCAGGAAGACTCTTAACCACTGGACCAGCAGGGAAGCCCAATCCTTTTTCTTCATATTTTCTGCTTTCTGTGTGATGCTTAGAAAACCCGTTGCTACCTCCAAGTTACAAATGAAGTTGTAGAATGTAGTGAATTCCTGTGATTCAACTATACTGGTGATGTTTTAATGCTTCAGCCAGCTGTTGGTTATATAGGCATCTTTTACATTACTCAAGTACTTCTGTGTACCTGAAATATTTCAGAGTCTGTTTTTATAATGAAATAAAGGGAGGAGATTGAAGGCAGGAGAAGGGGACGACAGAGGATGAGATGGTTGGATGGCATCACCGACTTGATGGACACGAGTTTGAGCAAGCTCTGGGAGTTGGTGATGGGACAGGGAAGCCTGGCATGCTGCAGTCCATGGGGTCGCAAAGAGTTGGACAGGACTGAGCAACTGAACTGAACTGAAAGGGAGGAGAAAACCAAATACATTTTTGATAGGGTTGCACCGCCAGAAAAAACTCCAAGCCTGGCAAAAACAAACTCACAAAAACAAACAAACAGACTACGTGACATTGTCTGAAAGCAATCTTTAATGTCTGAAATCAGCACCGTCAGGAATCGGCTACCACTGAGCAGATGAAAACCCCCAACGCCCACCGCAGACAGACATGTCCATGGAGTGGGGGGTGGGCAAGGAGAAGCCACCCGGGAAACTCAGGGAGAAGCTTCAAGCATCTACAACACTGACAGACCTTGACATCATGCTAAGTGGAAGAAGACAACAGAGTGGAGTGCGTGGGTCCGTGCACCTCAAACATCCACAGCAGAGACAGCTGCTGGGGACAGAGAGAGGAGAGGGACTGCTGATGGATACAGGGTTTGGGGGTGATGCAAATGTTCTAAACTTACATTGTGGTAATGGTTGCACGAGTCTGTCAATATACTGAAAACCACTTACCACTACCTTCTCCATGTTTTCGTGTGTATCAGGGCTTCGTTCTTTTTTACGGCCAAGTAATATTCCACTGTGTGGCTGGACCACCGTTTGGCCGTTCATCAGCTGATGGGCCTGTCTCCACTCTGGGGCCATCGTGACCACACATGTACAAGCCTGTGTGTGGAAGCATTTTTCTCTGTCTCGGACACACACCTGGGAGTTGTGTTGTTCTGGTGGCGTGGAGAACACGGCGATCCTGCCTCACGTTTCCCAGTGTTCTTGCTCCCAAGCCTGGAGACGTGCTGCACTTTGTGCCCCCGGCTGTGGTCATGCCCTCTTGCTTCGCCGGGGTTGCAAGGCCCAACTATAAGAAGTAGCAGCTGTGCTCTCCTGCAGCCTTGCCTGGGCATGGGAACTGAAGCTGGCTGCACCGCAGTTAGAGCTCCTGGGGCAAAGTCCTGCCTGCCCGGCCATTTCTCACTCCCCTGCCTCTGTCTCTCAGTCTCTATCTCCCTCTCTCCAGAGAGCCTGCAGCACCCATCTGCTCTCTGGCTATTACCCACAGCTGGCCTGGTCGTCACCAGGAGGTGGTCCGGGAAGGCTCTCAGGTTGAGGCCTAGAGGATGTGATGAAGCCATGTGGCTCTCTGAGCAAAGGCAACAGCAGGTGCAAATGTCCTGGGCCGCCGTGCGCCAGGTCGGCTTGAGGAACAGCCAGGAATCCCTGCAGGCTGGATGTAAGCAAGCAAATGCATGAGGTCAAAGGGTCAACAGGGGGGAGATCAGATGGCATGGGCCCCTCAGGGCGAGGAGGAGCAGGCTCACATTTTCCCAAGCTCTCTCTGCCGTGGCAGTCTGAGGGGACGGTGTGGCAGCTGGGGGCCTTCCACCCTGCAGGAATCCAGGAGAGATGCCAGCAGCTTGGACCAGGGCTGGAGCTGTGTTGACGCTGGTAAAGGTCAGAGTTTGGAATAACCGACTGAAGGCAGGTGCGCGAGGAGGCGGGGTGGATGTTCCCCATGACCTTGGCTCACACCTCACTGTCCTCTGGCGGACCACTGCTCCGACCCCCCTCCAGTCCCCTCTGCCCACAGAGAGACTTCCCAAATGCCAACTGAGCCCACCCGCCAAAGTTTTCCATCTTGATGGTCAATACAATTATTGCCACGTGAGTCATAAAATACTAGCCCACTGAACCCATTATCTTGTCAGTAATATAAAATTATCTCTTAGTAACAACTTCCTGTATAAAGACATCCATCGATTTAAAGAAAATGAGGAATGCAACAGCACAGGACGTGAAGCGCTGCGGCAAACGTTCCTACAGGGGTCCGTGGATGCGACCCGGCCTCGGGGAGGCCCCCGGACACACCCGGCCCCCAGCCCCGCGGTGGCTGCCTGCCTGTCCAGGTGCCCCTGAGGCCACCCAGCCTCTGGCTTTGGCATTTCCTCCATCCAGGTTTCCTGTGTCGCCTCCGAGATTTTTTTTCAAGATTTATTTTTCGCGTTTACATTTTTAATCCATCTGGAATGTGTTTGGCTGTATCTGAGCGGGGTCCAGTTTTCTTTTCTTCCAGATGGATGTTCACTTGTGCCAACACCACTTATTTCACAATCTGCCCTCTTCCCACCGAGCCGAACGACTACCTTTGTCGTATATTATGTCCTCGTGTACATGGGAATCTATTTTTGGATTCTCTGTTGTTTTCCGTTGTCTGTTCCTCTGCCAGAGCCACGTTGATTTGATTACAGTGACTCTATACTGTGTTCTTATTTCCGGGAAGGCGAAAACCCCACGTTACTCTTTTTCCAGTTTTCCTTGGTTATTCTGCCACATAAACTTTGAGGTTGTTTTATCCAGTTTTTTTTTTTTTTAAATCACATTGTTGGTATTCCAGTCTGAATTTTGTTAAATTTGTGCCAAAAATATGGGAGAATTGACATTTTTATGGTATTGAGTTTTCCCATCCAAGAACATGGCCTGGCTTGCTCTCTTCCAGATCTTATTATGATATCTTCCAGAAGATTTAATCCCATTTCTGTCTCTATACTTCTGCTTCATGTGCTTTATTTTCACAAACAATATACGGTTCTGTTTTGTGTTTAAAAATTCTGCCCGTTTTCCCTCTGACCGAGCTCTGTGCCGGCCACGCAAGGTCCCCGCTGCAGGGCATCCACCCAAGGGCACTGCCACTCGGCTGATCCAGCTCCCTGGAGACGGGCCTCTACCTCATGTCCAGAGTTTCTTTTTAATTTCTCTCTCTCTTTTTTTTTTTTTTACAAATAGTGCACCATGAATATCCTTGCCTACATCTCTTCTGCTCATGCGTGAGGGTTTCTAAAATGCCTCGACAAGGAAATGCGGAGTCACATGCACTCCTGTCTCCAACTTTACTAGGTAGCCAAGGACTCTGCAGACTGCCTGGACCGACTCGCCTTTCAGCCAAGAGGGCCAGAGAATCCTTCTTGCCCTGTGCTGCAGCCAGTGATGGAGTTTCCTCCAACCTCTCTTCTTGGCAGACTTCTGTTCCTCTCTTTATCTTCTAATCAAAATATTTTGGTTTTTAACCTTTACTTTTTTGTATAGGATATGTGTATATCCATCTGGATCTCAATCTCCATCTATCATCTGTGTAATTTTAAGCAGTGATCAAAGCTTCCACAGTAAGGTCCTTCTCTTCTCCCTACCCCCAGCCACCCAAACGTATATCCTTTCATAGGTGCAACCACTGTTAGCCGGTTCTTTCGTTTTCCATCTAGAGAAATTCTGTAAATATGTGAGCAAATCTGTATGGATCGTCTCGTCTTATCCCTGTTTGTAATCACACCACACTTAGGCTTCTGCAGTGTGCTACTAATTCTCCCTTGGGATCACTTGATATCCATACAGAGAGCGGCTTCTTTCTTTTTTCTGCTTCCTTCTTTCCTCCCTCCCTCCTTTCTTTCCTCCCTCCCTCCTTTCTTTCCTCCCTCCCTCCTTTCTTTCTCAGCATAACAGTCCACTGTTTGGCTGTGTGACAGTACTTTTAAGAGTCTCTTCCAGGAGAGCATCTTAAGTTTCCAATTGTGCCGTAATGTACAAGGCTGCTGTGGATTCCCTTACAGATTGCACAAGTCTGGGAGCGCATCTCTCAGAAAAGTCCTATAAATGGAACTCTTGGCTCCAAGCATAAATGCATTTGTAAATTCGATAGTGTCACATTTCCCATGCCACCCTGACGGTGCATCGTGGACACTCCTGCCAGCTCGTCTCCCCACCCGCTGAGGAACTCATATGCAATCGTGTGTTTTGATACTTGCTAACACCGCTAGGTATCAAGTGGTATCTCAAACTGGTTTTTAGCTTATTTTTAAGCACCTTTATCCTGCTATGATTTATGCCACATAAAGCTAACTTAGTTGTATGTTTCAGTGAGTTTTAGTAAGTTAATGGAGTTACAGCCATCACCACAGTCTAATTTTAGAACATTTCTGTCATCCTGAATCTCTCACATATTTTAAATTTTCTTTTCTCTGACTGAGATCAAGCATTAAGATCACTTTCTTTTTCATTTTCTTTGAATTTTCTTTTTATACCTTTGCCCATTTTTTAGTTGTACTTTTTTTTTTTTCTTATTGATTTGCAGACACTCTTTATATATAATGCTCCCAGACTGGGGCAAGTGCCTTTCCTCACATAAGCACTGGGGATTCCAATTCCCCTAGACTGGGATGAGTGGAATCTGCTGATGTTCCTGTCCCTCCACCACAGAGTGACCATACCTGATCTTATTCCACACCCTCCCAACCTCTCAGCACAGGCCCTGGCCCAGAGTATGTCTCTGCCAAAAAGCCTCGGTTCGGTATTTGTAAACGTGTGGTGTTTCCCCCTCACGGTTCTTCTCAGTTTGCCACAGTGTGTTCATCGCTGTCAGTCTGCTTGCACTCCGAGGCAACCCCTAGACGGGTGCCATGGCCATTTTGTTCCACACTGTGCACCCAGGGTGAGGAACGCTGTTGCCGAGCACTTTAAAGCGGCCGCTGGATCTATAAACGGACAAACACTTACGTAGTTTACAGAACCAAGGGAAAAAGACGCTGGAAATGCCACCAAAGCGTGCAGAGAAGGAACGCAAAAGCAGCGTGGCCACAGCACCCCTTATTTCTACGAAGGACACATCCCCGACCCAGGGGCCTGCAGTGGAGCCCGGGGCTGGTGAGACCACCTCCACCACGCTGAACGTGGGGCTGGGACAGCCAGGTCTGGAAGCGAAGCTGGAAATGAATCTCTTCACGCGAACTCTTCCACTTCCAAATATCGGTAGTAGTGGGTTGTTGCACCCGACTTGCTGTTTACATACATGCTCGGGAGGAATCCTCGTAACAATGCCAGGGCCTGACCTGAGGCTCAGAGTAGGAAAGCAGCTTGCCAAAGGCCATCTAGCCGGAAGGGGCTGTGCGTGCTGGGGGCTCGGGCCCCAGAGCTGAGGTGCTCCAGGAGGAATGGGCACTGCTGAGTAGCCCCTGCCGAGGGAGATGGGCAGGCCGAGCTCCACCTGGAAGCCCACTGGGGCCGTGGCCTCCTGTCGGCCCACTCACAGCAATTCATCATCGAGGTCTGCTGACAAGGCAGGGCAATTATCTTGTATTATGAGTGAAGTCTCCTGGGGCCCAGGCGCGGGGCGACGCCAGGCTCCTGTCCCTGCCCTCGCAAACACACGCTGGGGGTCCTTAAGCCCCCATCCCCAGACTTGAAGGCCGCAGCAGGTCAGTGGAGCCAAGCACCCCGGGGAGCAGGGTGCACCACGCGTGGGTGGTGGGCAGGGTGCTGGGGCCGGCCCACCTGCCTGCATTCCCTCGACCCCCCAAGGATTCCAGGGCTGAGCTGCTGCGGGGAACAAGCCAGGCCTCCAGCCCCTGGAGCCAGCAGAGTCACTGCAAGAGAAACACTCAGTACAGACGGAGAACAGAGGGGCAGGCAGGGCGGGCAGAGAGCCCGGGATGGGGATGTTCCGGCCCCAAAGCGCGGGGAGACGGTCCCTGCGGCCATAGCAGGAGACGGGGACACAGGGTCTGAGGGTCAGTGAGGCCTACTAGGTAGGTTCTCAAGGGTCCTGCTGAGAGGTCATCTTGCTGCCAACTAGGCTGCGTGGCGTTGACAGGCGGCCCCGTCTGTAATTTCCTACCGATCCATCCATCCTTTCGACAGACACTTGTGGGGTATGTCCCGAGGCCCGGCGGGCCTGGGGACGCGTTGGTGGCGGACAGAGACCCCGGCCCGCCGCTCCCGCGCGGGGCCGCCAGGGGGCGCGCCGCGCCCGCGCGCCGGGGGTCGCGGGCCCGACCGGGGGGCGGGGCGGGGGAGGGGCGGCGCCGCAGGTGGGGTGACTTTGGGTTTGACCTGCCTGGCGACGAGCTAATCCCGGCGTATAATAGGCTCCTGGGAGACAGGGAAAATGGCTGCGGCGCTATCTGCGTCGCCATGGGGACCATCGCGTGTGCGTGCGTGTGTGTGTGTGTGTGTGTGTGTCCATGTCGGTGCGCGCGCACGCCTGGAAAGCATGGCCTTTGTGGGCGGCGCGGGTCGCTCGCGGCGCAGGGACCTCTGGCGGCGGGGCTCCGGTCTCTCTCGCCGCAGGTCCTGAGCGAGGGGGCTCTGGGCCCCCGGGCAGGCGCGCCCCGAGGCGTGCGGGGACCCCTAGGTGTTTCTGAACTCCTCGTTTGGTACCTAGCACACACCCGCTCTGGCTGGAGGGGGGCCGGCTGGTGTGTGCGGGGTTGGGGGGCGGCCACCACAGGCAGGCCCAGGGAAGGGCCCCTGCCCCCTCCCCAGGACACACAGCAGATACATAAGGCCGCACCCACCCTCATGCAGACCTGTGCACAGAGTCACGCGTGGAGGCACGCGCCTAGGAGCATGCGGACCCAGGACCTGTGGCACACCCACGTCCGGATACACACCGCCTGGCCTGGTGGCAGGCGACACCTCCTCCCGTGTGCACTCCTAGACCGCCTTGCGGAGGGCAGACACGTGGAACACCCCCCAACCACGTCTGCACCCGCAGGCTGGCATGATCGCTCCTTCTCGCACGTGTCTGGTCACTCAGGGGGACATGCATGCCCGCACGCTCACGCAGCACCCCGTCCTCAGGCAGCCTCACCTGGACCACCCCCTCACTGGGCCTGAGCATACCCCCCCCCCCCCCCCGCCCCCGCGCTTCCTCATCTCACACTTGTTCGACGTGCCCGCAGGTACGCCAACACCCCTGTTCGTTCGGTGCCCACCCACTGGCACACCGCCCCGCTCATCTACACACGCCGGGCACACCCGGGGACACACACTTGGGTGCCTTCGGCAGGCAGGCCGGCCGGCGGCCCGCGCACCGGGCGCCCGAATGCCCCCCGCGGACGGCTATCTGCCTGCCCATCAATGCGCGGATCTGCGGTGGTAAATGATGCATTCGATGGCGGGCGCATTTGTTGTGCGCGCTCTGAAAGGGCTCCGATAATCTGGAAGGCAGAGATAAGGAACACCATTTATTCCGCGGCACTTTGGAAACAATTCCCTAACCCTGTACAGCCCCATTCTCGGGCAGCCTCCGGGAGCCGGGCAGATAACGATTGGCTATTCATTATCTTCGCCGGGAACAAAGATTAGCCGGCCGAGATGAAAAATTACCCCCGGACAGCGGCGCAGCCCCGCGCGGACCCCCCTGCCCGCGCCTTGGGGCCCCGCCCGCCCGCCCGCGAGCTCCACGCTCACGCCCTCCCGGCCGGCGGGCCTGGGCACTCGAGGATGCTCGGACGTGCGGGGAGGGGGGCACGGCTGGCGGTCCGTCCCCTTCTGCCACCCCGCCCAGTCTGTCTTTCACGTCCCTCTCCCGCCTCTTTCCCTGAGGGGCCCTTTCTCCGCTGGCCCTCCCCCGAGAGGTCTAGGAGCCCCTGGGGTGCCCTCCTATCTCTCTCGTCTCTCTGACCGTGTCTCTTTCTCTGGTTAACACTTTCACTGCTTCCCTTCCCATCTCTCCAGGCCTTTCTGCCACTTTTTTCTTTTCTTTCTGCTACTTTTTGGTCCTATCCCTGAGGGTCCCCTAACCCTCCACCAGGCCCTCTATTGCTGTTGCTATTTACAGTCTGTCCTGGGGTCTCCCTGCTTTGTCCCCTTTACCTGCCTCTCTGGACCTTTCTAGCACAGATTCTCCACGTCTCTCCATCCACCCCAGGGAGGCTCCGGCCGAGAGGGGAAGGGAGATGGTAATTGGGGTGAAGACGGGGAGCTCCCCCTCCCAGGGAACAGGGCAGACTAAGAAAGGCCCTGTAGACACAGCGCCTGCTGGGTTTGTGGGGGTGCACTCCTGTGCCCCCCACCCCATCCCCCCCAAGGAGGCCACCTCATTAGAGCAGTTATTCAGCATGGCGCTGGCTTTGGCAGATAAGCCTTATCAGCTCATCTCCCCCTCCCACAGACAGACAGCAAGTGCCCTCACAAATGGCACCCTGGTTCCGCTGGCGGCCTGCCCTCCTGGTCAGGGAAGGTGCGCCGGCCGGCAATCTGGGAAGACGCACAGTGTCACCCAGAGACACACTCCTCCGCAGCCCGCAGACACAGAGTAACACTGGGAAGAGTCGCACGCGGCTCGCAGATAGATCCGAGCACACGGATGCCCACAGCCCAGTTCATAGACACAGGGGACCCAGAGACACCACTGCTACCGCCCCACCCCTGTGTGTGTCCTCAGGGATGTGCAGCAGCGTGTAGACAGGCACTTGGAAACACCCACTTCCTATCGCAAGGTCCACGGTCACACTGGCCTCACAGATACACAGGGGCACATGTCCAATTCCAGAGCTACTCCCTCCCGAGTGCACTCGCGGGGTCGCACTCTGAAACAGCCACACACAACACACAAACTCGCAGGGACCCACAGAACAGAGACCAAGTACACAAAGCATCCAGGACCCACAAGAGGAAGCAGACAGATTCATAGCCTCAGCTTTGCAGACTTCCCTTCCAGTGTGCTCACAAATGGCCACAGACACACACGGGCACTCAGCCCAGAGGACTCGCACAGGCAGCGCAGTCACCACCAGCTTCCAAGAAAGCCCCCCACACAGCGGACGCCCGCTGGCCTGGCAGCTGGGACGCACCTCCTCTCTGGGCACCTGGGCAAGCACTTCCCAGTCTTCTGGAGGCAAAGTACTTTGTCTTTGGGCCAAAGGTCCCAAAGGGCACTTTCACTCTCCCTGGGCACCTGGGATGGGACTCCAGCCACCGTGCTGAATCTCCTGGTAGGAACTTTGGAAGTTCAAGAACTGGCCTTCCTAGCTCCCAACCTCAGGAGTTTCTTGGGTGAAGACTCCCCGCTCCTCCACCCAGCCTTCCAAGAACAGCTCTCTGCCCCCACGGCTCGCTCACTCCAGGGCTCTCCTGGGAAAGGCCAGGCGGTGCCTCAAACTCCACTTCTGAAATCCCCTGGCTGCTCTGGAGTTGGGGTGGGCTATAGGTGGGCCAGGCTGAGGGCTTTGTTTACACCCAGCCTGATCAGCCTGGGAGTGAGGCAGTCGTGTGAATGCCAGGTGGGTGTCAAGCTACATTTGCGTGTGTGCACGTAGGTGTGACCCAGACCTCCTGCCTGAGGATGTCCATCCACACCGAGTGTGCTAATGTGTGTGCTCGGATGTACGTGCGGCCCTGTGACTGGAGGTGGGTTGGAGGAGGAGGAGCAGGCATCTGTGTGCGTGCGTGTGTGAGCGCCTGTGCCCATGTCTCTGGAGGTCCCAGGGGAGAGTCTCCGAAGACAGACCGCCGGCCTTTCTGGGTGCATCCCAGCGTATGCGCCCCTGCCAGGGCGGGAGTGGGCTGGAGTGGACGCAAGTAGGGAGAGGCGCCCTGAGTGCCCACCGCCCACCAGCCGCCAGTGGCTGGACCAGGGAGGCTGGGCGCGAGCCCCGGGCACCCTCCTGCCCCTCCGCGGCGCTCCCGCCTCCACCCGCCCGCCCACCAAAGTGATGTCGAAATAAAAGCAGACCGCGGCGGCGGGGGGCAGGGAGGGCCAGCGCCGCCCGGGCTCACCGCTCACGTCTCCTCCTGGCTGCCGTCGCCCCGTCATCCACCCCGCAAACAAAAGCCTCCCGCCGCACACCATGAGGCCGCTCTCCGCGCCGCCCGGGCCCCGCTGGTAACGCGGCCTGCCCGCGGCTCCCTGGTCGCCCTGCTCCGCCCCGGCCCCGGCCGCCCGGGGGCGCCGCCCACCGCATCTCGCTTGGTAAGTCGACCCTTCGCCTGGCCAGGGCCCTGCCAGCCCCCAGGCTCGGCCCACCTGGCATCCTAGTCGAGCGGTCCGCCTGGCCTGGTGCCCCCAACATGTGAGCTTCGGGGCTCGCTCTAAGAATCCGAGCGCCTGGAACCCCAGGTCATAGGGGCCCAAACCGGAGAGCGCGCTTGGGGAGTTGTGGCCAGCAGGCCCGACTCGGGCGGGAGCCTTCCCATTTCTCGGACGGAGCCGTAGGCCCCGGGTTCCCGGTTGCTCCGGGAGACGCAGAGCACACCCTCCCGCCCCAGCCCCGGGGCCGGGCCCTTTGTGTTGGCCGCCCCCCACCTCCAGGCCGCGGCGGCGATGCGCCCGAGCCGGGCAGCCGGTCGCGGGCTGCACCTGCCGGCTGGCCCCGTGCGCCGGCTTTGCGCGGCTTAACCCGGCGCGCTCTTGCGTGCGCCCCCGCGCGCCGCGCCCCGCGGCCCTTTATCTTGTGTGGCTGGGGTGCGGGTGGGGAGAACCTGGGGTCTGGAAGTCTCCCCCCTGCCCCATGCCGGAGTCGGAATCCTTTTAGTGGAATTTCAATAAGAATGGGGCCGCCGCCGGCTCGGGGATCTGCCTCCGGGGAGGCGGGAAGCATAGACGGCGGGGGTCTGGGTTTGTCTACACCCAGGGCATTTAGAATCGTTCCGCAGAGGTCAGGCTTGAACTCCAGGTTGCCCCAACCGCGAGGGGAAAGGTCTGGCATTCAGGGCCCCCGGATGCTGCAGCCGCTCCTTTCCCGGAAAACACGGAAGGAAATTCGTTGTTTTGGAAAAAGCCAGGTCTCCGGGGGTCGGGGACATCTGGCCGTGAGCTCTGGTCTATGCAGGCTCTTCGCGCTGGGATTCGTTCATGAGTAGGCAGGATCCAAGAAGCAGGAAGGGCCAGCGGCGGCCCGGGCGTCTGGGGCGCGTTTCCCAGCCGGGTTGACAAATTGCAGACAAATTGCATCTAACGAAACGGATTTACCCGTTGTCCTATCGCCGGGCTGCAGGGCCGCCAGGCCTCAGAGCAAACCGTGGCCGTTCGCGGAGGAGGGGGCACCACGCTCGACTGTCTGCAGGTCTCAGCAGGGCTCCACGCTGTCGGGCTTGGAGGTGGCGGGTAGAACCTCCCAAGATCTCCCGGGAGCCTGGGCCCAGGGTGCAGACACACGTAGAATGTTGGGCCCTGGTGTTTACGATTCAAAAAGGCCCAGAACATGCAGGGAGTGAGAGAAGCAGCAGGGAGGCAGGAGGAGAGGGAGTGTCGGAGTTTACGGGGCTGGGAGTGAGCTTCAAAGAGCAGGGGCTCCGCACGCACGGGGGTGCCCCTCTGGAGGATGGCTGAGGCCCGATCTCAGGCCTTGCCTTAGAGACTTCTGAACCCCTCTGGCCAGAGCAGTCCCCTACTCCTCCTCAGGACCCCTCAAGTCACACTGCAGGAGTGGAGCTGGGGGGCTACTGGGTGGCAAATTAAATATCTCTATGGAAGGCAGCCGCTAAGCAAATGGATTTCTTTGAGCGCCCTGCACTGCTGGCCAATTAGATGCCCATGGGGAAAGGTGAGAAGACAGGTTACAAAGAGAGGGCGAACTTACAGTCCCTGAGGGGAGCGAAGTTGAAACAAAGGGCGGGGAGGAGGCTTGCCCAGGATGGGGGAGCCCTGGGCAGCTGGGCGCGGGGCTGAGGCTCTGGATGTCTGCACTCCCAGCTCCCTGCGAAAGCACCCAGACACCGCTGAGCCACACTCCACCGGAAAGTCTCCAGTCATTTGGAAAAGGTCGTTAGAAAACTCAGTTTTCGCTGCTGCCCTTCCCCAGTCCTTTGTAAAATCTTGTTCCCATGTAAGGAAAGGAACAGCTTCAGTGAGACCAAAGGGCAGCGACCCGCATTCGCAACAATCCTTGCGAGTGAACCAAAAAAAAAGAGAGAGAGAGAAAGAAAAAGAGAAGAAAAAAAGGAACACGTGCCTCCAAAGTGGGTGTCTGGAGACCCCCAAAGTCCAAGGCCCTAAGTTGACATAAATCCGCTCTCTGCAGCCCCGGATCCCCACCCCAGCCCAGCCCATCCTAGGAGCTGGGAGCTGCCTTCAGCCTCCCTGGAGGTTTGTTCCCTCAGCAGGGATCCCATGGTCTGACTGCTCAGTCGGGGAGGCCCCTGGTTAGCATCCATCGGTCTGTCCAGCCGACACACGAGGGACCCCCCATTACTGGCCGGCTGGGGGCCGAGCTGCCTGGCTCCCTGCTTTCCTCTCCCTGCGGGTTCGTTCCTGCGGGAGAAGGCAGCAGTCCCGGGTCTAACGCAGGGGCTCAGTTACCGTGGAGGCCGCGGCCGAGCAGGCCGCCTGCCCGCCTGCCTTCTCTGGGAAGGCGACCCCACGTTCCCGGGAGACGGGGCAGGGTCCCTCTTTCCCTTTTTTCTTCTAGGCCGGGATTGCGGGAAGGGGGGCTGGTGCGGCTCTCCGGAGGCCCCCCGCTCGAGCATTGCTTAACTGCGCTGCTAAGCTCCTCTTCCCGGCGATTTTCTGAGCCGCCGAGCGGAGTAATTAAATCTCCCCGTTCGGGCTTCGAGCTGCGCCGGGCCGGCGGGCAGCGCAGGGCTGCGGCTCGAGCAGCGACCCACCGGGCAGGTCACTCCATCCCTGCGGCGGCCGGGACGCTGCCCCGGAGGGGCTTCAGGCTGCCCCGGAGGAGCTTGCAGCCTAGCTCGCGGTTATGAAACTGCAGACCCATCCAGCCCCGGAGATCATTTGAACCGCGCTTTGAGGGGAAAAAGGCGATTACCTGCTCTCCTGAAAGCTCGGAACGACCGTCTCCCCGCGAACCGACGCTGGGATCGCGGTCGGCGGTAAGCTTCCGCTCGGCTCCGGCGTTCACCGCCTGGCGGCCGGCCTGCGAGTCCGGGGCCTCCCGCGCTCCATCCCCGACTTTGAACTCCATGGGGCGGCCTTGCCGGACACCGGGGATTGTCCCCGGTGCCGCGTTGTCTTTGAGAAGCCCCTGCTGGGCTCTGAGGCGGCAAGACAGGCTGGAAGTTTCGCTGCGATCGCGTTTTACGCGTTGATGAGTCGTAAGCTACAGGCAGGGAGCAGAAACAGACGTACGGAGAGACCGCGGGTCCGGGCCAGGCCGCGCGCGTTTCGGGCGCGCGAGCCGGGAGGCGCCGAGGCCACTCACCTGCCTGGGCCGGCAGCCGAGGCTCGGCGCTCAGGGCCTCGAGCTCTCGCTCCCGGCTCCGGTGCGTCTTACCCGGCGAGCGCCGGCCTCCTCTCCCGCGGAGCGGAGTTCCGAGAAGCCAGGGCCCCGCGCGCCCCGGAGCGGGAGGCGCGGCCAGCGGCCAGGGCAGACGGGTTCCCAAGGGCCAGAGACGCTCGGGTTCCCTCGGCCCAGGCCTCTGCACCACTGTCCCCCCCTCTCCTTTACCTGCGCCAGGGCCTCGGACAGAAAGGGCCGGCGGGACGCCGAGGCAGGGGAAGGCTCCCGTGGCGCTGCCAGAGCTGGCCTTGGAGGGGGTGACGGGGGCATGCTGGCGGAGCCCGGCCTGGCCTGGTGCCCCCCGAGCCGAGGGGACCGAGGGCTTTCCTCCCTCCTCAGATTATTAAAAAGTTCATTTCCTGGCGAATCGGGTGACGTCAGGGGCCCGGCGTCGCGGTGGCGGGGCTGCCGGGCCGGAGAAGCGGCCTCCAGTTACCCAATTACCGACTGTCAATCCCGCCGCCCCTCCCCCCGCCTCCCGGGGGTGGCCGGGACCCCGGCCCTCCCCCCTGCCGCGGGCCCACCTAGCATCCCTCAGGGCTTCTACCCCCAAGGGCCGTGGGCCCAGCGAGGGGAGAGGGGCTGAGGACGTCGGTGACTCCCCGTTACCCCCGCACCTGTTCCAGGCCCCCTCCCCAATTTCCTTTTCCCGACCCACTCCCTAGGCGCCTCGGTCTCCTGTCTGTACAATGGGAGTGAGCAAAGACAGCGGCGCGCGGGGCCGGGTTCACCCGAAGCTGCATCTCCGGACTGGACGTTTGTGGAGAGCAGTTCCAGGTGGCTGAGGTCTCAGTTCTCAGACCACCGTCTCCTTCTGCCCGGGGGACGCCTTAGGGACCCCCCCCCCACTCCACCCCCCAGGAAGAAAATGCCTCCTCCCGCCCCGAGGCGTCTCCTTCGAGCCGGCGCCGGCGCCAGTCCGGGTCTGCACGGCCTCGCCCCAGGCAGTTCGGCCCGTCGGTCTGCAAAGGCCACGCCCGGGAAGGGGGCGCCCCCTCCCCCCTCCCCGGAGCCCCAGCCAGGCCACCTCCACCGCGTCCAGCGGTCCTAAGCGGCCTCTCGCCCGAGGCCCAGGTGCCCACGGGAGGCCCTGGAGTTCCTGCCCCTCGCTGCTCCTGACCCGCAGCTGTCCTCCGAAACCCTGGCCCCCGGTCTGGCCAGAGTCCCCCTTGGGGGACGGAACGGCCTGGGGAGGTAGGTGGACCACCGTGGCCACGTTCAGTGGTAAAGGAGGCGGGGTCCGAGAGAGTGGACGGACTGGGGTCCCCGGGAGAGGACACCGAACGCCCAGAGGGTGCGCGGCCCAGGCTTCTGGGGAGGGGGCCGGGTTGGAGGTTAGTTACTGGGAGCAGGGCCCGGAGGGTAGGGGGACCACGAGGGCCCGGAGAAAAGGGAGCAGCAGCTCGCCCCGGGGCGCGGGTCCTGGGGCTGGGGGCGTCGGCAGCAGGGGCCGCCGGGAGGGGGCGGGCGGGCGCTGGGGGCGGCCCGCGGGCGCGTCCGGAGTCCGCGGCCCGGGAGCCGCGGGCCGGCCAATGGGGGGCGGAGGCTGGGCGGCGCGCGGCGCTGATTGGCTGGCGCGCGCTTCTTAGGCGCGCGCGGCCCCCGCTTCATGTCTGTGCCGGAGCCGCGAGCTGGCGCCAGCTCGGCCGGACGATGCGGAGCGGCCGGAGCCGGGCGGGCCCGAGGCCGAGGCGCGCGCTGCCCCCTGCTCGCACCCCGTGAGACCCTCCGGCCCTCCTGAGGCGCCGTCCCCGAGCCCGCGCCGCCCGCGCCGAGGCCGCGCCCCTCCCGCGCCGCTGCGTCTGTAAGTTCGGGCTGCGAGAGCGGGCGGGGGGTTCCTGGGGCGCGCCGGGCTCCGAGAGGTCATTGCGGGGGCCGCGCCGCGGGTGGCCGCTGTGCGGAGCCTCGGTGAGAAGTTCGGCTTGTGTCGCCGGGGAGCGCGCGGGGGGCTGGCGCTTGGCCCGTGGGGCTGCGTGCATGTGTGTGCGTGTTTGGGCGGGGAGAGGTCAGCGCCAAGAGTAGTTCTATGAGTGTCGCCAGCATCGTGCGCCCCGCGGGGGCCCCCGGGCGCCGCGCTTTAACTTTTTAGTCTGTTTATGCGTTTGTGCACAGGGATGGTGCGGGGCGGCACGGTGCGGGGCGAGATAGGGGGTGACTAAAGTGCGGCTCTGTACGTGCGTTGGGGTCACTGGTGCCGGGGTTTTGTCCCCGCGTGTGACCCCGTGCTCAGAAGTGTGTGGCTCTGGGTACCCGAGTCACGGTGTGAGCGTGCGTGGCTGAGCCGGCCCCCCGCGCCCCTCCTTTCGTTTTGAGCTCTGGGCTTTCCTCCCACCCGGGACTGGTCCGCGGCTGAGCTCGGCTGGGGCGCAGCGGCGCGCGGGACGCCTCACCGTGGGGCTTGGGGGTGTCCGGCCACGGCGGCGCCCCTCAAGGCCCCCCTCACGCCCCCTCCGTCGTGCAGGCGCGCCGCCACCGCCTCCGCGCAGACCCCGCGCCTCCGCCGCCAGCCATGGAGGTGGCTCCCGAGCAGCCGCGCTGGATGGCGCACCCCGCCGTGCTGAACGCGCAGCACCCCGACTCGCACCACCCGGGCCTGCCGCACAACTACATGGAGCCGGCGCAGCTGCTGCCGCCCGACGAGGTGGACGTCTTCTTCAACCACCTCGACTCGCAGGGCAACCCCTACTACGCCAACCCGGCCCACGCGCGCGCGCGCGTCTCCTACAGCCCGGCGCACGGTGAGCCCCGGGCCCGAGGGTGACCAGGACCCGGACTCCGAGCGCCCGGCGCTGGACGCGGGGAGGCCCAATGCCTGCTTCCCGGATGTGGGGTCCGCAGCAACCGGGGCCGCTGAGAAATCGGGGCGGGAAAGGAGGGGGCAGCGGCCTCTTGAGGTTCTGGGACCCCTGGGGCTTCTGCCTGTTTCCAGCTGACCTGCGGGGTAGGGGGGCCCTCCCGGCTCGTCCAGGGGCTCCTTCTCTGCCACTTGTCCTTCAGCTGGGGACTGACGTTCCTGGTGAATTGTCGGTTGGGGTGTTATGTTTCCAGTTGTCTTTGGGTAGGGGTCGCGAGCGTGGGGCGTCCTGGCTCCCCCAGCGCACCCTGACGCCCCCTTCCCCCTCCCCCGCAGCCCGCCTGACCGGAGGCCAGATGTGCCGGCCGCACTTGCTGCACAGCCCGGGGCTGCCCTGGCTGGACGGGGGCAAGGCAGCCCTCTCCGCGGCCGCTGCGCACCACCACAACCCCTGGACCGTGAGCCCCTTCTCCAAGACGCCCCTGCACCCCTCGGCCGCCGGAGGCCCCGGGGGGCCCCTGTCCGTGTACCCGGGGGCGGGGGCTGGGGGCGGGGGCGGCAGCGGCTCAGTGGCCTCCCTGACCCCCACCGCAGCCCACTCGGGCACCCACCTCTTCGGGTTCCCGCCCACGCCCCCCAAGGAAGTGTCTCCGGACCCCAGCACCACCGGGGCCACCTCGCCGGCCTCCTCCTCGGCAGGGGGGAGTGCCGCCCCCAGGGGGGACGACAAGGATGGCATCAAGTACCAGGTGCCGCTGGGCGAGAGCATGAAGATGGAAGGCGGCAGCCCCCTGCGCCCGAGCCTGGCCGCCATGGGCACCCAGCCTGCCACTCACCACCCCATCCCCACCTACCCCTCCTACGTGCCAGCCGCCGCCCACGACTACAGCAGTGGGCTCTTCCACCCTGGAGGCTTCCTGGGTGGCCCGGCCTCCAGCTTCACCCCGAAGCAGCGGAGCAAGGCCCGCTCCTGCTCAGGTGAGGCGAGGGCCCAGGGCCTCCGGGGAGTGGGGAGGGCTTGCACTTCGGTGGGAGGGGGCTGAGACCTGGGCGAGGGGGCGGCCCAGGTCTCTCTGATCCGGGGGTGGCTGATGGCCCCCGACCGATCTTTGAGTCCCCAGAATGGGGGAGAAGGTGCCTGCAGACATTCTTAGGTGCTCCTGGTGGCCCCAGAGTTTGCTTCCTGTTCCCATTCCTTACCCTCCTCTCCAAGGTGGGCCACTGCCCGCCCAGGGGTCCCCTGTCCCTTCCCTGAGCCTGAAGCGAAGGTTCTCACGACTGTGTGAGAGAGAACGCCGGGTGCAGGGAGCGCGGCCTGGCGGCTCGGACGTGTGTGTCCGTGTGTCCCTGAACATCGGTGCTGCGCTGGGGGCCCTCTGCCCTCCTCAGGGCTCTAGACCCTTAAGGAATCTAGATCTGCAACTCGGTCAGGGATCTCATGGCTCCCAATCTCCCTGGGAGAGTTCCCCCGAGGCCAAATTCCCGGGACCAGCTCGCTCCCTGCCCCCTGGCGTGTCCTTCCCTCTCCCTCCCTGCTCGGGGGTCAGGGGCTGCCTCTGCCCGGGGCTGCCGGGACTGGCTGGAGCCGGCTAGGGAGCAGACGCGGAGGCTGCTGTGGGGCTCCCGCCGTCCTTACCTCCTTTCAGCCCCTTCGAGAGCACTTTCAGCACGTTCGCTCCGGAGTCCAGCAGCCGCACGCTCCTGCCTGTGTGGGCTGCCAATTTAAAGGACGTGGGGAGAAACGTGCAGGGTCAGCTCGCACTGAGGCTGCTGCCCGTGCCCACTTGGGTCTTACGTTGGGGGGCCCTGTCTGACCAGCTCGCTGGTCTTTTAAATTGTCCTTTCTCTCAAATTGGTTTTACGTTCTATTCGAATTCCAGATGGTCTTCTCACAACAAAACAAACTAGCACCACCAAGAGCCGCCCCGCAAGGTCACTCAGCCCGCTCGGCCTAAAAACGAAAGGGCTGAGTATTTACTTCTACTTCGTTTGAAACAGCAGCAACTTCCATCCCAGTCCAGGGCCTTGGCGGAAGGCACGGGAGGCTGGGGAGAGAGACGGAAGTGACCGAGGACGGGGGATGGAGAGCAGAATCTGAGGGCCCGGTACAGGGACCCAGGAGAGGCAGGCACAGCTGGGGAGAGAGGACGGGGCGGAGAGGAGAGGGACTCGAGGGGGCCCAGCCTCCGGCCCGGCTCGAGCTGGTGCTCTGAGCGGAACCCGGGGGCCTGCTCCCCTCCCCACCATAAGCTGCCCTCTGAATCCCACCTCCTGGTCCCTCTCCAGCCCAGCTGGAACTAAGAGTCCGCAGGCCCCTGCAGCAGCCTGGCCCGTGTGACCCTGTGTCCCCCGTCCCCTTGCAGAAGGCCGGGAGTGCGTCAACTGCGGGGCCACAGCCACCCCTCTGTGGCGGCGGGACGGCACCGGGCACTACCTGTGCAACGCCTGCGGCCTCTACCACAAGATGAACGGGCAGAACCGGCCGCTCATCAAGCCCAAGCGGAGGCTGGTAGGAGCAGCGGGGGGCCTGGGGGTGGGGGAGCACCCGGGCCGGAGCGTCGACCTGGGCCGAGCCGCATTTAATTACACACAAAAAAACAAGCCTTCAAATGCAGCTGCTGGAAATCTTTTATCATGAGAATCACTTGCTTGGCAGTTGGGGCAGCCCGGCTTTTTAGGCTAGATTCTTTCCAGGCCAGGTTTCCCCTGGGCAGCCCACCTGGTATGTTCAGGGATTCCCCCCCAACACCACCACTGGAGCAGAGCATCCAGGGGCCCAGGTCCCATCCCCTGGCCTCTGTTAAACTTTTAAAAATAGGGCCGTGAAGTCATGTTCCCTGTAGCCCGGGGCTGCTCTCCCTGGCTTCCCAACACACAGTCTCCTCGTGCTTATTTAAATAAAACACACACACCAACCACCAAAAAAAAACCTGCCCTTTATTATTTTTCCATGGAGTCACCTATACTGTGTATTTTCATTTGAGTGATTTAAAAAAAATGCCCTTTCGGATCTCCTGCCGGAGTTTCCTATCCGGACATCTGCAGCCCAAAGATAAGGAAACTTCGCGTATCTGTTTCCGGACTCCGCGAGTTTTCAGTCTCTCTCCTCGGCTCAGTCCTGCCTCTCGCTGGGCTGTTTTGAAATTTCTAATACCCTCCACTCTGCAAATAATGCGTAAAATGCTAAGAATAATAAATATATTTTTTCAGGGCGAAGTGATTTACGAGGGAGGCTTAAATCGCTTGCCGATTCGGGGGCCCCTGGTTTTTTTTCCTGGAGCAAGGGCGGGGTGAGGGCCCGGGCAGGCGGAGGATGCGAGGCCAACCCCTGAGTCAGAATTCCAGCTCCGGCTGCTTACTCACCCTCACCCCTCCCCGCCCGGGGCTGCAGGCTGGCCCCTCTGGACCAGGCTGGGGCCTGGGGTCACGCCTGCCCCTGCTGGCCTGGGTTCCCCGCCCCCAGCCCGCCGCCCACCGTTCCCTGGGATGTGCTGCTGCTGTGGGGCTGGAGAGGGTGTCTGCTTTCTGGGGTGAAGCTGCTCTCACCCCGCCTCTGGGGCGCCTGCTGCTGCCTTCTCCGGGAGGTGTTCCAGGTCAGGCCTGTACTCCTTGAGGGGCTGGGGGCAGTCGGGACCCTGGGGACTGGGGGACAGGTAACTGGACAGGTAGATCGGCATTGTCCAGTAGGTTGTGACTGATGGATGCCTTCTGGGTGTGCACCATCCATTGTGGTAGCCTCCAGCTGTGCTGTGATTAGGGATCCCCTCAAATGTGGCCGCTGCGACTGAAGAAACTGTATTTCTAACTTGCTTAAACTGTAGTTCAATTGAATTTAAATGGCCATGTGGCCAGTAGCTACTGCGCTGGGCGGTGTGCAGCGTGACTCCTGAGCGTTTCTCCTCCCTGCCCTGGGCAGCTGAGGGGCCCCGTCTTCTGGCCCTGGGGCTTGGACATGCCCAGGACTGTGGATTTTGTGGGAATTGCAGCCCCAGCTTGAGGCGCCCAGGGGCTCCCTCTCCGAGCCTCGGTTCCGTGCGTGGCATTCATGTTCAGAGGGCTGGGGGAGGTGGCTGCTTTCCCCTTGCAGCTCTCGCAGCCCCTTCGGTTCTGAGAGCGCTTTAGTCTGAAGTTCTGTGATGGTTTAGGTTTCTGATTCTGAGATGCGGAGACTCCTGGGCGATTTGCGCTCCTGGGCTCAGTGGGTTGGGGAAGGGAGCCAGGGTGGTGTGAGGGTCAGGAGGGAGGTCGCGGGGGCCGTGGGAGCCCAGCTTGCCGACCCTGCCCCGCCCCGCCCCCAGTCGGCTGCCAGGAGAGCAGGCACCTGTTGCGCAAACTGTCAGACGACGACCACCACGCTGTGGCGCCGGAACGCCAACGGGGACCCCGTGTGCAACGCCTGCGGCCTCTACTACAAGCTACACAACGTGAGCCGCCCGCCCCGCCCCGGGGACCCTGGGGACCCGCCTGGGCCGCCGTCCCCGGCGTGGCTTGGCTTGGGAAGCGAGCGCCAGAAGGGCTTCCCACGAGGGGGGCGAGCTGGCTGGAGGACGGCCCCCTGGTCGGGCATCTCTGCTCAGAAGCAAAGCCTGCAGTGGGTGGGCTTCTGCAGGGTGGGGAGGGGGGCAGCGCCCTACAGGCGCTTCTCTTGGCAGGGAGGGCAGGAAGGCCCTGGAGGCCAATGGGCCTTCGGGAGGGGCCCCCCTGGCCAGGCTGGGAGCGTGGTCTGGCCGGGAGGGGAGCTCCAGCCTCTGAAAGCTCTGCGTGGGCCCCCAGGTGAACAGGCCGCTGACCATGAAGAAGGAAGGCATCCAGACCCGGAACCGGAAGATGTCCAGCAAGTCCAAGAAGAGCAAGAAGGGGTCCGAGTGCTTCGAGGAGCTGTCCAGGTGCGTGCAGGACAAGGCCTCCCCATTCAGCGCCGCTGCCCTGGCGGGGCACATGGCGCCTGTGGGCCACCTGCCGCCCTTCAGCCACTCCGGTCACATCCTGCCCACCCCGACGCCCATCCATCCCCCCTCCAGCCTCTCCTTCGGCCACCCCCACCCATCCAGCATGGTGACCGCCATGGGCTAGGGACCGCCCCACGGACCGACAGAAGGACGCCAGGGACGGCGCTCCCAGGGCGCGGGGGACCTAGTGCCCAGCTGGCCGGCCCGCCCCGAGACCGCGGCCCCTGCCCGCCCAGCTGGACACGCGCGGCCTCACCTGTGGGCGCCCTGGCCACCACTGTGAAGCCGCTCCCGGGCAAGCCTGGCTGCACCCACACGGGGTTTCCGCCGAGGACTGTAAGCGTAAAGGACAACTCTGAAGAGACACGAGTGGGCGAGGGACACTCGGGGGCTGCGGAGAAGGCAGGGGAGCAGGCGGAGGAATTTATTTGGCTCAGGTTTCTCACAAGGATGGGGAGACTTGGTTCTTGGGGCCAGGTGCCACGTGGCCAGCCCGCCTGCCCGGCTCTGGGGGCAGGTCTCTGGGGGGACCTGGGCCCCCTCTGCAAGCGCCGAACCCAGCTGGGCTGAGCCTCTCCAGGGGGGCTGCGCAGGCCCCGGAGGGCAGAGACAATCAGGGGCGGCCCTGTGTGGATTCCCAGGCCAGGGCTGGGTCACAGGAAGGAAGCGCTTTCTTGAGAGGGGAAACGTCTCCCACATCGCTCTCTGGTCCTGAGGCTGGAGCCAGCCTGGCCCGAGCACCCTCCACGGCCCCGAGCCGGTGCCACCGCCTCGGCCGGAGACGCCCTGTACATACGTCTTTTTTCTGCTAGCCCCTGAACCCCCCTCTTCTCCAACACCGACGCAAAAGAGAAACATAAAAAAAACAAAAGGAGAAAACCTGCATAAGCTTAACTCGCTGACGAGTTGTTTTATTTTTAAACTCTCTGGGTCCAGTCAATTGTACGTGGCCACAAGAGCCCTTGCTGTGGAACAAAGAAAACCTACAAACCAAGGCTGTGGCTGGAGAGACTCTCAGATGGCACCGTCTTCGGACGGGGGCCGGGGCTGCTCCAGGCTTCGGGGGGCTTGCCCAGCAGGTGGGGCTGCCGGGGCCCCGCTGTGCTGCGCTGTGGGTGTCTGGACCCTTCCCAAGGTACAGCTGTACATAACCGTGTCCGGGCGGAGAGTCTGTGCGCGGCCGCGGCGGCTGGCGGGGGCCGGCCCAGGAAGAGGACTGTGCTGATGTAGGCCAAGTGCAATAGGGGGCACCACAGCCGGAAGTAACTTATTTTGTACTAGTATCCGCATAAGAAGAAGAATCGGCAGTATTTTCTGGTTTTATGTTTTATTTGGCTCGTTTTATTTTGGATTAGTGAACTAAGTTATTGTTAATTATGTACAACATTTATATATTGTCTGTAAAAACTGTATGCTCTCTTCCTACTCCTTCAAAGTGAATACTGTTAAGAATAATAAAATACTTTTTGTGAATGCCTCTGGCCTGCCTCATGGGCTCACGGGGCTCCTGAGTCCCACCTGGGTGTGGAGATTGTTAAGAGCCAACAGGTCCTACAGCCCTGGGATTCAGATGGAAGGGCTCCTGTGCCTCCCCTGAACTGTGCCACCTGAACTTCCTCACCGCCTGGTGGGGGTCCTGGGGTCTCCGTGCGTGTGGGGAAGGCTCAGGGAGGCTGTGGGCTCTGCACCCTTTAGCCACATGCTGGCCCTATTCCTAAGGGCTCAGCAGGGCTCAGGGAAAGCCCAGGGGGTGGCTCCCCCTGCCATCCTCTCGAGCTCCTGTGTCTGAGCTCCCTGCTCACCACTGTCCGTGTGTCCATGTCCACCGGCAAACCTGCTTACCGGTGTCTTTGACCACTGACGTCACTGAGTGCTGTTCTCTAATCAATGATTCTGGTTACTGGGGACGGTCCTCATGACTGACACTCCTGATCAATGACACATCTGATCACCAGAGCCTGTGACCGTAGACATCCGCTTACTAACAGCCGATTGCCCAGTCGTGATTGCCGGTGTTTCATCGAGGCCTCTGCTCGGGGCTGTGTCCGGTCACTGACTGTGCTCAGCAGTGTCTCCAGCGGCAGGCCCTGCTTGCCGGTCACGTCACCTAACCACCTCTCACCACCCATGCCACACCCACTCCGGCAGTGTCCCCAGCCAGGCTGCCAACGCCCCTGCGCCCGACCACCACCTTGCCGTCACTATTATCCCGGGTCATGCAGGGTGTGGTCACCAGCGTCACCGATCAGGACTTTCCTAATCAGGGACGGGTCTGATTGCTCATACGTGATCAGCGTCCGTAGGCCCACGCCACCCCGCACCAGCGTCTCTCAGCAATGTCCTTGGTCACTTGTCTCCAGTGACCTCAGGACCACTGCCCCTGGTTGCGGAGGGGCCTCCTTGCCATCAAATCTTCCAACTGCCCAGTGAGAGTCATCGCGTTCAACACGGGTGACTGCCAAGTCTTCCCTTCCAAGTCCCCGATGACCAGTGTCTGTCATCTCCCATCATCAGTGGCAGCGACCGCCAACCTCACAGGTCCCCAGCAACACCTCAGTCTCTAACCATCAGGGCCTCGATCCCCGGAAGATCACACACCTCTGGGTAGTCGCGGTCACTGACTCGAACCCACTCTTGGTCTCTGATAAAGTGATAGTGATGCCCCATCGCCTCTTCACTCCCCACAGCCCTGCTGTGACTCGTGGTATCTGCGACCAAGGCTCCCTCTCGCCAGCAGGATCTCTGACTCCCCGAGGTCACATTCCTCCTCAAGTCTCTCTGCTCACCATCCATGACCCCGACCCCCACCGTCTCTGCTCCCCGGGTCCCTGGCGACGTGTGTCTGACTGCCATCTATCTGCTCCCAGGCCCTCATGTCCACTGCCCAGGAGGCTCCCCCTTATCCGCCTCAGCCCAGACTGCAGGCTGGAGGGTGCAGGCTTGGGTGCCTGCTGGGGCTCTCAGATGACCACCCCCCCAGTCAGGACAGAGGGAGGAGAGTGCCTGCCTGGGGCCCTGACCCAGGCTGCCCCTGTCCCTGCTGTGCCCCCCGCCCGTGCCCTCGCTGGAGCAGGAACAGCCCGCTGTGTAGTTGGGGCGGGCTCTCAGCAGCTCCCCTCCCGGCCACAGGGCTCGGCCTCCCCTCCCGGGGTCTTGCTGGCCTGCGCCCTGGCTCCCGACTGCAGGATAGGATGTCTCACTTGGACAGTGCATCAAGCATGCACATACGCCTGGCCCTGCTGTGGTCTGGGGGTTACGCAGCCCACAAGACCAGCAAGAGTCTCTGTTCCCAAGCAGAGGCCGTTACAGACTGTGAGCGGCATGGCGACCCCGCCCAGCCTCTGGTCAACAGGCCCTCCACCCAGAGTCCAGGGCCACCGCCTAGAGCCCGGAGACTAAGCTGCTGCCCGAAGCACAGGGCACAGAGCCTGACCCCCGACCCAGAACTTAGCACCTACCTGCGGGAACTCAGCCTGAGGCCCTGAGCCCGGACCTCAGAATCCGGGCGTCAGAGCAGAGCCCAGAACCCCCGGGGCCCTGCTGTGGGCCCCAAGCCTCAGTCCAGAGCTTGCAGCTCAGAACCAGAGCCCACTCCCGACCCAAGCACAGAATCCACAGCCCAGGATGACCCCTGGAAGAGGCCTCCCTGTCCCCAGTGCTTCTCTAGCAGACCCCCATCTCCCTCCTTCCTTCTGCCGCTGGAGTCCCTGCAGGGGCCTGGGCCATGGCCGCGGAAGGTGCCGAGAGCCGGCTAGACACTGGGCTGCTGGCGGGAGCTTCTCAGACACCCATGAACCAGACCAGGTCACTGATCCCGCACACGGGAACTGGCCCTGTTGGTTCTTGGCGTGGGGGTGGGCCCGAGACACATGAGGCTCCTTGCTGGGGGGGACCTGTTGCCAGGACTACGGGTTTGCAGGGCAGGGGGCTCTGACAGAGCTGGGTGGAGGGTGGCGGTGGGGGCGTGGTGCTGAGGGGGACGGTGGCCCCCACAGTTGGGGGGCGGCTCGTGCTGGCTCTGGAGGCCCAGCTCCCAGGCCAGCAAGTGCCTCCCGAGCAGCAGGCCCAGGCCCAGGGCTCCTGTCCACACCGCTGTTCCCAACCCCCAGCGACGTCTCCCACAGCCCAGGGTCATTGTGCTGGAAACAGTTTCGATTCTGTGGCCGCCGAGCTCCCAGGCAGGGCGGGCGTGCTGCTCCGGGCGCCGGGGCCTTTATGACTCTGCGGGCGGCGCCGGGCGCCGGGGGTGGGCCGGCCTTTGTTCCATCTGTTTGCACCCAGGGGGGCAGGCGGCCTGGGCCCTTCCTCCTGCGGGGCCCCTTCTTCCCATTTATGGGAGGAAGGACCCAACCCCTCCTTGTAATTCTTACAGTCCAGCTCGGTCCCCAAAACCCTCCTCCCCACTCCTGGTGACCCTCCGCCAGGAACAGGGCAGGGAGCCAGCATTCCAGGCCCCAGGGTCCCAGACCGACCCCACCCAGGGGGAACTAGGCGTGGGCGGGATGCCTGGGCCCAGCTCACCTGGGAGGAAGGGAAGGTGAGCCACGGGACTGTCCCGGGGGTGGGGGGTGGCGCGTCCTGAGCCGCGGCGGCCGGCACATCAGAAGGCGGCCTGGCTTGTTTTGCTTTTAGGCAAAATGATGAAATGATTCCGAACTTTATCTGGAAAAACTAACAAGACCAGCAGAACAAGTCAGAAAATTAGGGAAAAACAGAGCACAGAGTGTGTGTGCGTGCACGGCTTTCCACTATTAAACACGATTCTCTCGGTCGTTCAAACCTCGTGGCTGGGCGGACAGAATAAGCCGATCAACGGCTCAGACTCGTGTAAGTCCGAAAGAGACCCGATTATTTACAAGATAACGGGTGATCAACGAGGTATCCTGCATTGATGCGGGGTGCAGGGCTATTCAGTCCCGGGGGTCGGAACACCCATACAGCAGCACCTCCATGGGTGAAGGCCTGCTCAGGTCTGGGACCAACGGCCTGCGGGCCGGACCAGCCAGCGGACAAGTTTTGTTTGGGCTGCACCATGTTTGACAAAAATATAACTGAGTTGCAAATACTTCTAAGTTAGGAGATTCAGGGAGTTCCCTGGCAGTCCAGGGGTTAGGATTCCAGGCTTGCACTGCCTTGGCTTGGGTTCCATCCCTGGTCAGGATACTGGGATCCTGGAAGCTGTTTGGAACAGCCAAGAAAAAAAAAATTGGGAGATTCACTTAAAAAGAGGCCGAAGAGCTGGCGCTGAGGGGCTGCGTGTGTGCAGGGCCATCTCTGCACTGCTCCCCTCAAGCCCCACTCTGTCCTCACCAGGCCCTTCCCGCCCAGGCCTGTCTGGGTCTTGGGGACACGGGGCTTGAGTCCCAGCGTCCCATGGAGTCTGTGCCGCGTCCTGACTTCTCAAGGAGTTGTTCTCAAAACCATTCACTGCAACCTACCCAGCTGGGTCACCCGGGTTGGTTCTCTGAGAGATTGGCCAGGGAACACTGCGAAGCTCTAGGTGAAGTCTGGCCTTTGAAAGAATCAAAGAGAAAGAAGGGCCCATTTTAAGGAAATGTGCTAAGCTTGCAAACCTTCTGGGGCAGGGAGGGAGTGGGGATGACGCCTGGGGTCGTGCGGTGCCTCTGAAATGAGCCCTGAGACCACATTCCAGCTCCAAGGCTAGAATGCTGAGTAATGTTCCAAGAGAGGCTGGAACAACCCACGTGCTCAGGAAGAGGGCATGGTGAGATCTGCTCACTGAAGAAGTAAAAGCAGGAACTCGAGCAGGCATTATCGGCACCCATGCTTACAGCAGCTTTGTTCACGGCAGCCCAAAGGCAGAGGCAGCTCAAGTGTCCGCTGACGGATGCGTGGATACAGGAATGGGGCCCATCCACACAGTGGAGTATTACTCAGCCTGAGAAAGGAGGGGAACTCTGACACCCGCTGCAACACAGACAACACAGATGATGAACCTGGAGGCCTCCGTGCTCAGCGACACGAGTCAGTGACAGAAACACACATACTGGCTGACCCCACGTATCTGAGGCCCCAGGGGCTCCCAGATTCACAGGGACAGAAAGCAGAGGCCGGTTACCAGGCTGGGGCGCGGGGGCCGCCGGGGACAGTTTCGGCTCGGCAGACGCAGAGGCCCTGGATGTGACGGTGGTCAGGGCTGCACGTGAACGGGGAAGCCCTTACGGCCAGTGACTGGACACGTTACAACGGTGACCTTTACGTTATGAGTGTTTTACCACAATAAACAGAAAGGAGGGAGGCGCGGGAACCACAGGACACCCACTAGAAAGCCTGAAAATGCCTCCTGAAGGCTCTGCTCTGAAGCCGACCGTGTAGGAACCACAGGACACCCGCTAGAAAGCCTGAAAATGCCTCCTGAAGGCTCTGCTCTGAAGCCGACCGTGTAGGAACCACAGGACACCCACTAGAAAGCCTGAAAATGCCTCCTGAAGGCTCTGCTCTGAAGCCGACCATGTAGGAACCACAGGACACCCGCTAGAAAGCCCGAAAATGCCTCCTGAAGGCTCTGCTCTGAAGCCGACCGTGTAGGAACCACAGGACACCCGCTAGAAAGCCCGAAAATGCCTCCTGAAGGCTCTGCTCTGAAGCCGACCGTGTAGGAACCACAGGACACCCGCTAGAAAGCCCGAAAATGCCTCCTGAAGGTTCTGCTCTGAAGCCGAACGTGTAGCACGGTGACAACCATCGCTGCAACGTCTGGGGAAGGAATTGTCCCCAGACGCTAACAGATGGTGACGTCTCTGTGACAGGTGATTTCTCCTTCTTCTCCCCATTTTCCAACTATTCCGTAATGAGGTTTAATAGCTTTAATAATAAACAGAATTATTTAAGACTAACCATTGCAAAATGGGAGATAAAAACTTTGCAATTGGGCTGATATGCAAAAGCTCAAAACAAGAAAATGCAACATGTAATAAAAAGACAGCTCCCTGCCGCCCCGGCCCCGGGGAAAAAAAGAAAAGAAAACAGGCAAAGGAGATACCAAGGGGTCCTTCCCAACAGACATTAAGTACACAGCTGGCAATCATCTGGACGGGTGCTCAACCCCAGAGAGAGTCACGTCCACACATATTTTGCACGGAGGCACCACTTTTAGCCTCTCCTCTCAGGAAGACGGCAAAGGCCAGCAGACTGTAGGAACGGCTGCTGGCACGTGCCACCTGTGGGAATGTTGACTGGATTCCACGTGCTCCCTGGCCCAGCAAGCTCGTCTCAGGAGCGCTTCACAGAAACACTAGAGATAAAAAGTTCAACTGCAAGGGTTTTTTTTTCTGGGAGGGGGAAAGGAAAATACAGAACAATATATAATGCGTGACTTTTTTGTGTTAAAAATATTTGTGTGGGTATATAAAGAAATCTGGGGAGACATGCCTCATGAGTATAGTTGTTACTTCTGGGAAGTGTGAGAGGCCACGGGTGGGGAGACGGTACTTTTCACTTTATAAATTTGTGTTATGATCCTAAGCTGCCACTTACGTTATGCAGAAAATAAAGAATCATTATTAGAATTTTCTCTTTGCTCTGCCTTGTTTCTGGTCGGTCTCTCTGTCTCAGGGGTTCTCCCCTTCAGATCGGCCTGGAGAACACCTCTTCACCCTTCAAAACCCCAGCCAAAGATCCTAGAGGAAGCCTTGCCTGACTTCTCCCTCCCCTCAGCCCCTCAGGGCTCCTTGGTCCCTAACAAAGTCGCTACCTGGCTGTGGGGCAGACAAAACGGCCTCTCCCTTGCTGTGCGGCCTTGAGCAAGTGACTGTCCCTCTGAATCCTCACTCCTCATCAATAAAGGCATACCACGCCTTTCAGGGCTGGTGAAAGGGTGATGAGGAAGGCCAAGGGTCCTCCACCCTTGGAAAGCCCACCCAAACAGGAGACGGCCTTCTGGGGCCATTTCAGCTCAGGGGGCTTCAGATGGAGCCCTGGGGCTTGTCTGCACCTTGGAGGCTCACGTGTTTGGCGGCCTCTTTGTTCTCGCTTCTCCAGGGCACCTAAGGCCGGCATGGACAGGAGTTTGTTAAGGCGACAGCCCTGGCCGCTCAGTGGGTGCTTTCCACGTTTCCCCCTGGCCTGCCCCCAGCAGGGCGGGGTGCCCCCAGCGACCCTCCTGCATAGCTGGGGACGCTGGGGACTGCTCCCCAGGAGGGGCAGGCAGGATGGCTCCCACTGGCATGCAGGCTGGAGCTGGGGCTCCTCCCCAGAGAGGGGACTTGGGGGGCCCGGCCCAGCTGCTTCCTTCCAGCTATCTGGCCCCCTAGCCCCTCACCCCAGCCCTAATGCAGGGCTCCCGGGGGGACCCTGGGGAGATGCCGGCTTCTTTCTTCTCCCCACCCCTCCCTCCACGTGTGGCTGTGCCGATCTAGGGGAGGCCGTGATCCAGGCACAGAGTGGATGCTGGGGGAGGCCCCCGTCCGTCCTCAGGAGCGGATGCTGGGGGAGACCCCCAATCCTCAGGAGCAGGCACGCAGATCTACAGACACACGTCCCCCTACGCCACCACCGCGTACCACCCGGCTCCGCCCACACCCAGAGGCAGCACCGTGGCCACCTCTGTCACTCCCTGCCCGCTGCTCGGGCCCTGCCACCTGTCTCTTCTGCCATGGGGTTCGCATGTGACCTTTTCATTTCAATGGTGAATACCCAGAAGGAGAGCCAACCACACAACACCTCCAACCCACTGCGGGATCCTTGCCTGGAGAATCCAATGCACAGAAGAGCCCGGCAGGCTACCGTCCATGGGGTCGCAAAGGGGCAGACGCGAGTCAAGTGACGAGCACACAGCCCACCCGGTACTGGTTTTGTAGTCTATGTAAGAAGCCGCCACCAACTCAGGAGCTCAAAGGTGCGCGCGCGTCTGTCCCACCGTCTGTGGATCAGGAGCCCGGGGCAGGGCGGCTCAGCGCTCCACGTGGCTGCAGACGAGGTGCCACCAGGGCCGGCCTCTCAGCAGAGGCTGGACCGCAGACACACCCGCCTGGCTGCCAAGCTCCTCGACTTCCCCGCAGCTGCACCATCTGGCAGCTCCTCCTTCTAAGTTAGCAACAGACAGACTCTGACGGTAGGACCCACTGGGCAGAGCCTATATAAAGCCCCACAGTCCCAGAGCGACACTCCCTGTAAGTTAGAGCCCCCTTTTCTCGGGGGAGTGGGAGGAGCCTAGAACTGCAGCTACTGAGTCAAGGGACGCCCCCCGCCGCCCACCTGGAGGCTGAGGCCAAGGACTTTCCAAACTTGTCCCAGGTACCATTCCCACCATGGGGTCCGGGAGCTTCACGCCCTCGCCGCCACTTGGTACGTTTTGCACACTGCATTTACACTAGCTTGCTGGGCATGAAATAGTCTCTCTCGTGGAGAGGTCTTTCTGGAACCTGCAACTGATCAAGCCCCTCCTCTGCTCCTGCTTCAAACCCTCCGCAGGGCCCCCCAGTCCAGGACACACCCACCCCCGGCCTGGCGCCCGCGCCTTGCGGCCCAGCCCTGCAGCCCCTGTGCCCTCAGGCCCACAACTCCTGGATGTTTCGAGCTTCTGACCTTGTTAAGTTATTAGGAAATAAACAGCCTAACAAGTCACCTGTATGGTTTTAAATGTGCATATGACTGAAACGAAAGCCTCTGGTCCATCAGCTCAGCTCAGTCGCTCAGTCGTGTCCGACTCTCTTCGACCCCATGGATCGCAGCACGCCAGGCCTCCCTGTCCATTACCAGCTCCCGGAGTTCACTCAGACTCATGTCCATTGAGACGGTGATGCCATCCAGCCATCTCATCCTCTGTTGTCCCCTTCTCCTCCTGCCCTCAATCTCTCCCAGCATCACGGTCTTTTCCAGTGAGTCAGCTCTTCGCATCAGGTGGCCAAAGTATTAGAGCTTCAGCTTCAGTCCTTCCAATGAACACCCAGGACTGGTCTCCTTTAGGATGGACTGGTTGATCTCCTTGCAGTCCAAGGGACTCTCAGGAGTCTTCTCCAACACCATAGTTCAAAAGCATCAATTCTCCAGTGCTCAACTTTCTTTATAGTCTTAACTCTCATACTCGTACATGATTACTGGAAAAACCATAGCTTTGACCAAACAAACCTTTGTCAGCAAAGTAATGTCTCTGCTTTTTAATATGCTATCTAGGTTGGTCATGGCTGTTCTTCCAAGAAGCACGCTTCTTTTAATTTCATGGCTGCAGTCACTATCTGCAGTGATTTTGGAGCCCAAGAAAATAAAGTCTCTCACTGTTTCCATTGTTTCCCACCTATTTGCCATGAAGTGATGGGACCATGATCTTCATTTTCTGAATGTTGAGTTTTAAGCCAACTTTTTCACTCTCCTTTTTCACTTTCATCAAGAGGCTCTTTAGTTCTTTACTTTCTGCCATAAGGGCGGTGTCACCTGCATATCTGAGGTTACTGATGTTTCTCCCGGCAATCTTGATTCCAGCTTGTGCTTCCTCCAGCCCAGCGTTTCTCATGACGTCCTCTGCATAGAAGGTAAATAAGCGGTGTGACAACATACGCCTTGACGCACTCCTTTCCCGACCTGGAAGCAGCCCGCTGCTCCACGCCCGGTTCCGTTGATTCTTGACCTGCACACAAGTTTGTCAGGAGCAGGTCAGGTGGTCTGGTGCTCCCATCTCTTTCAGGATTTTCCAGTTTGTTGGTATCACACAAAGGGTTGGCCCCTTCAAAGCTGGCGGTATCTCTGTCCTCCCCAGAGCCTGGGGCAGGCTGTGTGGGGTGGGGAGAGGGAGGCGACCCAGCTGAATCCACGCGTTAGGGGACATTGTTCCCTGACCCCCAGGCACAGCAGCGCGCCCGGCCTCGTGGGGGCTGTGCGTGCTTGCGTGCACGCGTGTGTTCACGTGCACAGGTGTGCCCTAGCACCGGGGGCCTGGCCTGAGCACGCGTGTGCAGGCTGCGCGCCCTGTCAACTGCCCCGTCGGGAGGAGCTGTCTTTCTGTTTTTTCTTCACGGCACCTCTCACTACCTGACATTACACGAAACCTTCACTCGCTACCAGTTTCTCGTATCCTCTACACTGGGGTCACCTCCATAAAGGCAAGACCCCATTGAGTGCACTCACTGGCATATATACCTACAGCACTCAGAGAGGGCCTGGCACACAGCACAGGGGCAACAGGAGCTCAAGACGTGTTTGAGATGGATGGTGGGTGGGTGGGTGGATATGTGGGTGGGTAGATATGTGGGTGGATGGGTGGGTGGGTGGGTGGCTGGCTGGCTGGCTGGCTGGATGGGTGGATAGATATGTGGGTGGGTGGATGGATGGATGGATATGTGGGTGGGTGGATGGATGGATGGATATGTGGGTGGGTGGATGGATGGATGAATGGTTGGGTGGATGGATATGTGGATGGTGGGTGGGTGGGTGGATATATGGGTGGGTGGGTGGATGGATGGGTGGGTGAGTGGATGGGTGGGTGGATGGATATGTGGGTGGGTGAGTGGGTGGATGGATGGATGAATGGATGGGTGGATGTGTGGGTAGATATGTGGGTGGATGGATGGATGGGTGGCTGGATGGATGGGTGGGTGATGGGTGGGTGGATGGCTATGTGGGTGGGTGGATGGATGGATGGATGAATGGATGGGTGGGTAGATGAGTGAATGGGAGGATGGACAAGTAGATGGATGGATGGGTGGATGGGTGGATAAATGGCTGGATAAGTGAATTGGTGGATGGATAAGCAGATGGATGGATGGGTGGATGGACTTGTGGGTGGGAGGATGGGTGGGCAGATTGATGGATGGGAGGATGGATAACTGGGTGGGTGATGGATAGATGGAGGGAAGGATTGATGGATGGATGGATGGGTAAGTGGGTGGGCGGGTGAGAGGTAGATGGATGGATGGATGGATTTGTGGGTGGGAGGATGGATAACTGGGTGAGTGATGGATAGATGGAGGGATGAGTGGGAGGATGGGTGGATAGGGACCTGGATGGTGGGTGGATGATGCAGAGAAGGATGGGTAGATAAGTGGGTGGGTAGATGGAGGGTGTGAACGTGTGTGCAGGCTTCAGGCTTCTTTGTTCTATGCTTTTCCCAAAAAGACCTAGGAAATCGCACAGCGTGGAAGCTGCAGAGGCTCGTGGGTGCTGGGGGAGCTTCTGGGGGTTGGATTCTCCTAGATGCCTGGAACCAGCTGCGGGAACTGGGATCAGAGCCTTCCCAGGGCTGGATTCTCCTAGATGCCTGGAACCGGCTGCGGGAACTGGGATCAGAGCCCTTCCCAGGGCTGCTGCAGGCGGGGCGGGGAGGGGAGGGCAGCTTCCCTGGAGGCTAGCACACCTTGGAACTTGGGGGGTGGTCCCACATGTGACGCCTTCTCTCAGGCTGTAATCGCCCACTGGAGGCTGGAGCTGAGCCTCCAGAGACCACGTGGCCCACCCCAGGGGTGTAACCTGGGTGGGGATGAGGGTGAGGACGCAGAGACCCAGTGGGCACGTGTCCCTGGCGGGACGCTCCCCTGGAGGTCCAGGGGAGGGCCGGCAAGTCCGAGCCTCGTCTGTATGGAGGCCGTCCTGGGGCGTCTGGGGGGACAGGCCGCCCCCGCGCCCTCGCCCACCTGGCGGCCCTGCTCCCAGCCACCAGCCTGTTCGTCCCTCCACCACTCACCCACGACTCCTCGGACCGCCCGTCCACCCCTCCGCCTTCGTTCATCTGTCCAGTCCTTCCGCCCGCCCACCCTGACCTCGCCCCTCTCCCACGCTTCCGTCATCACCCTATGGTGGCCGGCTCCTCCGCCGTCCGAAGCTGTCCTCTCAGCAACCCGACGGGGAAGATGCTATTCTGCCCCCGTTTGACAGAGGAGACCGAGGCCCAGAGAGGAGCAGTGACCTCCTCGAGAACGCACAGCGGGCAGACGGCGGCTGTCTGGCCCAATGGGCCGAGCGTGCACCTTCCCCGCCCGTCCGTGCGTCCACCCGTCGCCACCCGTCGCTCAGTCCCTGCACTCGCGCCCAGGGCTGCCGCCCATCCATCCTGGAGGTAATGCACTTAGTGCACCGGGGCCCTGAGGGGAGACAAGGCCTGAGCTGCCCATCTGGCCGGGCGGGGGGCAGGGGGCGCTGGGGGGGCTGCCCCCGGCCGGGCAGGGCTGCACGGGGCTGGGGGAATTAACCGAGTGACTGCCAGGATCATCTAATTAGGGACGCTAGTGATAAGCAGATAGGATCGGGGGTGATTAGAATCCTTTTAAAAAGCCACTCCATTAATTACAGAGACAGAGAGGGGCCTCTGGCCGCCGAGAATACCAACTGGCTGCCTGGCCGCCCCCCCACAGCTTGCCCTGGGGCCGCTGTGTGACCTTGGGTGTGCCCTGCCCTCTCTGGGTGTCCTGGCACGGGGTTGGACTCTGCCGGCCAGCGCCTGGTCACCCAAAGGCCTGTTTCTCGCCGTGGGCCGGGGCTCTGGGTAGGCCTGAGACCAGGGAGACCAGGGGCTCCCCAGGGAGCAGGAAGCCCTGCACAGAGAAGCCTCGCCACCCACGGGCGGTCCAGGCAGAGAGGAGGGTGGGGGCCGGCCAGCCAATGTTGGCTCAGCCCTGAGCCTTGGCGGGTCTGCAGAGGGGCCTGGGCCCGCCGCTCCCACCATCTCCACAGACACTTCCGGCTCCTGGGCCTCAGAGGACGCCAGTCCAAGCCGGCAGAAGGGGAGCCCTCTGCACAGAAGGGAGCCCCTCTGCGTGCGGCCGTCCCCACGGGCGCTGCCACGGTCCCCGGCCGCCCTCCATCCTCGCCCTGTGGGCTCCTCGCCCAGCCCCGCCCCCCCTTCCCCACCCCCGCACCTCCTGCACTGTGCCCCACTCCCCACGGCCTCCAGCCTGTCTCCTTCCCCATGGCCTCCAGCCGCCCGCCCACTCTGGGGGCCTCGGGCCAGCCCAGGACCTGGGGGAGAGCAGAGCAGAGAGCCCGCTGAGGGGCTCGGGCAGCATCAGCATCAGAGGAGGTTCCTCCGCGGGAGGCCAGTGGAGGCCAGGGGAGCCCCAGGCAGGATGCAGAGAGGGGGCCTGGGCCAGGGTTGTGTCTGCGGGATGCCCCGGGGTTTCAGCACCCTGGGTCCCATGCCCGACCTCGCTGTGACCGCTCCACGCTGTGCCGACCGTCTGTTACGGGGCCCGGGCTTCCACCAAGTTCATACCCCTGTTACCATCATCAGGGCGACAGGCCAGCACGCGCGCCTGCTCCTCCCGCCCCACCGGCACCACCCTCGCAGCGGGGTCGTCACCCTTCACCCCACCAGCGCCTTTGCCGCCGCCGCCTCTGATGTCACTCGCCTCGGCAGCCCCTTGCCCCGTGCCCGCTGGTGGCACCCCCACCTCTGCCACCTGCCGCGCCCTGTCTGTCGCCACCACCCCAGCCTATGTCTGCACTGCCGTGACCATCCGCACACTTCTCCCCCTCCCTGCATCGCCACCAGCATCCCAACCTTAGCAAGCGGCGGTTACCGTGGCCACCGTTTCTGCACCGTGACCACGCCCTTCACCCCACCCCTCCCGCGTCGCCCCCATTTCCACGGCCACCACCCCCTTCACCCGAGCCACTGCCACGGGGTAGACAGTTGCCGACCGTGTAACAGGCATGAACACGTGGCACCCGAGGTCACAGCTGCCGGCCAACACGGGGCATAGAGCCCAGGGAAGCCAGTCGCCGATGACCGCGGTCTGCGGCTCCAAAGCAGTGGCTCTCGAGGGTCACCTGGCAGCTGCTCGAGCCCCGGGACAATCTGGCGCACGCGCCCTAAGCACCTCAGCCCGCTGCCCCGAAGCACGGCCTCTGGGAGGGTCACCAAAGCTGCTGCAAACCTCCGGGCTGCCCTCTGCCTGCTCCTGCCTCCTTCTCCTCCACACCTCAGGCCCCTGCAGACTCCAGCCATAAGGGGCTCTCCAGGGTGCGAAGGAGACCACGGAGCAGTGCAGTGGTCCCTGCGTGAGCGCCGGCCGGCGGGACTGCCGTCTGCAGGGCTGTCACCATCGCTCTCGGAGCTCCCACTCAGCGCCGCTCCCCCCTGCGCCCCCCATCCCCGCCAGCACCCCGACTGCTCCTGCCACGAGCCGCCATCACCATTGCTGTCCCCAGCAGGAGCAAGGCCAGCCCCTCCTCCCCCAGGACCACGGCCGCCTCATCCACCACAGGGCACTGCCCTCTGCCCTCTGCATGGACCGCACCGTTCACGGTGCTGTCGGAAACGCGTGGACCTGTCCTGAAGGATCGCCACTCCCTACTCTGTTGAAAACAGCTTTGCCTGTGTGCCGTGGGCAAGACTGACTTTCGAGACATCCCAGGAGGGGCTGTGGGAGGGTCCCCAGTGTCTGCCAGCTCTCGCTCTCTCCCCCGGAGACCCTTCAGTCTAGGCTCCAGGAGGAAAGGATGTGTCTTGCAGCCCCAGCAGCTGTCCCGGGGGTACTGACGCGTAAAGCAGGAGAGGGCCAAGCATCAGTCCTAAGCCTCTGCGACATGGGGGAGGCTCTGGCCACCGCCTCTGCCACCAGGCACCTCCTGTGGGCACCTTCCCTCAGCCCCAGCGGACAAGCCTGCCGAGAACAGGCTCCCAGCGCAGCGACAGACACCGAGCATCCCACCTACGGAACTGCCTGTACGTGCGTCCAGCCGGGTTACTCCACTGCCGAGCACGTGGGTGGGTGGGCTGGGGACAGAGAGTGAGCCGTCCTCTAGGCAAGGAGTGTGATGAGACAGCGCTTGTCACTCCAGGGTCCCCACTGTCTGCTTTCAGCCGCCCCCCCCAGCATCTGGGGTTGATTAGAACATGCTGTCCCCACAAGGTGCTGGGAGCCCAGCACCCGTGAGCATCAAGGGAAGAGGACCCATTGAGGGGGGAACAGGAAGGGGTGCAGACCAGACACGGGCGTGGGGAGACGCTGTCCCACTAGCTCTCGGTGGGCCCACTGACTCCCCGGGGTGGGTGCCTCTGTCTCACCTGGAGGGGGTGAGGTGCACGGGAACCGGTGTGTTTAACGCGCTTGTTAATGCTGCTTCTGAATGCGCCCAGCGTCAGAACAAGAACAAAGACACAGGGACGGCCCCCGGGCACCGCGGGTTCCTCACTTCCTACAAAGTGCCACAGACAGCACGGGCCGGAGGCCGCTCTCCCTCAGGGTGGGCGGGGGCTGCTGCCCCAGCACCGTCCCAGGGAAGGCCGGTGGGCCTTGCTGTGTCCTCTGCCCCACCTTTGCTCTCAGTGCGTCTCTCTCTTTCCCAAGGACTCCTGCTGTGCATTTCAGACCTGCCCAGGCAATCCAGGGTGAGCTCTAATTGCATACGAAGAAACGCTCTTCCCCAATAGTAATACGAGCACAACCACAGGTTCTGCGGCTGGGATGGGGCCACTGTTCGACCCACCGCGCTCCCTGGCCTGCCCTTCCCACAGGTATTGAGCGGAACGCCCCTTCCGGGGTGCCCTCCACCGCGCCCCAGCACCTCCCTCCCTCTCCCACCTGCTGTGTGACCTTGAGTCTGATGCCACAAGTTTCTGAGCCTCATTCATTCAAAGAACGTGTGCTGTCAGCCAAGCGCGGTCTGAGATGCTGACACACACCCCTGCCTCCACGGGGCTCGACTCAGACGACCTGAGAGGCCCACGCAGCTCCAGCAGAAGGAGCTCCAGCCCCGACCCCACCCAGCCTCTGGGCTCAGTCCACTTGCACCCCGGGGGGCCTCACGCCCCTCCCTGACCTCCAGCACAGACCCCGGGGCCCACCTCCGGAGGCTGGTCCTGTCTCAGCCCCTGGGGTTCAGCCCTGGCGGCTCCAGCAGCCTGAGCTCCGAGTGTGGACCCCCAGGCGTGGCCTCCTGCGCAGGGCCGGCCCGTGTACCAGGCCCCGGACTGCAGGGACCGGGCTCTGCCCCGCCCAGGCCCGATGTCACAAAGGGCCGGGCGGCTCTGCGGGGGGCCTTGTGGCCGAGGGGGGCCCCCAGCGGCACTGCCTTCCCTCCCCCCGCCCCTCCAGCGAGGCGCCCACCCGTCCCCCTGCGCTGGTACTATGAAAGGGTAGTCGGCCGGGCAGAGCCGCCCCGGAGCCCGAGTCCAGCCAGGCCCCCGCTGAGCGACCCGCACTTGCCACTGGTGCCCCCACCCAGCGGCCACCCGGGCCCCGGGCCCGCGTCTCCCCGCCGCCGCGCCCCGGCCCTCGGCATGGCTAACTACTACGAAGTGCTCGGGGTGCAGGCCAGCGCCTCCCCGGAGGACATCAAGAAGGCCTACCGCAAGCTGGCCCTGCGCTGGCACCCCGACAAGAACCCTGACAACAAGGAGGAGGCCGAGAAGAAGTTCAAGCAGGTGTCCGAGGCCTACGAGGTCCTGTCCGACTCCAAGAAGCGCTCGCTGTACGACCGCGCGGGCTGCGACGGCTGGCGGCTCGGCGGGACCGGCTCCCCGCACGGCAGCCCCTTCGGCGGCGGCTACACCTTCCGCAACCCGGAGGACATCTTCCGTGAGTTCTTCGGCGGCCTGGACCCCTTCTCCTTCGACTTCTGGGATGCGCCCTTCGGCAGCGAGCGCGGGGCCCGGGGCCACGGGCTGCGCGGGGCCTTCTCGGCCGGCTTCGGCGAGTTCCCCGCCTTCATGGAGGCCTTCTCGGCCTTTGACAGCCTGGGCCGCGGGGGCGCCGGCCGGACCACCTTCTCGTCCACGTCCTTCGGCGGCTCCGGCTCGGGCGGCTCCGGGTTCAAATCGGTGATGTCGTCCACCGAGATCGTCAACGGCCACAAGGTCACCACCAAGCGCATCGTGGAGAACGGGCAGGAGCGCGTGGAGGTGGAGGAGGACGGGCAGCTCACGTCGGTGACCATCAACGGCAAGGAGCAGCTCAAACGCGTGGACAGCAAGTAGGCGCCGCCCGTGCCCGCCGCCCGGCGGTGCTCAATAAACGAGCTAAGTGAGCTTTGGGCGCGGTGGTTCGCTTGGGGAGCCGGCGGGGCGGACGGCAGAGGCCGGGGGATGGGTCCGGCATCCGGCGCACGCTGACCTCACCAGGGCACCGAGCGGCCCCCTGGCTGGCACCTCCTGCGCCTGCGTGCGTGTCCTTGCGTGTCTGTGCGTGCGTGTCCGTTCGGGTCCATGCGTGCGTGTCCGTGAGTGCAGGTCTGTGCGTGTGTGTCCGTGCGCACGTCTCCGTGCCGGCGCCCGTGCGTGCGTGCCCGCGTCCGTGCGCGCGCGTTGTCGGGGTCGTGAGGGTCATGACGGCCGCCCGCCTGCCCAGCCCACGGCCTGGGGCCCCTAACCACCACTGGTTAGGTCCGCCGCCGGCCGCGGGGGCGGGGTGCACTGCTGGCTTCAGCATGAAGATATCAGGCCTCGCCCTGAGGTCCTGGCGGCCCGGCCCTTGTCCCCTCCGTCCCCGCCACAGGGCAGCACCCCAAGATCCCTAGGGGCCCGCGAGTCCCCTCGGGTGCTGCAGGGCCCTGGGCAGGAGCACACAGCAGCTGACCTGCTGCCCCTGCAGGCTCAGGCCTCCTGGGTCCAGCCCTGCAGAGCCCTGGGGCCGGGCCGGCAGCTGGAGGCCCCCTAACCGAGTTAGGCGAGGGGCAGCGGAGCCCCATGGCACACAGAGGGTCGCACCGCGGCTCCCAGCCCTGCAGCAGGGCTGACTTCATCAAAGCCCCCACGACAGCATTAACCACCCGACCTCTGCCCCCGCCGACCTGCTAACTTCACCAATTACCGGCTGAGCGTGGCTGCATCAAGTGGGCCTGCTTAGCCCTGACAGCTGCCTGGCAAATCCAATTACGGGCCAGCAGCCCACCGGCGGGCGCAGGGTCCCGGGGCTGGGTGGTCGCAAGGCACGGGCGTTCACAGACATCCCATGGACCTCGCCTTGGTGTCTCCCCCGACTCATAGGCCTGTTGGAGTGGTCTCCTGTTCCAGTCCCTTCGAGTGGATGGAGCCAGGCGGCGGCCAGACCCAGCTCAGTGGGCTGCACACCCTCAGCCCCTCTCTGATCCTAAGCCCCTCTCTGCATCCTCTTCTTGGCCTGGAGCCCCATCTGACAGACGGCCGAGCTGAAGGCCAGACAGACTCGCGGGAGGCAGGCAGAGAGGGGCCTGGGGGGAGGGTTCCGGGCACGGCGCGGCCCGTGCAAAGGTCCTGAGGAGGAGATAGCGAGGCCCTCCCATGCTCACCCCCGCACGGGGCCCACGTCTGCTCGTGGCTCATCCAGACACTGCCCCAGCCTCCTCCCTTCATCCCACTGTCATCCCCGCAGCCGGAAGGCTCTTGTGAAAACCTGAGAGGTTCGTGAGACACTCAAAGGGAAAGTCAGGTCCTCGGGGTGGCCACGGAGGCCCCCACGACCTCCCTGGCTCCCCGGCACACCCTGTGCTCCAGCCCCCGTGGTCTCCTCCCGCTCCTGCACACTCACCAGGGGGACTCCTGCCCCAAGACCTCAGCGTGGGCCATGCCATGCCAGGAACCCTCCTCCCGGGCCTCTGTCTCCCCGCCGCCCCTGGGTCCCCGCTCACCTCCCCACCCTCCCCTCCCTGCAGCCCCCCTTCCTGAAATGGGACTTTTGCACAGACCGACCCGGTTCCTGAAACACCCTGCTCTACCCAGGCCTCTCCTGCCACCACACCCTTGGGGAGACCTCACACCCCCTCTCCTACACGTCTCTCCTGGGTCCCCACATTCCTCTGGGCCCCTGACTGTCCGCTACTGCTGGGTGGACATGACGGGGTCTCAGCATTGCCCCTCTGGCACTAGGTTCAGTGACGCTGGAGCCTTTATGAGCGAGGGCAGCAAAGCCCTGGGGAGGGACGCACCAGGCTCGCAGGGCAGGTCTGCAGCCTCCGACCACGTGTAGTCTGAAGCCACCTGGGACCCTGATGGCCCGGGTTCTCCCCCAGGGCTCTGGCTTCTCCATGGATGGGAACGGGCCATGTTTTCAGCCCTACTGAGCCCCCCAGTGGAGAAGGCGATGGCACCCCACTCCAGTACTCTTGCCTGGAAAATCCCATGGGCGGAGGACCCTGGTAGGCTGCAGTCCATGGGGTCGCTAAGAGTCGGACACAACTGAGCGACTTCACTTTCACTTTCATGCATTGGAAAAGGAAATGGCAACCCACTCCAGTGTTCTTGCCTGGAGAATCCCAGGGACCGGGGAGCCTGGTGGGCTGCCGTCTGTGGGGTTGCACAGAGTTGGACACGACTGAAGCGACTTAGCAGCAGCAGCAGCAGCAGACCCCCCAGGGCTCCTCCTGTACACTCTCCCCAGAGACTCTCACTGAACCCCCAAAATAGGGACGGCCACTTGCCCCCATTTTACAGATGGGGAAACTAAGGCTCGGAGACCGAGAGACGTGGACGAGGTCGCCTATCTGTACTGGGAGCCCGTCTACCCCCCTCCTGCTCCTCTCGCCCTGCACCCAGGCCTGGGGTGGGGTGGGTGCGGCCCGGGCAGCCTCCTGCCTGCCCCCCTCCCCTGGCCAGTCGATGTTATCGCAGCTGATTTAATTTCAAAGACGGATTGAGCTGTGGCGGGAGGGAGAGCAGCTAATCGCAGCCGCCATCTGCCCCGTTGTCATGGGGATGGGCTCCCAGCAATCGCGCAGGGGCTGGACCCAGATAAGGGCACTGGAGTGGGCGGGAGGGGGCTCCGTCGGCAGGCAGGGGCGGGCAGGACGGTGGGGATGAGGGGGGACCCAGAGACCCTCAAGGAGCAGGGCCTTGGAGCCAGGGGAGAAGCTTGAGGGTGCCCAGGCGGGAGAGACGAGGCAGTACCGGGGGCAGCGGCTCGGGGTAGGGCTGGTGGGGCAGAGACCACCCCGTCCAGAGCCCGGCTGAGCCCAGCTCCAGCCCCAGCGTGGCCCCCGCTGCAGCCCGCTCTGCGCTGCCCTGGGAAGAGCTGGGTGTGTTCAGGCCTCCCTGGTCTGCCCCCTCTGCCACAAAAGGGCCACAGACCCCAGGGTCCCTCCCTGGCCAGGCAGGGGCCCAAGCTCGGTGCAGAGCAGCGGCCAGCGCCCTTGGTCTGGCCTCTAGGACAGTCGCGTCATCACGACTCCTGTCGTCAGGGATGGCCTCCCGCTGCAGCTGGCGGTGGGGAGCTGCCGAGCACCCACTGCATGCCCGTCCGCCGCATGGCACCCCGCCTCCCGACCGCCCTGCGCTCTTACAGCCCAGGAAGGAGCCCCACGGCAGCTTGTCAACAGACGCTGGCCCGCCTTCCCAGGGTCCGGGCCTTGGGGGCGCAGGGACAAGTCGTGGGGCTCTGCTGCCTGCCTGCCCGCGTGCCGTCCCGGCTGAGACCTGGCCTCGGATGGGCCTGTCCCGGGGCAGCCCGCCCCCTGACCCGCACAGTAAGGCCCGGCCCGCCCCCTCCTGGGCCTCTGCCCCTCGACAGGGGCCCCTCCCCAGGAACCTGCTGTGTGGGGGGAGCCCCGGCACCCTGCTCCCTGCTCAGACCTCCTGCAGACCCTCCCTTACTGTGCACCTCTGCATCAGGACTGCAGGTCTGGATGCCCTCAGCGGCCACCAGGAGTGTCCTGAGGACCCGGGGGGCGCCGTGGGGCCCGGGAGCCCGAGCGCCTGCCCGGGGTGGCCCTGCCCGCCAACCACACCGCGCTGTCACCAACCCCCCCAAGCAGGAACCTGCACCACCGGCCGCTTGAGCCCCCAGGCGCCGTGGTTATGCCTGCGGTCACCCGAGCCGCCGCTCAGGAAACCCCTGGGGTCGTGGGGTTCCGGGGTGGCAGCAGGGGTATGTACCAGCTACTTTCCGCTGCAGACGCCGGGCGGCCCCGGGCCGCCCCAGACCTGCAGACGCCTGCCCGCCCCAACCCCCACCTCCGGCCAGGCTGCGCCCGCACCCACCGTGTCCTTCCAGCCGTCCTCCCGTGCCCCCGGTTTCTCCTTCCTTGGGATCCTGGGAACCAGCCACTCGCAGGTTGCTGAGTGTCTCCCCCTCGACTTTCAAGAGGCCGGCTCCTTGAAGGCAGGGCTGGGTCCTGCTCTGTGTCCAGTGTGCCCAGCGCGGCGGTGACTGCAGGGCTGAGCACTTTCCCTGCGGCTGGAGGAGACAGAGCGGGTGTCCCGGGGCCCCCGTGGCTCCAGGAGGGGCCGGGTGGGCCGCCTGGGCCCCTTCCCTGCACTGCGGGATCCCGCGTGCCCGCCCTGTCCCCCTGGCCCCGGAGCCCGGATCTCCCGTCCAGCCCCTTACTGAAAGCAGAGCAAGAGCGTTAATTGCAAGAGACTGATTCCCATACTTGTTTTAAATTGATATTTAATTAAAAAGTTAATTATTAATTAAGCTTATCGATTGCCTGCCAGTTGCTGGCTGGGCACGGCTGGCTGGCAACATCACCCTGCCTGCGAGTGTCTGTGGGTCTCCGTGAGCCAGGCCAGCATCTCTCAGCCACGAATCCCGCTGCTGGGTATCCTCCCGGCGGGCCGGCTGGCTCAGGAGCCTGGGTGCTGCCTGACCCAGGGTTGGCCCTGCCTGCTGTCTAACTCTGTCCTGGGCTGCAGCCCGGAGCCACGGAAGCTGCTCGCGACTTGTGCTGAACGAGGACGTGACGTCACCCTCCCCAGGCCTGCCCTGTGCCAGGCCCCTGCCAAGCGCTGGTCCCTCTGGCCTCCCGGCTGCCCACCCAGACCCCCGAGGGTCACCTGGAGTCCTTGCCTTGCAGACTCTGCTTCCTGCGGGCTCCGCGGCTCTAAGCCCTCTGCCCTGGGCTCAGCCTTGCAAGCCTGCTCTTCCTGGCAGAGGCGAGGGAGGTGTGGGTTGAGTGCTCCCTGCAGGGGGCACACGCCCAGGCCCCGAGGCGGCGGCTTCTGCTGAAGGGACAGCAGCTATGGGAAGGCCTGGGTCACCTCCGAGGGCCCTGTCTGCTCTGAGATGGGAGGACGGCTCGGCAGGGGGAACCAGGGGGTCCTGGGGGCCTGTTGAGTGTGACATGCGTGACAGGCAGCCATGAGCTTGGGCTCAGGAGAAAGGTCAGGAGTGGGGTGAGCAGTCACCCCCAGTGCCATCGCCACCACCACAGACTCGCCGCACTCACTTAGGGAGGATGGGTTTGCACACCCGCTGCGCCACGGGCAGGGCGCCGTGTTATGTCGACTCTGTGACGAGCAGAGTTCATTCTCACCTGTGAGGGGACTGCCGTCTAGAGGGAGAGAGGTTTTGACCGGTCATCACGGAAACTGAGCCGGCGGGGGGCGGGGGGGCCACAGGGGACAGACAGGATGCGGGGAGACCTGGGTTCATTTGCCCCGGACTTGAAAGTGAGAAAAGGCTGCCCCAGGGCAGACAGGGGTGCGGGCGTGTGCATCGGGCAGCGTGCCGGTGTTGCCACGCGCCAGCGGCGCCGTGGAGACTGTCCCGCAGACCTGTCTGATGGCCCGGCTCGCCCTTCCTTGCCCAAGAGCTGCTCTGACCTAGCGTGAGGACGCCTGCAGGACCTGCTGAGCCCCTGTGTGCATGAGCGCTGCAGGCAGACGGACGAGCCTTGCCTGATGGGGTGAGGGCTACAGCCACGCCCCGCTCGTCTCCGGGTGGACAGGCCTCAGCACACCCCTCGAGGTTTCTCAGCTGGCCTCCCCAGGGTCCGTAGCCCACTGACCACGGAGCAGCAGCTCCTCCTCCAGCTCGCTTTCCCCCTTGCCTGGCCTTGTTCCCCACCCCAGGCTGCCCCTGTTCCCCGGGACCACTTCCCACGACTCCATCCTGCACGCAAAACCCATTTTCCAGGCAGATCTGAGGGCCGCCTTGCCCAAGGCCCGTGCTGAGCTGAGGGAAGCCCTGTCCGGGGGACTAAGGGCTCCTCTGTGGCCGTCCCCATGGGGCTCCGGGCCCTGAAGTGCGGGCACCACAGCTGTTCCCTGGGCTTCGGGGCCCCAGAGGTCTGCGGGTCAGGGTCCTGGCAGGAGAGGGGTGACACGGGAAGCAGAGGAGAGGATCAAATGAAGGGACTCTCGCAGGCGTGGTGACGTCAGAAACAGCAGGAGGCCCAAGACGCAGCCAGTCCTGGGCCCTGCTGAGACCGGGGGTCCCGAACAACCTCGCTCCCGGGCAACCTCAGTCTGCCTGGCTCTTGGCGCCAGAAGCTTGCCGTGTGCCTGGACAGCCCTCAGCTGCAGCGGGCCTCGCCTGGGTGACTGTGGGCCAGGAGCCCCCTCCCCAGGGTCACCGTTTCGTGTGCCACTCTCATGGCAGGCAGGGAAGGGGTTCAGACAGGGCTCCTGTGTGGGCCCTCAAGGCTGGTGCCAGAAGCTGGGACAAAACTGGCTCAGACCCCAAGCCACCCTTGAGTGGGTGGGGTCTGGGCCACCCCCTTCTTAGCCCAGCCGACCTGCACATGCCTTATCTCAGCCATCCATCAGGGCCACCTAGACTAACCAGTCCTGCCAGAAACCGGATCTGGGCATGGAGGCCCCTCCCTGAAGGTGTGTTCAGGAGAGCCCCCCACCTTCCAGGGTCTCTCCGCCAGCCTGAGCAGAGGGTGGGGGCCTGGGGTGGAGGTGTGGGCCGCCCGGCCTGGCCTCCCCAACCCTCTCCTGTGACAGGCAAGGGGGAGTCTGGGCTGGGACCTATGCCCCTCTCCCAGCCATCAGAGCTTGGGTGCAGGAGGGTGGGGTGGGGCTGGACACACCCGAGGCACCCTGGGAGGGATCTCATCTCCGTTTGTTGGTCACATCAGGCCCCCCGACTTGCAGGGTCTTCGCCCTCCTCAGGCAGCCTTGGAGGGTGGCCTGCCGATGTTCCCGCCTCCAGACAGGACACGGAGGTCCGTGCCCAAGTTCACAGGCGGCAGAGGGCACACACACTTCACCCTTTGAAGATGAAGTCCTAGGAGTGAACTCTCTGGACCAGAGCTTCCTCGGAACTACCCGCGTGATTGGGATTGACAAACCGGGTGCCGTTGGGGTGCCCTCAGGGGTGCCCCTGGGAGGGGTCCCTGCCCACTGCCCGGCTGGGCTGCCCAAGAGGACCGACTCCTCTGGTGGAGGGTCCCAGACCCCGAGCACCAGGCCCATGCGTGGTGGTCATTTCTGCAGCTTCTGGCATGAATCCCAGGACAGCATCGGCTGGGGCTACGGGGCGGACGCAGTGACCCCGAGCACCCGGGCGGCTCAGCGCCTGATCCCACCCAGGAATGTTCCTGCTCCCGGCCTGGCCTCGGGCCTGACTCCTGACACCGGGCAGTAAATAACTTTCCATTTGATCACCTCTCTCCTGGTGCCTCTGGCTCCGGGGAAAGTGGGCGTGTCCCCAGGCCAAGCTGGGGCTGCGGTCGGAGTCATCAGCCTCCGCGGCCCGAGGCCACGCGCTCATCCTGGTCACCTGGTCACCTACCCTCAAAGCACAGATGGGAAGACTGAGGCGGGGGCGGGGCGGGCCGCAGTGCTCAGGGAAGGCGGAGGAGGGCCGTCCGCGGGAGGGATGGGGGCTGGTCCCCAAATGTGCTCCCACCGCGCAGGGACGACTCGGGGGTCTTCTGCCGGGAACGCGAGGAGACAGGCCCAGAGACGCCCGCCCCCGGCCCGGGCTGCCCAGCACCAGGCAGATCCGGTTCCGGCGGACGATCAAGCGGGTCTGGGGCCGCCCGGCCGCCCGGGTCAGCTGGGGAGCGGGCGCGCGCCGCCAGCGGGCATCTGCATGACAAAGCGCGGCGCCGGTGGGAGCGGCAGGCCGCCCACCAGCCCGCGGCCGCAGCTGCCCGCTAAGCCGCCGCCCCGCGCCCGCCGCCCGCCCGCCCGGAGCTGGGGCCCGCCGAGCCGGGGCGGGGCGGCACGCGAGCCCGGCGCTCAGCTGTGTTTGCTCGGGGGGCGCTGCGCGGGGCGGGACAAAGGCCGGTCGGCCCGACCCCGCAGGTGGCGTGGGGGAGGGGAGGCCCGCAGGCCCCAGCCGCCGAGGCCGTCAGGTCGGGCGTCGCCCCCCACCCCCCGCCCCTCCACTGCCGTCTACACTCGCGCCCCCCCCCGCCCCCGCGCGTCCACGTCCATGCCGGGCGGGACGTTGGAGGTCGTGTCCCAGTGGGCCCCTGCTGCAGCCCCGAAGCCGGGAACCAGCTCTCTTCGCCTCTCCATCCCGGCCTCCAGGGGCCTGGACCAAGCCCAGGCGTCTCTCTGCCCCCTCCCTCTGCAGGGGGACCTTCACCGTCCTCCCAGCCCCACTGCGGCCTGGTCAGCCCCTCACCCCTGCCTGGACCGCCTTCCTGGGCCCCCACCTGCGGCCCTAGCAGCAGCCAGGAGGCTCCTGTGGACCCCAGGCAACCTCACCTGTGCCCAGCTCCACACCTCCCCTGGCTCACCTGACTCAGGGGAAAAGCTGAAGCCCCCACAGCCCCCAAAGGGCTCATCTCCCTCCCACCCTGCCCCAAATCCTCCCACTTCAGCCTGGTTATTCCTGGAGCGGCCAGGCCCCAGGACCTTTGCACTGCCCTTTGCCCTGCTGGGTCACTCCACCTGATGCCTGTTTGCCTCTTGGTCCATTCTCTCTCCTCGGCCTGCTGGACACACGGCAGTCCTGTGTGGTGGCCACTCACTCATTCCTTTCCTGCTCCTTGTGGAGGGTAAGGCCCCAGGGTGGACACTCTCTCGTCCGCCACTACGACCCCCACTGTACCACTGACTCGGGCACACGGAGGCGTCCAGCAGTCGGCTGCTGAATGTACCTTACGGCACGGGTCCTCCGAGGCGGCCCCTTTCCAGGTGGACGCGCTGAGGCGCAGGGAGAGCGGGCAACCTGCACAGGCTCACACAGCAGCAAGTCTGGGAGGCAGGACCCGAGCCCAGGCCCCAGCTTCCCTGGCGGCTCAGATGGTAAAGAATCTGCCTGCAACGCGAGAGACTCAAGTTCGATCCCTGGATCAGGAAGACTCCCCTGGACAGAGGAGCCTGGGGCTACAGTCCAAACATTGCGCTGTTCACTTCCGAGGGGGTGCTTGAACTAGAGGACCACCGGCTGTTTTTGGCCCTCAGAACAGTTTCAGGGAAAGTACAACTGGTTGTGGCTATTTTTAAAAAATCGAGGTTTTGTGTCAAACCCAGATCGCCAGTTTTTCTTGGCGAATTGGAACCTCTGGCCACACTGGGTGCTCAGACCACCAGGCTGCTCCCAGGCCGGCCGGCAGACCCCCGCCCTGCCCGGGGCCCCCCTCCTGGGCCCTCGCCCTTGCAGTCCCACTGCCTGGAATCCTCTCCCAAGAGCCATTCCTTGGCTGCCTCATTGTTGTTGCCAAGGCAGGTTTCGGTCCAAATGATCCCTCCTCAGAGAAGCCCGCCCTGATTATCTGCCATCGCGCTCCATCTCTTTGATGTATGCTGTCCCTTCCCAGTGGAATGGCATTCCTGGGAGGGCAGGGCCCGGGTCAGGCTCGCCACACCTGTCCAGGACAGCGCCTGCCCCGCGGGCACTGGGTGCATACCTGGTGACTGACCGAATGAGTGAGTGAGGGGCTGGCCCGCAGCGCCCCTGGTTCTGGGCACTTCTCGGAGCTTGGGGCTCACACCCGTGCCCCCCAACCCCAGCAGACCTCAGCAGGAGCTGCGCTGGGCAGCACAAGGGTCAGGCCTCAGAGTGTCTGCTCTGTGACCACCTCCGCAGGCTGGGGGAGCCTCTTCCACTTCAGCCCCAGCTCCCTGGCTCCCGAGTCTTCCAGGCCAGCACTGGGGGGTCAGTGCCAGGGTCTCCGCCCGCCTCGCTCCTGGTCTGGCCACACTGCCTTCAGGAGTAGAGGGGCTGCAGGGGCTGACCACTTATGCAGGCTTGCTCGAGACCCGCTGTGTGACCTTGAGCAGCTCACCTGGCCTCTCTGAACCCAGCTCCACTCCCCCATGTGAACTGGGACCCCCGCCCGCCCTGCCTGAGACCCGTGCTGGTTCCTGGGTCACGCAGGGCCGCCAGCACCCAGTGGGAACTTGGGATGAGGGTGCCCCCGGCCTGTATGCAGCCTCCCCAGGCTGGCGGGCTCCTGGAGCCCAGCCCATGGTGGTCACTTCTCCCCGTGGGCCGCAGGCTGACTGGGTACCTGTGTGCTCACTTGCGTGTGGTCCTGGGTGACTTGTGACTATGGGTGGGAGTGTGTGTGTGTGTGTGTGTGAGTGTGAGATGCTGGGGGTGAGGTGCCTGGAGTGGCCAGGCCAATCCTCCCCAGCCAGGGGCAGGTGGGTAGGAGCGGGCTCTCCGGCCTTGCAGGCAGCCCTGGAGGCAGGAGTCTGCCGGGCCCTGCTGACCAGGGCTGGCCAGTCCGCCTCAGCCGGAAGGGACTGGTTGGTGTCGGGGAGGAGAGCTGGACCCCAGGGCAGCCGGTTCCCAGGCCGGGCCCTGCTGGTCACGCTCCAGGTCCCAGGCCTGGTGCCCAGGAGGGAGGCTGGACCCTGGTGTCGGGCACTGCAGCCCCGGGGCCCCCTCTGACCCTCCCACTGGGGAGGCGCCCACCCACCTCGTCCTCCCCCTTGGCCATGCCTGGCTTCCCGCCCACAGCAGCACATTCTGATGGGGCCTGCTGCGGGCAGGGGCCTCTCACAGCACTGCCCGGTCCAGGCACCACTCAGCTTGCACGCAGCCCTCCACGTCTGCTGGCCGGAGGAGAAGCTTGCGCCTGAGGAGATGCCCCATTTTCAGATGGGCCCTGAGGGATGGGCCCTTCTCCTACCCACCTAACTCCACGCAAGAGCTGTTTCTGACCCCCAGCCCCTGAGCAAATGGGATTTCTGCAGCCCCCTCACCCAGGAATCCGGGCTTGGGTGGGGGGTGCGTCCGCTGTGCGCCCCTGGAGGTGCCCACCTGGCCGCTTCTGAAGCGTCGAGCCTGGACACAGAGAGACCGCATGACACGGAGACCCACGCACACACGGGGAGCCGACTGGCCGGCAGCTGTGGCCTGGGACCCAGACCCGGAATGCCAACCAGGAACCCCCAGCCCCAGCTGGCCCGAGCGTCACCCCGATTGCCCGGCGGGTGACCAGCCAGCCGTCCCCCTTCGGGGCTGGCGCAGGGAGTGGCTGTGCGGCCTGGCACACTCGTGGAAGGGTAGAAGCAGTGTGCTGTCTCCATGCGTGTGTCTGTGACCAGGCCCCTCCCTCCGCGTGAACGTGTGTGACACACGGCCACACCGCATGGCACTCCCGGCCGTGCCCCCTGGCACTGGGCCCTGAGTCGGGGGCCCGGGCTGCCCACCTCGGGAGCTTTTGTCCGTTTCTGAAGTGACAAGGGACGGACAAAAGGGCTTTTAATTAAATCAAAGGAGGAAGCGGGCCGCCCGGACCGCTATTACGTTACCAAACGCGAAAATGAAAACTTATTTTTAAAGCTCTGGTATTAATTTGAGATTATTCAGATAGTTAATTAAAAGTGCAGCATGTGTTAAATATTATTTCAACAAAGATTATCATCGGGTCTCCATGTAATGTGATCTGCGGGCTTGGGGAGCACTATGCAAATGCTGTGTGGCCGGGAGGAAGGGCCCGCGGGGCTGGGTGAAGGCCACTCGCTCCCGCTCCCCGCAGAGGGTGGCGTCCCAGACCCACCTGCGCTGGCGGCCAGGCGCCCCTGTCCGGGCCTGGGGTGACCGGGGGACCGTGACCCTCTCGGGCCTGCCGGGCAACAACAGGACCCCCACAGCCGTCCAGGTGGGGCTCGGGCCTTCAGGGGACCTGGGCGCACAGCTGTGGGTGTGTGGGGTGTGCATGAGGGTGCTGGCCAGGCCTGTGGGTGTGTCTGGGCCCTGGTCCGTCCATCGCTTGCACACGTGCCCCATGCACAGGACATGCGTGTTTGCACCAGGCAGGGGGCGGTCCCGAGCACGCCTGTCCCCTCTCGGAGCCCCAGCTGTGACTGGGGGTCGTGGTGGGGGCGCGCCTCGCGGGGAGGATCACTGGGGTCCGGGGCGTGAGGCACACGCCCATCTGCACACAGCATCGTCAGCCTGCGTGGAGCTTGAGCCCCAAACAGCCAAGTTTAAAGAAAGTGAGGCTGACATTCAGGTTTTGTTTAACCTCGTGTGTCCAAAAGAGAGTGCTGGTTCAACAGGTGACCCGTGTAAACACTGCTGGCCGAGGTGGCCTGTGTTCGCTTTCCACGCTAAGCCTGGAGGTTGGGGGGTGCGGGCCCTGCAGGCACCCCGGCCGGCCGGCCAAGCGTTCAGGTGTCCCCGCCAGCCGCCTCAGCGCCGGCCTCGGAGGCGCGGGCCGCTCCTGCCCTCTGTCGGCGGCCGGCGGCAGCGCGGGGCCCGCGGCTCGCCCCGCCCGTGGGTGTCTCCCCGCCCGCGGGCGCCTCAGTGCCATTTCCCACCAGGGGCTGTGGCACGCTCGGGAGGGCAGGGGCTCAGAGAGGGTCTGCCACCCACCCGGGATCACACAGCACGAGGCAGGGAGGGCCCCAGCTCTGCCCGCCCAGCCGGGACCCCCACGGGCCCTCGGCTGTGAGCAGGGTGTGTCTCTGAGGTCTCCCGCACAGCCTGGGCACAGGCAGTGCCTAGTAAATCCATCCCAGGCACGGTGCCATGCCAGGACGTGCCAGCCCCGGGGCCCGGCTCAGTGCCCTGGGTCTCAGGCCGACGGCTCCCCTGGTTTGCGAGGACCTCACTGACCGTCCCCTCCTCATCACCCTCGGGGCCCAACACGAGCCTGCGTGTTCACGACTCTTGTCTCTCGCCTCCCCTCTCCTGGGCTGGCAGCGCCTCGCCGGCCACCCCCAGCCTGGCTCAGCGCCTGGCCCCCCGGGGAAGGAGCAAGAGAGCCGCGTCAGGAGGGGACGCAGCTTGCCGGTCACCGGGAGCATCAGACACCACTAACCTCATACCCCAGCCTTCTACAAGTAGCCACTTACTCAAGAGAAGTCACACTCAGGTTCACCTAAAAATTCAGCGGCTTATTCACAGTTGCCCCAAACTGGAAACCACCTGACTACTCCCCAGCTGATGGACACGCAGACGTGCAACCTGCTCAGCGGCAAAGGGAACGACTGTCCACATTACGGACGGTGGATGACCCAGAGGAGGAAACGCGGCCTCGGGACATTCGAGACGACGCACGACTGTGCGGACAGAAACCTGGCCCCGGCAGGAGGGGCCACGGGCGCCTGTGGGATCTGGAGGGCGCGACTCGACCGTAATGGACCGAGTGTGTTTCCTCAGACTAACAAGCCATGCGTGCGAGAGGGGCACTTTTCCTGTATGCAGCTGGCAGTGATTTTCAAAAACACAGGTAGTTACAGACTTTCAGAGTCTTGGAGACACCCAGGCCCCCCCACCTCTGGTCCTGATGGTGAACTTTGCTCCTGCAGCCTGGGAAAGCGAAGGAGGGGGTGGCCCCCGCCCCCTGCGCAGGCTTGCTCCCCACGACCAGGCGGGCCGGGGGTCCGCAGAGGCGCGACCGCGGAGCCTGGAGGGCCCCAGCGGCTGCCCCCACGACCAGGCGGGCCGGGGGTCCGCAGAGGCGCGACCGTGGGCCTGGAGGGCCCCAGCAGCGGCCCCACGACTCCTGCCCACGAGGCCGTTGGTGGAGCTCACTGTCTTGTCCTCTGTACATTTTTCACGTGTTTGAACCAGTTCCCTAATAAACACGACAAATACTGGAGTGATTTACAACAAGAACAGCACGACTCCCTCTGCAGAACCCCGCCGGCCTCTCCTGCAGCCCTGGGAGCTGAGAGCCACCGTGGGCTGGCGCAGCGGGCGGCGGGGGCCCAGGCCAGGCCGCGCGCGAGTTTCTGGGTGTCCCCGTCCCCGCCCGCCGTTGCCAAGGCTCCGCGCGCACTCTGACCCGCAGCCCCCGGGGGTGGGCGCCGGCTCCCTAGCAGAGAGGACCAGATGGTGTGGGACCACTGCTGAGGACTGGCTGGGAGGCTGGGAGGCTGGCGTTAGCCGACTGGAGCCACAAGTTACACGCCGGGAAGCTCCCCAGTGAAAGCAGACAGTTCAGTGGTTTTCATGTGTTGACAACGCAGTGCAACCGCCACCACGGTCTAAATTGAGGACGTTTTGTCCCCAGAAGGGAGCCACACCCACAAGCCCCCACTGCCATCCGGCCAGGTCCCCCGGCCCCTGGCGACCACAGGCTGCTGTCTACAGCTGTGGGCTTGCCTACTCGGGACCCTTCTGGAAACGCCATGACCCAGCGTATGCCTTTGCTGTCCGGCTTCTTTCACTGAGCCTGTTTCCAGGGTTCATCCTTGTGGAGACTGTGGTGCTGTAGTTGCTAAGTCCGTCCGACTCGCGCGACCCCGTAGACTGTAGCCCGCCAGGCTCTGCTGTCCATGGATTCTCCAGGCGAGGATACTGGAGTGGGTTGCCATTCTCTTCTCCAGGGGATCTTCCCCACCCAGGAAACGAACCTGGGTCTCTTGCACTGCAGGCAGATGATTTACCAACTGAGCCGTGAGGGAAGCCCACGTGGAGCCTGTATCCTATTTAATTCCACGTTTCACTTCTCCCCTCGTCAGCTGATGGAATCGGGTCCTCTCCATTCTTCTGCTGTCCTGACTCACACTCGCTTTGGATGTTTTCAGCTCTCTCTGGTGCAGGCCTAGGAATGGAATTGCTGGGTCATATGGTAACTTTATTGCTACTTTTTTTTTAAACAGCTTCCCTGTGATATAACACACACCACAGTTCACTCCGTGTGTGTGAGTCTGTGGCTTCAGAACAGTCACAGAGCTGTATGCCATCCCCACGATCAGCTTTAGGTCCTTTTCAGCACCTGGAAGAGAACCCTGTCCCCCATGCTCTCCGCCCTCTTCCTCCCATCCTCTCCTGGCCTGAGGACACGCCCTCTGTCTGCATGGAGCCGCCTCTGGGCAGCCCACGCGTGGGGAGTCACGGAACTCGGCTCTCTCAGCGTGTGGCTGTTCCTCCTCCCTGCAGTGTTTTCCAGGCCCATGCACGCAGCACCCGCGCTGCCCGCCTCCGCGACCACCGTCATCACGAGTACCTTCAGGTGAGCGCGTCTCACGGGGTGACGTCCTGTGTGGCGTGTGGCTGCACCCAGCACGTGCTGTTTACCGCTTCATCAGCTGATGAAGGTCAGCTCCCACTTTGGGGCAGTCACTGTCTCTTTCTAGGAGACCCCCGGCAGCGGCTGCGGAGTAGGCGGTGGGCACCTGCTGCGAGCCCCTCCACCGTCACCACTCCCCAGGAGGGCACGTCCCGCCACTCACTCATCTTGCGGGCGCACCTGTTCCAGGCCTCACTGGGCCCACATCTGCTTGTGCTGTTCAAAGTGGGGTGCTGGGGGCTGTGGGGTCTGGGAACCGGCCACGTGACCCCGGGGGCAGGCAGCCCGTGGAAGCTGCAGGAAGGACCTGGATGCTTACTCTCCCTGGAGAGAGGCTGGACTGGGACTCACAGATTTGAGGCCAGGGTGGGGGTCGTCCCCGCCCTCCTGGTGCCCCTCAGAGGGGGCAGGCCGTTCCAAGATGCCCCGAGGACCCAGGCAGCGTGCAGGGAACTCCGGTCCTGTTCCTGGTCAAAGGAATCAATGAGGCGATGAGCCTCAGGCAGTGGCCGACAGCAACTGGGGTGTCTCGGGATGCGGGGTGAAGGCGGGGTGGGCTTCTCAGAGGTGCTGGCTGGGGGATGCCGCCCCGCAGGTCAGCCCTGGGGGTAGGGAGCTGCAAATGTAGACTCGGGGCCCCCGGTATCCCCCCGTGAGGGGAAGCCCATCTCAGCCAGGGTGGGGGGGCGGATCGCCAGTGTCTGGAGGCTTGTAAGCAGAGGCTGCAGCAGTGAGCCCCGCCTGGCCTGGGGGGCTAGGGTGTGCAGGCCAGGTGACATCCTCGCTCTTGAGCACATGGTGTCTGCAGGTGGGCTGGGGAGGGGTGCTCGGGGCTCCGGGGGCGGCCGGGCCCTCCATCCTGTGGAGAGATAGGCGAAGGCTGGCGGGCTGCGCCCGGGAGGAATGCGCCCGCCTCGGGCTCGTAAACCTGCTCCTCCCGCCTGTGTGCTGGATGAGGTCATGCAGAGGTCACCGTCAGGAGAGGCTGGCACAAGGTGAGGCGTCCAGCTCCAGGCTGCTCACTCCCCGGGGTGCGGGGCGCACGGTGGGCCACCAGGCAGTGCAGGATGGGCGGGGAGTGGAGGTGAGCGTGGCAGGTCTCAGGGCCACACATGGCCAAGAGCCCAAGGTCATATTCTTGGGGCTCCCAAGGGTACTGCCCAGAGGCCGCACTGAACACAGGCCCTGAGCCCTTGGGGATGGCAGAGATGCGGGCGAGACTGCTGGCCCACGGCTGTGCTAGGGCCACTCACGGGGGCCCCTGGGACACAGCGCCGTGGCTGTGGGTGGGCCTCAGCCTGGCCCAGGCAGGCTAGGTTCACTCAGACCGTGTGCGGACAGGGAGCGGGCCTGGAGAGGGTGGAGGGCGTGCCGTGGCCCCTGTGCCCTGCCTGCCGGGGACAGCCTGGGATGCCCGGCCCGGGGACCTGGGTGTGGTGCCCCCTTGGCGTCTGTGCCCGGGCTGTCATTTTCTGCTCCCCCGGTGGAGGGTGCAGAATTGGAGGCCATGGGGACCCAGCGTTTCTCTCCAATGGGCCCAGTCTGGGTCCCCGCCTGGGCCTGGCTGGTGGGCCTGGCGGGGCGAGTGGAGGCCCGGAGGCGGGGGTGCCGTGAGCCGCGGGCACGGAGCTGGGAGCCCTCGGGGGACAGGCTGCCCCTCGGAGCCATGACGGGCATGTAGGGTGGGGGCACCAGGAGCCCCCGGAGGCCGCTCTCCCCTGGGGAGGCCGCCCCCCCGCCCGCCCCCCTCTGCCACCTGCCCGCTTGAGGCCGCCTCCAGCAGAGCCACTCTCCTGTGTGCAGTGAGGAAGGAAATTGCAAATTAATCTTTATTTCCATCTTGGAAGAAAATCTTAATTCTCTGCATGGAAATGATCCTCGTCCTCCCAGGGAATCAATTACGGGCTTTCACTGCAGTCAGCCCCAGCCAATCGGAGCAGGGCCAGCCCCAGGCCCCGCGCCCCACCCTCCCCCATCTCTGGGGCTGCCCCTGGGGTGCATCGGCGCTCAGGGTGCCCCAGCCCCTCTGTGCGTCTCTCAGAGTCCTCCCCGCTGTCTCTCCTGGGGTCTGTCTCTCTCTCTCCTGCTATTTGTCTCTGTTCGTCTCTCTCTGTCTCTGCAGCCCCCCGTTCCCAGCACCCAGGGGCGTCTGAGCTGCAGCCTCAAGGGTGGGCCTGGGTCCCGGCTCAGCCCTGCCCCCAGGGTGGCCTCAGGAGCCGCCAACGTCCACACTTGTGCCTGTGGGTGCCTCAGGCTGGCCGCTCCAGTCCAGGCCTGGCCCCTGGCTCCGCTGGGAGGGTTTCCGGCCGGGGGTGGGTGGGGGGCGCCCTGCTGGCCCGACAGCCTCAGTGTTTCCACCCGAGATGTGGGCACCCCCGGGGGGGTCCCCTCCCAGCGCCTCCGCCCACCAGGAGATCTTGTCTCTCTATCAGTGGCGCCCTGTGACTCTGACAACTGTCTCTCCTTATCAGCGGCCCACCCGGCGTCCACCCACGCACCCAGACCCTGCTCTGTGCTGGGACCTGCCCTGGGGGGCAGAGGACCCCCGTCTGCCTCCGTTTCCCCGTGAGGAAGGGGCCCAGGAAGTGGGGCGTCTGCTCCCCAGTCTGTCCCCGGCTGGAGCCCCCCCACGCCCGGCAGGTACCGGGGTGGGGGCGCCCATCACCCCAACTCCCCCGAGGCCTGAGAGCTGGAGGCCCACATCTGATTGAGGGTGGGCTGCTTCAGGCCAGTCTCCGTCCCTCGCACAACAATCTGCCCACCCTGTCTGCCCCCCGGGGGGCCCAGCCACCTCTGCCAGATTCGCCTTGGCTGAGCATCTCCAGTCGTGTCCAGACCCCCTCCACCCGCCCCGCACCGGCCCTGCAGAGCATGCCCCGATTTCCTTCCTCTCCCTTTTGGCCTTGCCGCCCCCACCCCACACCCCTGGGTGCCACGTCTCCTGGAAGCCGTGGGGCTGGGCTCACCACGTCCCGGAGTCCCACACCCCTTCCACGTGGGGTCCCACCATGGGGCGGATGTCTGCCCCCAGGTGCCAAGGACAGAGGCCACGCGGGCCCCCCACCCTGCCTGGCTGCAGCCCTTCCTTCTGGGCCACCCGCCCATCCACCCGACAGGTCCTGCCCACGCAGTCCTGGACGGGACTCTGGGCTGAGGCAGGCTGGACGGGGCAGGGCCCGCCTGGCACGGGCACCAGGGGTCGGCGCGCTCGGGGCTCGGCTGGAGGCCTTGGGGAAGCTGGGCCCCGAGGGCCTGCCTGGGGCTCCAGGGAAGCCTGAGTCCTGCGTCCACCTGGTCCAACTCCCCCGTCCCCAGACGGGGTGGACAGCCCCCCGAGGCTGCAGGGTGCGGCTGTGGCTGGGGGGCAGGTGCTCTGCTGGGTGGTGGCTGTGGGAAGCTGGGTGCCGGGCTGAGTCTTTGGGTGCCCCCAGGGGACGAGGTGGGAGGCTGGGCTCCCGGCCGCCCTTTATCTGCAGCCCAGCTGTGGCCGCAGGAAGCGGCCGTTTCTCTCTGCTGAGCTGTCTCCCCACCAGACCCGGTGATAACGGAGGAGGGGGATGGCGTTGAGCAACATCCCGTGGCCGCACGACCTCTAACCTGCTGGCCCGGGGGACTGGGGGCACACAGCAGGTGCTCAGTAAGTGCGCAGTGAGCAGCCAGGCATCTTCCCAGCCCTGTCCCCTCCCTCCCCTTCCTCCCTGGGACTCGGCCTCAGCCTGCACGACCCCCACCCCCTGCCCGGCTCCGCCCCACTGGCCCATCACGAGCCCGCCCTGGGGGTCCTCTTCCAACCCGAGAGGCCCCTGCCCCCCAGGAAGGCCTGGGGCTTGGTGAGGGGTGCCCAGAGCTGATGGGAAGTTGGAGGTGGGGGGCTTCTCTTGAACGCTGAGCTGACACTCTCGCAGCCTTTGCGGCTGTGCTCCCACCTCCCTGCCCTGCCGCAGGCCCAGGGCTGGGGTTGGCTGCCCCAGGGGCATGGTACCCCATGTCTGGCACCCCATTGCCTGGCTGCCTCCCAGCCATTGCGCCCTTACCCTGCCTGAGCTGGCTGATGAGTGGCCCTGCTCCGTTATCAGCCAAACGCTAATTACTGTCTTTAATCAGGACTGCTTGTGTGGAGGCTCCCAGGAGCCCAGCCAGGGTGAGGGATGTGACCTCACCCCACCTCACGCAGCCAAGGGGGACAGATACGGCTGAGTTTGGAGCTGGGAGGCCGTGACTAGGACTGGCCTGAGCCCCCAGAGGGAGCCTGGAAATTCCAGCCGCTGTGAGGAGGCCTGGGCCCCCTCGGGGAAGCTCGGGTGTGTGCAGTGGGGCGGTGAGTCCCCATGCCCACCCCACCAGGCCCCAGGGACAAGCTGGCCCGGAAAAATGGTGTCGCCCTGTGCGCGCCGGACCTGACACCCGCATTGTCATCCCACTCCCACGACACGCCAGACCCCCAGCCTGAAGGGCAGGGCCCCCGGACGGGCCACCCCCCGACATGGGCCCGCGGGCACGCGCCGGCCGGGCAGGAGCTGGCAAGGACAGAGCTGCCCCCTTGCCTACCCTGGCCCCCAGGGCTTCCCGTCGACGAGACTTTATCTGTCAAAACTGTATTAACCCAGAAGCCTGTTTCCATCAGAGTCTCGATTCCAGAGACGCTTCCAGATAAGCCTTATCGCCTGGCTGGTGCATTAGCCCCGCCAGCCAGCCAGGGGCCTGTGGATCGCAGCCACCCCTCCCGCCGAGCGAGCCTGTGGCAGGACGCCCGCCCCCGGCCCGTTCCCTGCAGGCAGCTCTTTCTGAGGCTGCAGAAGAGGCGTTGGGGCAGAGTGGGGGCCTCTGGGGGCGTCCAGACCCTGGGTTCAAAGCCCAGCTCCACTGTGCACAGGCGGCCCCCACTTCTAAACTGGACCCTGCTTCCTGGGGTACCCGGTGGGCGGGGGTTGCAGATGCCACTGGCTGCTGCAGGGCCCTCTCTTCCTGAGACGCAGAAGGTCTGGGGGTGTCCGGAGCCACAGGAAGCGGGGACTGCCCATGAGAGCACAGGGCGCCAGCCCCCAGCTCCCCGCCTGCCCGCCAGCTGCGCTCCCCCTCCCAAGGCTGTGCCCAGCTGACGCGGCTGGGGCGCTCGGGTTTCGACCGATGCCAGGCCTGATAGCGTCCCCTCCTGGGCCGCGGGCCACGCAGGCAGGCACGCTGCTCCGGAGCTGCACGCCGTGGCCGGGGGCCCCCGCCCTGTGGCTCAGCGTCCCTGCCCGAGTCCACCTCCCACCCGGGGTCACAGGGCCTCTCCCTGAAGTCAACCCCTGGGGACCCCGTCCTGGAGAGACGGCTGCAGGCAGGGATAGGGGCTGAATGGGAGCGGGGCCCGGAGTCTGGCTGGTGGTGGGGAGTTGGTGACATTCTACAGGGGCTTCCCGACTGGGATGTGGGGGCTGGGTCTGGACTCTCCCTGCCCACCCGGCCCTCCGCTACCGTCCTGGACACGGACCTCCCACCCAGCACAGCCATGTGAACGGGTCCACAGCACCCTGCCCTCCTAGGGCTGTGGCTCAGGGCTGACCAGGCCCTAGTCACCTGATCACAACCTGTCCCTGGTAATACTTTTAATGCCGTGTTTGCAAATTATAGCATGATGCACAGATTACCAGGGTAAAAGGGAGGCCTCTGTGTCTACCTGCAGGCCAAGTCCAGGGTCACTGGAGCATCTGCCCGTCCTGCAAACGTCTGTAAATGCCTCGATGCCCTGTGATGTGTCTGCAGGGACGGCTGGGCTGCAGGGGGCAGAGGAGCCAGGCTGGGGCTCTGTTGGGCTCCGAGGGCTCTGTGAGGTTCAGAGGGGGCTCTGTTGGGCTCTATGGGTCTCTGAGCGGCTCTGCAGGGGCTCTGCGGGGTTCTGCGGGAATCTGAGGGGCTTTGCGGGGGCTCTGTGGGGTTCTGAGTTCTGAGGCGGCTGAGGGCCTCTGCGGGGCCCTGAGGGGCTTTGCGGGGCTCTGCTTGGGCTCTGAGGGGCTTTGCGGGTCTCTGAGTGGCTCTGTGGGGATCTGCGGGGCTCTGAGGGGTTCTCAGGAGTTCTGAGGGGGCTCTGAGGGCCTCTGTGGGGCTCTGAGGGGCTTTGTGGGGCTCTGTGGGGCGTGAGGGGTCTCTGTGGGGCTCTGCGGGGTGTGAGGGGGCTCTGTGGGGTTCTGAGGGGCTCTGCGGGGCGTGAGGGGGCTCTGAGTGGCTCTGTGGGGCTCTGCGGGGTGTGAAGGGGCTCTGTGGGGCTCTATGGGGTTCTCAGGAGTTCTGAGGGGGCTCTGAGGGCCTCTGCGGCGCCCTGTGGGGCTCTGAGGGGCTTTGTGGGGCTCTGTGGGGTGTGAGGGGGCTCTGTGGGGCTCTGAGGGCCTCTGCGGGGCTCAGCGCCCGGCCTGGGAGCTCCTGGTGCCGGTGTGTGGGGGCAGCCCCCGGCCTGCCTCCTGCCCTGTGGCACTGGCCTGGCCCCCGCAGCTCCGATCCCCATGGGTGTTCCTCTGGGAGGTGCCCTCCGGGACGTGGCTGCTCCCTCAAGGTCCAGGGGACCCCGGGGCCACCCAGGCTGCCTAAGGGCCTGACGCTTCACGGACACCCTCAGCCCACTGGGTGCTGCGTCTGGGTCCCTCCTGTGGCCCCAGGCCCATCAGGAGCCTCGGCAGTTCCTGACGTTCGCCTTGGGAGGGAGGGGGCGCCCGTGAAAGCAGAGGGACAAGCACAGCAGGTGGGCACCGTGGGCATTTATTTGCGGCTGCCAACTGGGCAGCCTGGGACACCCGGAGCCTTTCAAGACGGCTCTTCCAGCGAGAGGCACGGGGGTGCGGGGACAGAGCCCCCCGGGGCCTCTGGGGAGCACCCAGAGGCGGAGGCACGTCTGGCACTGAGGCCTGGCCGGGTCTGGGGGGCCGACGGGCACTCAGGGAGACTGGACCATGCGCTTGTGGGCGTCGAAGACGTAGCGCTTGAAGGACAGGCTGAGGCCCACGGGCTGGGCGGGCTCCGGCCGCTCCGCCTCTTCCGGCTTGGCTGCCTCGCCCCGGCCAGCACGGCCCCGCTTCTTGAGGGCGGACGTCAGGATCTTCTTGGACTCGGGGCTCAGGCCACCTGCGAGGCACAGAGGGGGAGCCCGTCACTCCATCTGGTCCCCGACTCTGCAGTGACCCCCCGGATGGAGCCCAGACCCCCCAGCACTGGCCTGGCCCGCCGGCCCCCCATGGAGCCAGGACCCCCCCCCCATCACCGGCCGGATCCACACCTCCTGTGCCCCCGCAGCACCCCCAACGCTTGTCCGGCACCAGCCCGTCTGGCCTGGGGCTCAGCGAGGCTCCCACCAGCTCCCAGCCCCCTGCCTGTGCCCACGCCCCTGGGGCAGCCCCGTGCTTGCTGGCTGTGTCCTCTCCTGCCGTGAACGGCTCGCTGCCCCGGGCACTCACTGACTCTCACCAGAGACCCCAGACACTCTCCGGCCCGGGGTGACTCTGCGGGCGGCATCACGTTTCTGCCCAGGGACCCCGGCGGGTAAGAGGGCGGAAGGAGGGGCCGGTGAGCTCCGGCTGGCACCCCCTCCCTGGGTGCTGGCGGACGCTGTCCCCTGACTCCAGGCCGAGTAGGGCGGCCCCACGGATCCCTGGCTCCTTTCAGCACCCAGGCCGGGTGCAGACTCTGCTGCTGGCTGAGCGACGGCAGAACTCGCTTCCTGCTGGCGTCCGCCGCCTACTGCTCTCTGTTCCTGCGACCGGTCCTGGGACCTTGCGCGCTCACGACGGCTGATGCTGTTCCTCCATGCGGACGCCCTGCCCTCCCCAGTGCCAGGGCCCCTTTCTGCAGGATTTGTCTTTACAAGGAGCCTGCCTGGGGGCAGCAGGAGGCAGCCTCTTCATGGGCCGCCGGTGGGGGCCACCGTACCCGGGAGCCCTGGGGGGATGGGCTGAAGCTCAAGCCAGCCCTGCACCAGCGGGCACCCCAGGACCAGCCACTCCCCTTCTGTGAGCTCTGCGACCCTGCCGGGGGTCCTGGGGGAAGTGAGCTGTGCCCTCCCGCTCTGGGCAGCGAGGGTCCTGGCAGGCCGCTGTGCCCCAGGACGGGCACTCACTCCTAACACACACAGAGGGGCTCCATCAGCCACAGACCCCCGGCTGGGTGTCAGGAGCCTGCAGGGTGCGGGTGAGCGCCCCCTGCCCCACCTGTGCCGGCGTCTGGGGAGTCCTCCCCTCCCCGCCTGGGCGCTGGCTGGCTCCCCGAGGAGAGGAGCCCTGCGTCACACCAGGAAGACCCCTGTCGCCCACACCCCACATGCCCGTGGGGAGCGGGGCCTGAGGGGGCTGGGCTGGGTGGGCGTGTGAACTCTGGGCCACGTCTGGGGCTGAATGCAGGCGGCCGCCCCCAGCCCGTCACCCGGGAGCGGGGGTGTCCACCTGAGGCAGACTGTGGGAAACAGCGCAGCAGGGGACCCACGCGAGGAGCAGCTCTGGGCATCTGGGACGGGGACGACCGCAGGCGCGGTCGGGGCGGCCCTGCCCCCGCACAGGCCAGACTCCAGCCCCGCACAGGGGCTCCGCCCACCTCTCCACCGCCCAGGGGTCCGGGCGCTCAGCCGAGGAGACTCCGGGACGGGGTGGCCGGGGTGGCCGAGGGGCCCGCTGCCCTGGGGATCCAGGCTCCTGCTGGGCAGTGGGTTGTGGAACTGCAGGCCCTGGGCCAGGACGCAGGGCGTGGGAAGGGCCCCGGGCCAGCCCTCCCGCAGGCGCCAGGCCGGCAGGTGCCCTCTGCCTCCAGGCTCCTCCTGCAGGGCGGGGGCTGGCACCAACCCTGGCGGACGGCATGGGTGCCTGGGCCCTCTGGTGCTGTGAGGTCTGACGGCTGCAGAGGCAGGGGGCTCCCAGGGTCGGCCCCTGGCAGGGAGACAGGCGCGGCCTGATCTGCCGGCCATCTCGCTGCGAGAGCTCTTGTTAGCCACACACCTCGCGTTGCCCGGAGCAGCAGAGCCGGGAGTCTACCAGGCGCTGGCGAGGATGCAGAGTCTCTTGCTGCCCTCTGCTCCATTACGGGGCAGCCTGGACACGGGGCCAGCACGCTGACCAGCAGAGAGCATCCGCTGGGGCAGCTGGCTGTTGGGGTTCCTGGCAACGGTACTGGGAGCCGCCTTGTTTCATGGTGGCCTTTCCCCTCGGCTGAGAGGCCAGTGGCGTGGACGGAGGGCAGGTCAGGGCGTCGGTGGTCGCCCGGAAGCCTGCGCACAGTGCTCCTGGCCTGGGAGACGCCGGGGACGGTTCTCAGAGCTTGGGTCTGAGAAGGGGCAGGCAGGAAGCAGCAGCAAGACGGGCGGGCGGCCTGCAGGCCAGCGGGGGCGGGGCCGTGGGCTGGCCCCCCCCCGGGAAGGACCAGGGGGACCCCGGGGGCCTGGCGCCGCGCACCGGCCACGTGGAAGGGCTGAGGGCCGCATCTGAGCGTCCAGTCCTGGGGGGAGCGTGACGCCTGGGGACAGCAAGCATCTGGCCCCGTGCTGGTGGGGCTGTGGGGCCAGGGCTCCGGGGGGACTGCGGGCTCCGTGTCCGCAAGGTGCCCCCGAGTCGGGCTCGCAGGCAGACAGGGAGGGTCTCAGCCGCCGAGGCTGAATTCTGGTGGCCCTTCCCACCGCCTGCCACCCCGGGGACCACTGCCCTGGGCGACTGCTGACCGAGGGCCGCCATGTGGACCTCCGCCCAGGTGACGGCGCCTCTCCCTTCCTTCGCATCCTGGGTCCTGAGTGTGGCCCCGCGGCCACCACACCAAGGGCACCGCGTCTGGCCACGTGCCCTGCCCTCTCTGCTGACTCCTCCTCAGCCACCATCCCAGCCAGGCTGCCGGGGCCTCCCGGAACCCCCTGGGCAGGAGCTCCCCGGCGGCCGGTCAGGGGCGAGGGCGGGGACGGGGGTCTGGCCTGTGGGAGCAGGCGGGTGTGTCGGATGAAACCAGAGGTGGGTGAGGTCCCGCCTGGGTGCGCAGGGCAGCAGACCGGGGGCCACCCAGCGGGAAACGCCGCCCACTGGGCAAGTGGCCCGCCCGTGACCCGGCTGGCGGGGGCAGGAGGGCGGGCCGCCAGGCTCCAGGTGCTTGTAGCGCCTGAACCCGGGCTCAGGCGTCCCTGCCCCTTCTCCCTAAACCTGGGGACTCTCGGAGCCCAGCGGCCTGCCCCCCTGCCCCCGTCCAGCGGCCTGGGGGCGGCGGGCGTGACCCTGGGGGCGACGCTGCTCCCCGCGGCTCCCCCTGGGGACACTCTCCCAGGGCCGGGCTGGCCTTTCTCACCGAGCGCCAGCCCCACACAAAGGCACAATGGGCCGGAGGCCGCTGGCCGGGCCGGGCTCGTAATCAGGGAAGAATGTGGCCGCACTGTTTCCCAAGGCCGGGCCGCGGGTGCCGCCCCGACACGGCCATCAAAGCCGCCAAACTGCCTCCAGCTGCTGGCGTGGCTTTCATGTCAGGGGCCAGCCTGGGTGAGGGGCCTCCACGCGGGTGGGCGGCCCGCACCCTCCAGTGGGAACGGAGCCCTGCAAACGGCTCGGGTCAACGGCCCCCGCAGTGGCCCCCCTTGGCCGGCCCAAGTCCAGCCATTCCCGGGGCAAGCAGCTCTGGGCAGAGCTGAGACGCTGCGGCAGGCCGGGGGTGGGGGGTCGCTTTGTGGGAGTCGCGTGGTGGGGTGACGGGGACTGGGGAGCTCAGAGGACACAGGGACCGTGAGTCCAGCCAGAGCCCCACTCAGAACGGGGCGGGTGTGGCTGAGGCCGGCCGGGGCCAAGGAGGACGGGCAGCCGGATGGGTGGTGGAGCACGGGAGGAGCGAGCTCAGTGCGGGGTGGGCGGGCAGGGCCGCCTGAGGACTGGCACCCTGACTCCCCTCCTGCCGAACTTGGGGGATGGCGACTTTGGATGGAACGCCTCCTCCAGGAGGCCAGGCTGCTCACACGCTCCCAGCCTCGAGCTTGGCGGGCTGGGCAGAGGGGGCCCAGTTTCCCTCCTTCCCCATCCTGCTACGGACCCCGTATGTAAACAAAGATGCAATTTGCTTTAAAAAGATAAGGTGATTAGGCTTTTATCAGACGTGTGCTCCGCCTACGACAAAGGGAATCGGGGAGGCGGCAGCGGCAACGGGCCCGTCTGAGGCTCCCGCGCTCCACGGGTCCTCACGGCCCTTTGATGGGCGGAGGCGAGGCAGTGGGCGTCTGCACCCCTATTTTGATGTCTTAATGTTGCCTAATTCCTCCTTTAATTTATATTAAGCTTCTTAGCAGCAATGATGAATTCTTCAAAAACAAAAAAGGACCCTTTGCAGAAATCTTCCCCACACTGTGTAAATTGAAATCACAATGTAGCTAAGGCTTTGGCGACCGGGCGTGTGTGGGGAGGGAAAGTAGGGTGCCGTGCGGAAGGAAGGACTTTGTTTTAAGGTGAAAAAGAAAACCATTCTGAAGTAGGAAATGACTTGGCTGCGAGCATCAGACAGAGGGTGGGTCGCAGGGGCGGCCTGGGCAGAGGCGTCCGAGGCCGCCTGCAACGGGGGCACAGCTGGTGCGGGGCTGCTGGGCGCCCGGGGACCCCCCAGCGCCAGCATCGGCTCCCGCTCCCCTCGGCCAGGGTAGGCGTGATAGGGCTGTTCCCGGGCTACGGCCTGGAGCCCCAGGCGGGCCTCGGACCCTGCAGCGGCAGTGGGCGCCCCAGCGCGGGGGAGAGCAGGCCCAGGACCAGCCTCCTGGCAGGAGCCTCCAGGCTCTCGGGCCAGCTCCCTCTCTGATCTGCCCGTGGGTCGGCAGCCAGAGATCCTTCCAGAACAAAGACCCGCGCGCCCCTCTCAGCAATCCTCAGCCGCTCCTCGGGCCGGCGTCCAAGCTCTCCAGCGCGGCCTTGCCAGCGTCTCCTGCACACCTGTGTGCCCGCACCCACGGCTTCGCTCCTGCCAGGCCTCTCCTCGCCCCCCACCCCACCCAGCACCCTCCCCCCGACACACACACAAGTCCTAGAGCAGGCTGGTCTGCAGAGAGCACACACGCGCACACGCTGTGCACACACGCCTCCAACAGGAGGCCCCAGAGGCAGGGCCGCTGCTGCGGAGGCCTGGTCAGCTCCCGGCGGCCTCGCGCCGGCCTCCCCCTGGCTCTGAGCGGGGGCTCCTGGGTCGGGATGAGCCAGCTGGGGGTACACACCCGCCGGCCCTGCCTCCGGGAGCCCACGCTGGTCACTGACCCTCCTGCGGGGCCTCCTCCACCCGCAGCCCCCCGAGGCTGGTGTGTGCAGGCCTGGGACCCGGTGGCCCCACCGACACGGTCCCCGTCGGCAAGAAAGCTGAATCTGAATCCTCCAGACACTCACTCCCTAAATGCATACACTTTCTAACGGCAGTTAACCTTCAATCAAAATACCTAAAGCAGAAACTATGGTAACTGGTTTAAAAGGTAGAGCTTATTAACAATAAAAGTCTTCTTCATGTTGCTTTTCTTAAAAAAAAAAAAAATCCCACGTATTAAAACTGTCATCTTTACGAGTCGGGAAGAAGCCTCATCCGGGTAACGAAGGGGCACAGAGGCTGCGGCGTCGGCTCCAGGGCTCACGGGTGGCGGTCTGATCACGTATCGGCCTCGGCTCCCACGCGGGCGGGTGGGCTGCAGTCGGACTGCCACAGGGGCTCGGGGGTGACAGCTGGGTCCCTCCACACTCCTGCCCGGACACAGGGGCTCCAGGGTCCACCCTCTGTGGCCGGCTCTCGCAGGCCCAGGGGAGGCAGGTGTTGGGGGCGCCCCAGCGTGCCCTCCAAGCCTGGTGGCACGGTCACTGCGTGCCCACGGCACGGCTCTGACAGCTATCCGCCTTGTGGCCGTGAGGGTCCCTGACCCCAGGCGCCTGGCACAGTGCAGCGACGCCTGGCCCTCAGCGCGTCCTGGCTCCCCCGCCCTCACGTCACCTGGTCACCCACCGCGTCTGGCCTGATCTTTGTCCCTCTCTCCGCCCCTCCAGCCTGGGTCAGCCCTTCTTCCTGGAGCCAGGACCCTCAGTCACCTCCAATCCTGCCCCTCAGAAGGTGCCCCACGCTGCACCCAGCACCCCCTCGAGCCCCATATTCTGGGCGGCAGAGCCAGAGCCCCTTCCGCCTGGGACAGCCCTCCCCAGGCCGCCTCCCCGCCCCCTTCAAGCGAAGCGCAGTGCCACCGCCTCCAAGAAGGCCCCCACCCCGCGCAGGCGCAGTGGCCCCGTCTGTGCACAGACAGAGGCATCTGGGGCTCCTTCCTGGGGCTCGTGGCCTCAGCAGAGACAGGAAAGAAAAACGGCGGCCCGGGAGCAGGAGACAGCCTCCACGGCGTCTCTGAACTATGAGGCCCACGGGAGCTCACGGGACGCAGAGCACTCAGGGCTGCGTCCAGCACAGAGTGCGGAGTACAGACGGGCACACCCCATCAGCCCCGCCGGGGCCCACCGGGCACGCGTGACCGCATACGGAGCCGGGCTCTGCCCTCGGCGTGCACACAGCGTGTGTGGACCCCTCTAGCGCACACACCTATTGTCACCGTGGGGAGGACGGAGCTGCCGCAGAGCGCTCGGCAGCACGCTGAGCTCTGGGGTCAATGGGGCACGGCTCGGCCTGCGAGGGGCAGGAAGGAGCCGGGGGCTGTGCAAACCCACCCGTGTCAGCCCGGCAGGCGGCTCCACGGGGGCGGCAGGTGCCCAGTGGGACCCCGAGCCCGTCCTCCCGTGGGCGCTGTGGGCCGGACCGACCGCCCTCCCATGAGGCCGGGGCGGCAGGTGCCCAGCGGGACCCCGAGCCCGTCCTCCCATGGGCGCCGTGGGCCGGACTGACCGCCCTCCCACGAGGCCGGGGCGGCAAGTGCCCAGCGGGACCCCGAGCCCGTCCTCCCGTGGGCGCCATGGGCCGGACAGACCGCCCTCCCACGAGGCCGGGGCAGCAGTGGGGACTGGAGTGAGCCTTCCTCTCCCGCTCCTCCGCGTCCAGGCTCACCCCGGCGCGCTGCGAGGGCATGCAGGGAGAGGGCGAGAGCTGAGGCAGGAATTCATGAGCTCAGAGGGCTGCCGCCTTTGCTGGGGTGGGGGCGGGGGCTCCCTTTGCCAAAACAATAATTAATTTTTTTTTAAAGCAGCTACAAAGCCATGATTAAGCTTAGGGCCCTAAAACAAGCCCATAAAATCGAAAAATATTTATCTGGAAGGGTGGCAAGTCCAATAAAAGTTTTATGAATGTTTTATGACTGCCCTGTCAGGAAGCTGGCCTCTCAGTCACCCCCTTCTGTGAAAGACACCACCACGGGAGTGCACTCACGGGCACACACTCACACGGGCACTCACATCACGGGCACAGACACACTCACACGGGCACTCACACTCACGGGCAAACACATTCACATGGGCACAGACTCACACTCACAAGGGCAGACTCACATACTCTTGGGTAGAGACTCACACGGGCACAGACTCACACACTCACAGACACAGACTCACACGGGCACAGACTCACACACTCACAGACACAGACTCACACGGGCACAGACACACTCACACGGGCACAGACTCACACTCACAAGGGCAGACTCACATACTCTTGGGTACAGACTCACACGGGCACAGACTCACACACTCACAGACACAGACTCACACGGGCACAGACTCACACACTCACAGACACAGACTCACACGGGCACAGACACACTCACACGGGCACAGACTCACACACTCACAGACACAGACTCACACGGGCACAGACTCACACTCACAGGCACAGACTGACACGGGCACAGACACACTCACACAGGCACTCACACTCACGGACACAGACACACACGGGCACTCATGGGCACAGACACACTCACATGGGCACTCACACTCACACGGGCACTCACACTCACACGGGCACTCACACTCACGGGCACAGACACACTCACACGGGCACTCACACTCACAGGCACAGACACACTCACACGGGCACTCACACGGGCACAGACACACTCACACGGGCACTCACACTCACGGGCACAGACACACTCACATGGGCACTCACACGGGCACTCACTTGGGCACAGACACACACGGGCACTCACACGGGCAGTCACACGGGCACAGACACACTCACACGGGCATAGACACACTCACACAGGCACTCACACTCACGGGCAGACACACACGGGCACTCACACTCACGGGCAGACACACTCACACGGGCACAGACTCACACTCACAAGGGCAGACTCACATACTCTTGGGTACAGACTCACACGGGCACAGACTCACACACGGGCACAGACTCACACTCATGGGCACAGACACACACAGGCACAGACTCACACTCAACGGGCACAGACTCACACTCACAAGGGCAGACTCACATACTCTTGGGTACAGACTCACACGGGCACAGACTCACACACTCACAGGCACAGACTCACACTCAGGCACAGACTCACACTCACGGGCACAGACTCACACTCACGGGCACAGACTCACACACACAGACATAGACAGACACACACTCACAGGCAGACACACACAAGAGCGCGGACTCACACGGGCACACACTGGCGATGCACAGGCTCAGACACACCTGGCAGCTGCGGCCCGCACCGCTCCTGCTGGCTGGGGCTCTGCTGGGCCTGGGGCTGCGGGGAGGGGCCCCTGAGCCAGGGTCCGGGCGGCAGTCAGGCTTGCGCCCTCCTCCAGAGCCGTGGGCTTGCTGGTGGCTGCAGGCTCTGCCCTTGGCAGGCAAGGCCCAAACTCCCAGTGGGCTCTGGGGAGGACGGTTCCCTCAAGGTCAGCCCAGGGCCACCAGGAGGCCAAAGGCTGCCAGGCTTGTTCTTCAGGTCCGCAAGCGGGGGCCAGTAGCCTGGTCAGGGGAAGAGATGGGTGCAGGGCCCGGCCTTGGGAGACGTGGCCAGGGGTGCCCACAGCAGCCCCGCCCAGCTCCGGTGGCAGCTCTGTCCTGAGCTCGTGGACCGAGGCCCCGCCGACCCCTCTGCTTGGGGCTGACCCCTGAATCACGGGCCGGCTCGCGTGGAGACGGTGCTTCCTCACGAGAGCCCAGTGTTCCTCCCACCCCAGGACCTGAGGTGCTCTGAGCTGCGTTATAGACAGGAAGGGGCTGGCGGCAGAGACGGGGAACAGCTAACAGCAGCCCAGTCTCCGCTTGAACGTTGGGGTGTCCCTTTGCCCCTCGCCCTGGTCTTCCCGCAGACCCTGATACTTAGGGCTGAGCTGCACGGCTCCAGAGCCCACCAACCGCGTCCTCCACGAGGTGGGGACCAGGCCAGCTGGCCGCGGGGCCCCCCAGGAAACGCCCACCTGTGCTCAGATGGGTGGCGGGCGGGCGGGTTGACGAGGACCCCCGGGGATGCAGCATCATGTGGGTCCCACCCGCGAGGCCCAGGCCGGAACCACAGAAACCTTGGCAACGCTGCCTGTGCCAGGGACACGGCCGCAGGAGGCGGCGCAGGGGTGCATGGGGGGAGGGGGGCTCCCGGTCAGGGCGGGGGCAGGGCTCAAGCATCTCGCTGGTTTCGGGGGAGTCTCTTCTGATCTGGCTGGTTTCGGGGGTGTCTTTTCTCATCTTGCCGGTTTCGGGGGAGTCTCTTCTCATTTCGCTGGTTTCGGGGGAGTCTCTTCTCATCTCGCTGGTTTTGGGGGTTTCTCTTTTCTTCTCTGTGGCCAAAGTTTTTTCAGGGTTAAAAATAACCTTTTTTTAAGAACATCAAACACTGATTAAAGGCGAAAGGGGTGCAGGGATGCGCTCTGCTGGGGGCCATCCATCCGCTGTGGACGAGGAGGGAGCGGGCTGCCACCCTGGCCTGCGGCCCTGCTACCGCACGCTGCCCGAGGCACCCAGAGGCCACGGACTCGTCCCCGACCCCAGAGACACAGCTCCGCATCAAGGAAGCGTCGGGTGCCGTGGGTACACGGACGGGCTGGCCTTGGCCGGCGGCAGGACAGGGAGAGGACAGCCCTCAGCCCCGGCTCTCGTGCTCCTGGATGGCCTCCCAAGCGGCCCCGGCCTGCTGGGCATAGGCCCGCGGGGCACAGGGAGCCCTGGCGCGGCCCGCAGGGATGACCGTGGACCCGGCCGGGTGAGGGGCCAGCAGATGGTTTCTGTCCACGGGGCTGTGTTTATGTTAACTGCAGATATTTTTACCGTATTGTGTTACTCCATCCATCTCTGTGAACGGTCCGTCTTGTAAAATTCTTTTAATGATGTTATTTTTTCTTGCCTATCTTCATCATCTACAATTATTTATAATATCATTGTCTTTGTTTCAAATACTGGGTATAAACATTGTTGTAACAGTTCTTCGATGGGGTTCATATAATTTTTACAATCGCTTAGAAGTGCTTCACTGGCCAAAGAGGGACGAGGCGGGCCATTCTTCTAGGGGGAAGAGGCACCCCAAGGGCTCCCAGTACTCAGTGACACGGCCCCCCCGGTCAGGGCGCTCCGGAGAGGGCGGCGTGGGGCCGGCTCGGGACCGGGCCTCTGCACGGCCGTCCCCACAGGCCCGTCGGGTGAGGCGCCAGGGAGAGACGGACGGTTTGTTTTCACTTTACAGGGATTTTCTGAAGCCTCAGCTCTCGCCCTCACCTCTCTGCAGCCCTCTTTTCTCTCTGCCAGGCTGCTTTATGGAGTGTCCTCGGCTGGCTGGGGACAGGACCTGGGGGGCTGCTGACCGCCCGGGAATCCTCCTGGGGGGTCCCCGCACCTCAGGGTCGCTGCCCTGAGCAGCCGCTTTGGGTCCAGGTGAGGCTCCTCGAGGAGTGTGCAGGCTCCCTGGAGCACCACCTCCACACACCGCAGACCCTGACCACCTCTGCTCAAACGCGCACAGGGGCCGCCCCCCTGGAGTGAGCCCACTTCCCTCCCAAAGCTCTCACCGAGCCCCCAGCCCCCTGTGCCACCCACCGTCCGGGTGCAGCCCGCCCGCCTTCCCTGACAGCGCGGCCCCAGAGCTGGGGCTCGGGGCCCACGTGGGCCCTGCCCTCGGGTCCAGGCCGTCTGCAGTCCAGCGAAGGGTGACTCATCCATCCAGGCAGGAGGAGCCCGTGAACCTCACTGCCTCCCTGGCCTCTAGATGGTGGGGCCTGGGGGCGGCAGGGGCTGCCTCCCGTGACTCTGGGGCCCCCGTGACCCTGGAGCCGTGGCTGAGAACGGCCTGGGTCCGGGCTCGGTGCTGGGGTCTGAGCTGGTCTCCACGTCTTCGGCCCAGAGTCGTGGACGCACCCGCCAGGCCCGTTCAGTGAAGTCCGCGTGCTGGAGAAAGCTAAAGAGGACAGAAGCCTCGCGCAGCCTCCCAGCGCCACGCTCTCACTCGCTTTCTCTTTCTTTTCTCTGTAAGACTTCTCTTTCACGCGGTCGGGAGCATGTGCTACATACAACTTCGTGTTCCGAGTCCTTTCAAAGGTGACGTCAAGACGTCAGCCATGCTGCCCCTGCCTGCTCCGGCCACGGCCCCCCGCAGGGCTCCTCCGGGGACGTGACGCTCTGGGCCGGGCCCGGTCCTGCTGGGTCCTCCTCCCCGGAAGGGCCCTTCCAGGTGAGGGTGGCTGTGGGGAGATGCCGTCCTCAGGGGTGTGAGCGGGCACGTGGGGGTCGCTGTGCCTCCTCTGCGCGGCTTAGCATGTGCACAACAAGCGTGACGTGGTGCCGACAGGTGTGAAATCTGAGGAACATGAGTGTTCAGTACACTTTTCTTCCCACTTTTCCCTATGGATCAAGTTATTTTAAAAAGTTGGGAAGAAAAAAAACCCTCACAAAAGACCCATTTTACAGATGAGGAAACTGAGGCTCAGGAGGATAAAACTCCAGCCAGGATTTCAGGTGGGTCTGGTGGACTGCGGGCCCTTGCTCTCTGCAGGAGCCGTGTTCCTGCCTCCCGGGCAAGCAGGGCTGCGGAGCCTGCACACGCAGCCCACGGCGTCTCAGGAAAGGGTGGTGTGGCCCCGGGGGCGGGTGCCCCTAAGGGGGTGTCCCAAGCACAGGTTCCTGAGGGTGCCCGAGAATCCACTCCAGGCAGCGTATGTGGGCGGGACTCAGTGTCTGGGGTGGTGTGCGTGCGGAGGGCTCATCTTACCGGAAAGAAAGTTTCATTTCAACCCTAGAGGGCCGGCGCAGTCCAAAGGCCATTGTGTGAAGCCTGCGGGGCCACCGCCACACTGAGACCAGGACGCCAGGCCCGCCCCCGGCACCAACGTGAGTTTCCACTTCCCCTGTGCCTGGTCACCTGTGCCGCAGCGGCTCCGCCTGCCCCCGTCCCTCTGCCTTCTCAGACCGTCATCCGGGGGATGCTTAGAACTGTGCATCCAGTCGAGACCTGCCTCTGACCCCGGGTTGACCCTGCGGTGGCTCTGGGACCCCCGCACCCGTGGCGGCCCACCCCTGGGCGCTGCCCCACGGCCAGGCTCCGGGTCCCTTGGAGGCACGACCTGGAATGCGGGGAGGGTTACCGGGTGCCAGCAACGCTGAGATGGACCAGGGGGACCCTCGTCACCGCCGGCCACATCCCCCGCCCTCTCCACCCTCCACCCAGCGGGTCCCCAAGCTGTCTTGCAGGGAGGGCCTCGGCCTTCTGGGCCTTCCGGACGGAGGCGACCCTTTGGAAGCGGCAGTTTTGTCAATGCGGGCCCTTCAACCGTGAGGCCCCGGACTTTGGGGGAAGCTCCTCGGGTGTCATGGGGAGGGGTCGTCCCGCGAGCCCGTCCAGCTTTGAGGTCTCGGAGGGCAGTGTCCGCGGCTGCACAAGGCGCTGCTCCTGTGCTACATCTCAGTGTGGACACGTGACCCTGACACTCCTGCGTGCGTCCTGAGGCTCCAGTAGGAGTCACGGGTCGCGATGGGCAAACAGCCCAGGGACAGGCTTCCTGTAGTTCAGGCTGTTCTAGGTTTTCATCAGGAAATTCTACATAAAGTGCATCAGATGAAGTCTGACTCCCAGGCCTGAGTTCCCTGGCCACTGCAGTCCCTGCCTCTCCCTCTCACCTGCAGCCCGGCCTCTGGTACCCGGCCTGGCCCCGTGGGCCGTGCGGTCCCAGGTGAGAGGGCCAGCGCGCCTGGGGCGGGGCGGGACACCCAGAGGACTCCCTGGCCTCCTTCCCGGCCTGCGGAGCCAGCGGGAGGCCCATCCTCCGCTGTAGCCGCCACGACCATGACCACCGGCTGGCGAAGCGGGACCCCAGGCAGCAGACGCATGCCGCAGCCCCACGGGGATCAGGCCCGCCTCGGAGCCAGTGGGAGGCAGGAATGGGGCGGCAACTCCAACCCCAGGGAGCCGCGTGCCCCCCCCGAGCTGCTGGTCCAAGCGGATCCATGCCCTGAATGCTCAGACCAGACGTGGTGCCCACAGCTGCCGTCTCCGGGACCCGCTGGCTCTTGGGCACAGGGCAGTGGGGGCAGAGGCCGCGAGGCCCCGTGGGCTGAGCCTGGCAGGGTGACAGTTCCCGCGAGCAGGAGGAAATCACCGCACTCACCAGGGACGTGGACCTTGAACTTGCCGCTCTGTCCGAAGGCGCTGTCGATGACCCCCAGCTCACCGGTGGACAGCTGCACCCTGAGCCCCACGAACAGCTGGATGTTGGTTTCCTTCTTGAACAGTGAGCGGCCAATCACGCTGTGGTCATCCAGCACCTGTGCCCACCCGCCCGGGGAGAGCGTCAGTGCCGGGGGAAGGCTGGCTGCCATACGCACAGGTGGTCAGCCCGCGTCACTGCTGATGACCAGCCCCCCTATCCACCACCCGCAGGGATACGCAGAGGTGACGCGAGCCCACAGCCATCCCGCCCGCCCGTCCTGGAGCCGACAGCTCTTCAGGAAGGCCGAGGGGGTGCCGTCCACTCCCAAGCCCGCCCCGCCTGCACTTCGGCGACCTCCCACACCCAGGCCCCCTGCCAGCCCCACTCTGCAGACAGCGGGGGAAGGGGCTGTGCAGGCGTGTGTGTAAGCACCAGCTCTACCAAGCCTCAGAGTGCCAGGGAGGCCTCCTCCTGCCCTCCGGGCCCTGGGCACTGCCTGGGCAGCGTGCGGAGGTGGGCGTGCAGTCAGCGGGGACCTCCTCCTGGGTCTCCGCAAGCCAGGCTCAGGAACATCGCACTTCTGCCCACGAGGCCAAGATGTTTGGCCAAGGACCTGGATGGGTTGCTCTGAAGAGCAGAAACTGCCCCACTTACCCTAAAAACCTTGCAAAAAACACACCCTACCCTCCTAGATTCATCAGCCAGATACCAGGCACGTGTGCCCCCCCTCCCAGTGATGGGCGGACGGGACACAGGCCACGCGGAGAGCCATCAGCCTCGCCCCCGTGGGAACTGCTCCGTGCCCACACTCGCAGGCATGGCCCTGCCCTCCGCATGGCAGCCAGCAAGGCTGTGTGAGGGTGCCCCGGGCCCGCGGCAGGTGGACTGCATGGAGCAGCTGCTCCAACCCCCAGAACCGGGGAGTCCAGGTGAGCAGGCGTCACCAGCCTCAGAGGGTGAGGGTGCCTGTCACCTCCACGGGCCCCCAGCTGCACCCCCGCGGAAGGGCCTGCATGTGAAGCCCTGTCCTAGCCTTGTGGGGGGCCCAGTCAGACAGCAGGACCAGGACGACAGCCAAACGGACCCATGGGTCTGGACCAGCCGTGGGCGTCCCCCGCCCTGGGAGCCAGTCCCGAGCTCGGCATCACTGCTGAGGCCGCTGGCTGGAGCAGGGAGGCCCTCAGAGCCCCGCGGACCCGCAGGCCCTTGTCTGCAAGGGTTTTCCTGAGCTCAGGGACAGGGTCCGAGTCGCTTGCCAATGTGGGAGCGGGGGGACAGCGGGGACAGACGCCCGCCGGGGAGCCAGGAGGGGCCAGGGCGTCCCCTGCGCCCAGAACACGGCCTCCAGCAGTGACGGGTGCGGCCATGGGTCCCGGCAAACCTCTGCCGCAGGGCTGGCGTTCAGTGACCCCTGGGGTCAGAGGGCGAGGCCTCCTGCGGGCAGCGGTCAGGCTCGTCTCCACAGGCTCCCAGCCTCAGCGGAGCCCTCGGGGATCAGACACCAGCACGTCCCCCGGGGAGGCCGGCTTCCCCGTGAGCCCACCCCAGGACGTCGGGCGTGGGCCGCGCTGAGCCTCGGCAGTGAGACTCACAAAGGACCCGCCTGGCCGGCCGGCCCCATGACCATGGGCCAGTCCTCGAGTGCCACGAGCCTCGCACAGGGTCCGCCAGGCGCAGGCCCTGCGCCCCGGCCCCCGAGTGGGACTCGGCCGGCGGCACACCTAGTACGACGCCACGTGTGTGTCTGTCTCCAGCTGGCTCCGCGGCGCGGCCTGGACTTGCCCAAGTCCTGAGGCAACTGTCCTAACTCCAACTGGAGGACGGGCGCCGGGACAGGGGGGCCGCAGGAAGCGGGCCTGGTCCGCCTCCCCCGGCCCTGCAGCCTGTGCCCGGGGCTTTGCTGAGCCTCGGGGGCTTCTTCCAGAAGGGCTACTGTCAGGAGGGAGTGCTGGTGTCGGTGAGAACAGGGGAGATCTAGGAGCAAGACAACCGCCAGGGGCCGAGGCCTCGGCCGGCAGAAGCCGAAGCTGGGGGCAGCGGGGGCTGCAGGCGCGGGCCGCAGAGAACGGGCACTGCCAGGCGAGGGCCGCAGAGAATGGGCACTGCGAGGGCGGGCCGCAGAGAGCGGGCACTGCGAGGGCGGGCCGCAGAGAGCGGGCACTGCCAGGCGCGGGCCGCAGAGAACGGGCACTGCCAGGCGCGGGCCGCAGAGAGCGGGCACTGCGAGGGCGGGCCGCAGAGAGCGGGCACTGCGAGGGCGGGCCGCAGAGAGCGGACACTGCCAGGTGCGGGCCGCAGAGAGCGGGCACTGCCAGGCGCGGGCCGCAGAGAACGGGCACTGCCAGGCGCGGGCCGCAGAGAGCGGGCACTGCGAGGGCGGGCCGCAGAGAGCGGGCACTGCCAGGCACGGGCCGCAGAGAACGGGCACTGCCAGGCACGGGCCGCAGAGAGCGGGCACTGCGAGGCCCCGGGAGACCTCTGCCACCAGTGGCCCTCAGAGCCGCCAGGACCGGCAGCACCAGGTCCCCGGACGAAGGCATCCAGGCTCGTCTATCCTTTCTGGCTTAAGGAGCACGCTGCCACGACCGCGCCTCCCCCAGCACCGGGCGCAGCGGCCCGGTCCCTCCCCGGTCTCAGCACCCCATCCTGGGGTCACAGGACACGCGTGTCCCCTGCAAGGTGGTTGTAAGGAAGACACACGGTCTCTGGGGGCGACTGGCCCCATGTAAGCCCCCTGGGCAAATCCAGGGGTGGAGACTGGCCTGCAAGTCACCTCACTCTGTCGGGCGACTTCCAGAGGCCTTGGGGCTCGGCTCCAGCCCGAACGCCCACTAACAGGGCGCCCAGGCCCACTCCTCAAGACCAAGGCCTGCCCAGCACCCAGGGCGCCGACCCACAGGGACAGGCCCGGTGTCCACGGCCCTGACTCACGGCCCCTGCCTCCCTGACTGTCCCCATCCCTGGGCGCCGACGTGGGCGAAGCTCCTTCGGTGCCAATGAAGGGGCACCAAAGCGCCGTGCTCCGGGATGAAAGGTGGGTGCACACTGCGGGCACCTCACACGGGCCAGGCCCTCCCACGCGTGGCCTCATCGGCTTTCCACCAGCCTCCGTTAGAGAGCCACAGCTTCTGGGCTGGGGGCGGGGGGACTGGTCCACGGCTGGGCCAGGCCAGCACCTGCTCGGGACATCAGATCCAGAGCCAGCACTTTGCACCATGGCCAGCCGCCCTGGCCCTCTGTCTATACAGAAAAAGCCATTTTCAAAGGGGGGCCAACAGGCACGGGCTATCAGATTCCATGGGGAAGGCAGGAGAGACCTGGGTGCTGGGTGGGGCCAGCACTCTCGGGCGGCCATCCAATCTCCCCAAGGCGGGGTCTGCTCGGCTGCGGCTCCAGAAGAGTCTCGATTTCCCTGAGTGGCCTCAGTCCGGGTGGGGCCTGGGGCACCGCGGGCAGCGCTGCCGGACAGCCAAGAGCCCGCACTGGCCAGAGGCAGTCTCAGGCCACCTGCGCCCAGGCTGGCGTGCTCCCCGGGGCCCCAGGCACAATTAGTGAGCCGTCAGCAGTGGAGCGGGGCAAGCCGGGAGCCGCAGCAGAGCCGCCCAGACTTCAAAGCCGGCCAGCGTGCCTGGTGGCGTCTGCGTGTCCACACTTGGTTGGGCCGATGCCCCAGGCTCCTCTACCTAGCCCGTAGGCCCTGCCCGTCCGGCGCCAGTGGGGGCCAGGCCCAGGGGGGCCGGCACACCCAGGCTGACCCCAGCACGGCGGAGAGAGAGGTGCCAGCTGGGGACCCAGGCAGCTGCGCCAGGAGGGAAGTCCAGGAGAGCAGACGGGGCCTGGCGCTCAGGGCCAGCCCTGCCCACACGGCGGCCCCCCTGCCTGCGGCCCTGAGGGCTGGGGTGCACAGCCCCCGCTTCTCCAGCAAGGGAACTGAGGGAAAGAGACTCGCCAGCTCTCGGGTGTGCCAACTCTCACTGAAACTCATCTGCAGGCAGCCAGGGTGACGACGACACCACGCCTTCCAGCGTGGAGCACCCAGGGCAGCATGCGCAGAGGCCCCTGGGGGTCAGGGCTGGGGGCCAGCAGAGGATGAGGCACAGGGGGTCGGAGGCGAGGCCACGCGGCCCGCAGTCACGGGCTCCAGGGCCCTGCACACCCACCCACAGTCCCTGCACACCCCGCCCATCACCCGCGTCTACACACACTCACAGCCGCACCCGGACGGCCAACCCTGCTCTACCGCTTGGGGGTCAGGACCGCGGCGCCTGTGGGGGCCTCAGGCAGGCCCCACGGGTGTCCGAGTTCCTGGCACTGGCTTCTCAGCGGGCGGCTCTGAGCCTGCAGACACCGGTCGGTCCCAGGACCACCACCCCCATCACTGACCCCCGGACTCGACACTAGGGAGCCACAGGGACAAGGAGGCCTGCACGCGTGTCCGCTCAGGGCCCAGCGGGCGGGGGCTCCCAGGTGGGGCTGCGGGGACAGCTGACGGTCAGGGGCCGCCCAAGGAGCCGCCCGCCCGCGCTGACCAGCTGGGCCAGGCAGCTGCAGGGCCCGCCTGTGTGCTGGCCTGGCTCTGACCAGCCGAGCCAGAGGATGTGGACGCAGCTCCCGTCTGAGGACCGCAGGCAGGGAGGCGTGCTCACCCGCTCCACGACGCCGTGCTTCTGCTTCAGCTTGTACACCCGCAGTGTGGGCAAGGCGCTCTCCGCGTAGTTCCTGTCTTCCAGCCCGTGCAGCAGGACACCGTGGAAGGCCAGCCGGCACGTGTTGGCATGGATGTCGGCGTCCAGCCTGGAGCCGATCACCAGGCACAGCCGCGGGCAGGTGACGGGCTTCTCGAACTCCACCAGGGCCCACTGCTGCCGGGGGCAGCGGCCTGCCGAGACCTGGCCCGCCTTCTCATCGGCCTCAGCCGCGTGGGCTGCAGCCGGGTCCGGGCCCGGGCAGAGGTACTGCTCCTGGAAGAGGTACTCGCGGGAGAAGTCGAAGGAGTCCAGCACGGGCTCGCGGTCGAGGCTGTCGGGGGCGGGGCCGAAGAACATCACCCGGCCCATGACCGTCTCGTGACCCACGGTGATGTGGAACTTGGCCTTGGTCTGCAGGGGCCCCCGGAAGTAGGGGATCTTCTCCACGGAGATGAGGGCCGCGTGGACCGTGTGCAGGGACTCGGGGGCGCACACCAGGCCGCGCTCCAGCAGCTTCGGGTCAAACTGGGTGACACAGATACCAAGCCGGTCCCCCTGCACAGCGGAGCTGACGGGCGTGTGGAACATCTGCATGGACTTCACTTTCCTCACCACCTGGGCGGAACAAGAGAGTGGGCTCAGAGTCGGCACCTTGGGGCGGGGGCCCAGGCGGAGAGGTCAGCGTCCCAGGGCTGCCAGCAGCCACGGGTTCCCGATCAGATGCCCCTGCACGGAGCAGGTCCACGGGGCGCCCGGGCCTGGCTGTGGGCGGTGGTCACTGCAGGCTGACCACTGCACCACGGGGCCCCTCGCGCCCCTCTCCCACCCAGGCTCCGTCCTGCACTTTCTTCCCCATGCCCCGCCTGCCTGGCCTTGCCTGGCTGCCTCGAAAGTGCAGGACAAACACGGCTGCCCAGACCCCCATGGGCAGAGCATTGCCCCAGCGCCTCCCGGCCACGCTGCCTGCTGTGCCACCCCTGCCCGCTCAGACCCGCCCGCTGCCAGCCTGCGGGCGCCACCGGGCAGAGCCATTCCTCATTCACCAGACACACGGGCCCCGGGGCCGCTGCGGGCCGGGCTGTTCCAGGTGTGGGGACAGGGCCAGCTGTGTCCGCAAAGAACGCAGCACCGCGGGCACTTGCTCAGCGCCGCCGCCCATTAGCATGAGCGGGACAGACGCAGGGCGCTGCGTGTGGAGGGCGTGTGCAGGCACGCCCAGTCTGCGCGTCGTTCACGCCATGCTTAGAGGAGACGCCTCAGCATGATGCTGGGGCCCCGGCTGGGGACTGGGGCAGTCTGGTTGTGTTGGGGCACAGCTCAGGGAAGACCTCTGCGGAGGCCGTGTCTGAGCTGACACCCTGATCACAAGAGCCAGCTGTGCGGGGGTCAGGGAAAGTCCACTCACAACCGGGGTGCCTGGAGGTGTGGAGGCGGTGGGGGGCTGCAGCGGCGGTGAGGAGGGGGGCGCGGCTGGAAGCCACCAGGGGCGACGGATCTTACTTGTCCCCAAACCTTCACACGCCCACCCCAGCAGCACACTTCTGTGCCCAAGGCGGCTAAATGAGGAGCAGGCGCAGAAAAGGCCCCCCCCACACACACAGCAACACATCTGCAGAGACCGACGTCGGGTGACGAGACCTTCAGAGGACCTCTGCTTAGAGCAGCAGAGGAGAGAAACCCCCCACCGACACCCTCGACGGAAGGCAGCGCTGGCCGCTAGGTTGCGGGCGCCCAGTCTACGAGGTCGGGTGTGGAACCCCCGTTTCCTCCCCGTGGAGGGGGGCTGGGCGGAAGGAGCCCGGTCCTTGCCGGTGGAGCCTGAAACCCCAGTGTTTGTTTAAAGACCATTAACCACCTAACCAGGAGGTCAGGGGGCAGAGAAAGTGAGAGGAGCGGTGTCAAAAGCCACCGTCAAGATTAATCAGAAAGAGGCACCCTGCACGGTCCGCGCGGGCGCCGGGACGTGGCCTTCCAGGAATGTGGCGCGGGGTGACCGAGTGACCACAGAGTGTCACCTGACACCAGCCCTGCCCGGTGCGTGGGGCCCTGGCCAGAGCCGTCCGCGGGCCCTCACCCTGGCCGCGCTGCGGGCCTGCTCCCCAGCCCTGCGCGCGCTCACCGCCTTCCGCAGGGTCCTGTCCCTGCAGCGTGCCTGCCGCACCATGTGTGGGGGGCACCTGAGCCTCCACGGGGGAAGCACCCCAACATGTGGAAGGACAGGCGTGATGAGTGACGGCCAGAGACGAGACGGGGGCGGTGGGGGCGGGGGAGCTGGCAGGAGGAGGAGGAACACCATCAAGCAAGCCAACGCTTTCCAAGCGCGAGCTCATGCCTGCTGAGCAGTTTGGCCCTTTCTGATTAATAAACAAGCTTTACCATCCTCCGGGCCAGTTATTCTTCATAAAACCCTACAAGGCAGGTCAATATTTTTACATTCAATTTTATGGATGAGAAAACAGAGGTTTTTGATGTCTCCAAGGTCACAAGGCAAACAGGCTGAGACTTGGGCTGATCAGCTCCGGGACCTCGAGGCAGGCCTGGCCCTCGGCCTGTCCCCTGACCACCCGACCAGCTGACCTGGGGTGGCGCTGGGGACCGCAGGGTGGACACCCCCACCATGAATCCAGGAAGAAGGCTCTGAAGCTTGAGGCAGGGCCCAGCCACCTCCCCTGCCCCAGCGGAGGTCAGCGGTGCCTCCTGATGGCCAGCCTGGTAGACTTCAGACCTGGCCCCTCAGCGCCCCGCTCTGGCCAGCAGAGCCCCAGCGGGACAGGCCCTCGCCCCGTGGGGTCTGGGATGGGCTAGTGGGAGAGCAGACAGATGTCTGTCGGCCTGGCCCCACGCCCTCAGGGGCTCTCTCTGGCTTCTGAGCCTCCGCGCTGTGCTTTCCGGCATCTGCGGCCCTCGGCGGAAGGCTGGGCTCACAGTGACGGGGGCGCTTTCTAAGGCCTCTGAACATCGGCAGGGCAGTGGCCCTAGGCGCGGTCCTGAGGCGTGCGTCTCTGCCCTGCACAGCACCAGCCTGCAGGATCGGGCACCCAGCCAGCGGCGGCGAGGGCAGAGGAGAGACACGGCGTCCGCAGGACACTCGTCGAGTGACAAGCTGGTCCTCACTGTTCGCCCAACCACCCCCAGATGGCTTCGATGACCGCACTTCACAGATCTGGGACTGAGGCCTGGGGGTGAGGCCTGTGCCCTCTGGAAGCCCCTCTCCCATCACCCCACACGCGTCAGCCCCACCAGCGCCCACGAGCACCGCAGCCCTTGGCCCAGCTCTCTGTGAGTGCTGTTTCTGCAGCGTAGGACACAGAGGAGCCAGAGCCACCACAACACACGCGAGGACAGCCTCCAGGATCACCAGATGCTGAGAAGGGGGCTGGGCTGCGCTTCTGACGCGCAGAGGTTGCTGTAATAACGGCACTGGCCGTGATGAGATTGGACCCGTGATCCGTTTTCGTCCACTAATGAGCCTGGGAGCTCCTGGCTGTGCCGAAGGCGAGGGTCAGGGCCCTGAGACTGCATCAGTGCTTAACGAAATGTAAGTCGGGAGAGAAGAGACGCACAAGGTCGACACTAACAGGCTTACACCAGGATCAGTTACTGCAATCCAGAGAGGCTCAGACCGGAGGGAAAAATGAAATCAGCTTTCAAAGATCCATGTAGGTTTGGCTCCATCAGACCTGACCAATTTGGTTTAATAAGGTTTCAATTTGCTGCTCTTATTTCTCCCTCTTCTCTGAGCTGGGCCGGGCGCAGATAAGACATCCCCGCCCAGTGCATTAACCGCACAACAAGCCAAACTCGGGACGCCGCTGGGCAGAGGGCGGCCTGGGCTGTGGGGACGCCGCTGGGCAGAGGGCGGCCTGGGCTGTGGGGACGCCACTGGGCAGAGGGCGGCCTGGGCTGTGGGGGGCAGCAGATGCGCCCCGGGGGTCAACCCCCACCCACTTGCATTCAGAGGAACGAACCATTCAGAAAGCTGCGGGGTCAAGCGAGGTGCCCGCGGCCTGTGCTCCCTCCTGGGACTGGCCTGTCTGAGTCGCCACTCGTCCCTGGCCTCAGTGTGGGGCTGAAGGCCCCGAGGCCTGACCCCGGCCCTGCTGCCCTGGAGAAACCGCAGAGTCTTCACGTGTCCCACCATAGGCGTTCACAGCCATGTGAGTGCCCCGCGAGGTGCGCGCGCCTGTGAGCGTCCAGGGCAGGGCCGTGCCGCTGGCCCACTCGACAGCTCGGCCCCTTGCCCGGGGTGGACATCTGCTCCTGTTGGGAGACGTCTCTGCACGCACACCTGCCTGCAGGCTCACACAGCGGCCGGCTGGGCCGCACGGTCTGTCCAGGTTGCTCCTCCTGACTGCCCAGTCTCTCCTTCTCTTACCCACGCCTGTACTCGTGGGCACGCCGCCCCGGGGGCCCTTCCTGTCGTGCCCCTCCCCATGCTCCCCAGCACCGCCATGCAGACCCGTGGTGGGGTGCACGCCTGCCTCAGTGCCCCTGATTGCCCACCTCCACGGCCACTCGCCCCCAGCAGCGCCGGGAAGCGCCTCCACGCGGCGCTGTGGGCTGTTGGCTGCCACCCGCTGTCGCCCACCGGGACGGGGCTCCTCGGGGGTCCCTCCTGCCCCTACTTCACCCCGAGGTGAAGGGGCGAAGCTCCTCCCACAGTGGATGGCCAAGCCCAGCGGCTTCCCAGGCGTGCTCCCGGGGAGGCGACATCGCAGGAGGTCAGGCCGGCCCCTCCCTGTCCTGGCTCAGTGCCCCGGCCCCTGCCCCTGGGCACTGGCACCACCAGGAACCGGGCCTGGCAGCGCTGGCCTGGCCCCTCCCGCCTGGCCTCGTCCCGAGAGGCTGTGCTGCTGCCCAGCGCTGGGCTCTGCTCCACGCAGACATCCCCGGGGGCCTCAGCCAAAGCCAGCTGCCCCCAGGGAGGAGAGCGAGGAGACGTTCGTCTCAGGGGCCCCTGCTCAGGAACGAGACACGCCCCTTAAGAGGAGGAGGCCGTCTTCAGAAGCCTGGGGACCCACAAGCACCCGCGGACCCGAGTGCAGGCTCTGATGGGGGCTCTGCCTGCCGGTGCGTCTGTCTCCTCCAGCCACCGCCCCGCCCCCAAGTGCCCGGCCAGGCTGCCTGCCCGGAGCTCGGTCACCCCCGGGCCTGTGTGCAGCGCCCCAGCTCAGCCCTGCCCAGAGTCCTGGGGATGCAGCGAGCATCGATGCGCCGTCAGGCCCCACGGCCGGTGCCGCGCCTGCCCACCTGGCTGTGCTCTCTGGGTGCCTGCGCTGGGCAGGCGGCTGTCCATGGCAGGCGTGCCATCCTGCTGCCTGCTGGCCCCTCCTGCTGCTGTCTCGTGGTGGGCACCAGCGGGGCGGAAGGGGGGGATCGGGTTTCCTACCGCGGGGCCCACCAAAGGCCCCGCCCCTCCACTGCGACCTCTCAGACTCACCCAGGTTCTTAGCCACCCAGTCCGGCAACAATGGAAAACCGTAAAAGTGACAAGGGGCCTGCCAGGAAGCTCCGCGCTCCTCCTCCCAGCCACCCTGCACGCATTTGTCATCCCATAAAAGTTTAAATTGAATTACAATGATGTCTGATTCTCCTGTTTTCCATACAACTGGGGCTTTAATTGTTTTTAACGACATCCTCGGGCTTTTTGTGGGGTAAGGAATCCTCGGGAGGTGAGCCAAGGAGGCCAGCTCTGACCCGGGGGGGGGGGGGGGGGGGGGGGGGGGGGGGGGGGGGGGGGCTCAGCCTGGAGAAGCGTCCCAAGCAGGGACACGGCCACACTCAGGCTGTGGAGAACCAACCTGGTGGCCTGGGTCCTGGGCAGGCGACGGGGTTTCAAAGGATGAGCCCACTCGGACAAGACCGGGGGGGTCTCAGAAACGAAAGCACAACCTCTCCCTCCCGGGCCCCTCAGGGCAAGCTGCGGGGCTCACAGTGCCGGGGGAGCCTGCCAGCCCATGGGCTCCAGAGCCCAGCAGTCCCAGGAGATGGCAGAGGGGGGCAGGTACAGGACGCCAGCTGCGGGGGGCACAGAACCACTTCTAAGTTTTAAGGCTCATAGAAATTTTTGTGTTCGATGCCATGATAGGTCCACGTTTGTTTTAAAATAAAAATAAGGCTTGGCTTTAACTGCCCTCTTGGAAACTGCCACTGAGGGCAACTGACCGCTGGCCGTGGCCTGCCAGTCCCCGGCCCGTGGGGGCAGTCACCCAGAACGCCCGGCCACGGAGAACTACGTCCGGCAGCTGTGCAGGCTCCAGGGCCACAGGTGTCAAAGGTCAGGGGCACTCACCTGTTCCTGACACCAGGCCAACTCGGAGCCCCAGCCAGAGCCGGCGAATCGGCCGCAGTGCGCGAAGGCACCTTGGCCCTGCCGAGCCTGGCCTGTGAGAAGCCACCCGTGGGGAGGACGCCGAGGACCCAGGGAGCCGTGGGCCGAAGAAGAGGCTCAGCTTCGGCCGGCAGAGTCTCTTCCACGCCCGAGAGATCACGCAAGGCACGGGTGAACCCTGGGCTGACTAGGGTCTGCCTGGAAATCTGGAGAGGGCTCTCAGACATGGAAGGCTCCCAGTGCAGACAGCCGACATGCCCACCTGCTGGTGGGGCTGCGAGGGACCCTGTCACGCTATCCGAGGAGCGCAGCGGCTGCAGGTGAGATGGACGAAGATTACACCCGGAAAGCTAGAACTCGGAGCAGAGAAAGCCAAGCACGTGAGCGCCCTGGGTGGGGTGGTGAGTTGAGTGGCGTGTCCCATCAAGGGGCCGGCTGGCCGTAGGGGAGCCTGGGACGCACTAGAGGCCCAGCGCAGGTGAGGCGGTGACCAAGGCAGCGGCAGGTGGACCCCAGCCGCCTCCACGCCCGTGGTCTCGGGGGCCCAGCGCGGCTCTCCGTGGCTCCAGACCAACGGCCAAGGTCCACTCCGGCCTCTGGCCTGCAGCTCGTGGTCTGCAGACCCTCTGCTGACGTGCTAACCAACGAGCCGCTCAGACGCCTGGGGACCTCGTCACCTCCCCCTGCCACTGCTCCCATTCAGGGAGCACCTACTGTATACCCTGGGCAGCGTTCCAACAAGCTCACCTACACCAGCCCACTCAGCCCTCACACAGGCCTGAGGAGTCGTCGGTCTCACTGCGACCCCCGTGGAGAGAGGGCAGACGGGGCCCAAGGCCTCCCCGACAGCAGTGGTGGGCTGGGATGCAGACCCTGCGGGGAAGCTCTGGGCCAGGCCTCCCGGAGGACACGGGATCCCGTGTGTCCTGCCCACAGAAGGAGGCTGGCACGGCACTGGGGGTGAAGCTGCCACATGAACTTGCACTTGAGGGCAAGGGCCCCAGCAGTGCAGGCTCTGCGGCCAGGCTTCCCGGGTCAGCTCCCTCGAGCCGGCCCATGATGCTGCACACATGGGGCTTGCCCTCTCTGCTTCCTCAGATGGAAAATGCACCTGCCTCCCCGGGCAGTGGGGGGGATTACCCCAGGTAATCCGTGCAGAGCCATTCACACTGCATCAAAAGCTAGGAACTGTTTGGTGAAGATGAGCCGCGAACACGACTACTGTTAATACTATGTCATCAGCAGAAAGGAGACATGCAGCCCAGCTTCATCGGGGTCGCTGTGACGATGAAATTGCAAGAGGACGTGAAGGCCAGGGCTGAGCCCGACACGGGGCTCCAGGGCCCACGTCCCCCAAAGCTGAAGGACCGAGGGCTGCAAACGTCTCTGCAGAAGGCCAGACGGCTACCATCTCAGGCTCCCAGGCCCCACGGGCTCCGTTGCAGCTGCTCAGCTCTGCCGTCATAGCATGAAAATCTTTATGTCTGAGAGCAGGCGGTGGGCTGTGGCCGGCTGACCCTGCCTGGCTCTGAGCTGCCTAGGAGACACTTGCGGCAGCCAGACACCTTGCCCAGGCCTGGCTCCGCCCGATCCCCCGCGGGTGCTCCCGAGCAGCTGCACCAACAGAGCTGGATGCCCTGCGGGGCAGGTCGCCGTCGACTGGCCTCCCTGGGTGGTCACCTGTGAGCACTTGCCCAGCTCGGGCACATAGCACAGGCCTGGTCCTGCAGCCCAGGGTTGGGGTGGGAGGCAAGATGGCCGTGGGAGCAGAACTCGTCTCCTCGGCTGTGGCCTACACGCAAGAACCGCACCACGCCCTGCGGAGCGGACACAGGAGGATGCGTGGCCGCCCCCGGCGGGGTGCGGGGCGATTATTCCTGCTTGTCTCCTAGGAAGCGGGGAGAGGTTGATCCACTCGAGAGGACTTCCAGGAGCTTAAGGGCGGGAGCTTTGCGCAAAGTCTGTTTGGGGTAGACCGGGTAACACACAGGCCAACGGGAGTCATGTTATATCGCAAATAAAAATCGGCCCATGAATATACATAATCCCCAAGGTAATTCTCCCAATCTCACGACGGCAATGGAGCCACCCTCGCTCACTGAGGCATGAATATTTACCGTCCTCTGGCTTTACCGCTCTCGATCTGGGTTCAATTTTGCAAATTAAAATGAGGGCCGTGTGGATAGAGAGATTACAGGAGAGCCTCCTGAAGCCTGCTGTCCCCGGCGACGCAGCCGGCACCGGCAGCGGCCCCTTCCCGCTGGCAGATGCCGCGGCCTCGAGGGTCAGGAGCTGGAGCCATGGGGCAGGGGTCACGGACGGGTCAGGACCGGGCGCCTGGGCAGCGGGCTGACGGGCCCCGAGTGTGGAAACGTGTCACCGAGGCGGGAAAGGTGTATGGTCAGCCCAGGGGACTCGCCTTGAGCAGCGGAGCGAGCAGGGGCTTTGACGCAGGCAGGCCGAGGCTCAGAGCCTGGCCAGGACGCAGGGCTGGGGTGCATCACGTCCCCGCTCCGGCCTCGGTGTTTTCATCTGTGAAGTGGGGATAAACAACGCCTCTCCCAGGCCAGGCGAGAGTGGGGGGCTGTGCAGGCACTGGCAGGGCAGGCCCCGGGGGTCTGTGGCCCACAGGCAGGGGCCAGACAGCCTGGAGCAGCAGTGCCAGCCACTCCGCTGTGCGCCGGGCGGTCCCGGGCCCCGTCCGGCCGGGGAGGCAGGGCGGCCCTGGTGCTCCCACTGGGCCTTGCTGAGAGCGGGCGCGTCCTTCTGTGTCCTGGGTGAGAGGGCAAGGGGGGGCACGGCTGGAGCAGCAAGGGGTGAAGGGCGCCTGACGGGGGCTCAGGGAACCCGCCGTCTGCCTGTCCCAGACCTGGTTCCCTAGAAACCGAAAGCCAGAGAGAGAGCCACTTGATCTGCCCCCGTGGCTCCGAACGCCAGCTGGAACAGAATCTGCACGGACTTGGTCCAAAACCCCCCTGCAAGGACGGCACCACCGCTGCCGGAGCGCCGGCTGTAAACGCGAGCCCGCGAGGCCCTTGCCACCCCGGCTCACGTGGTCCTGGGCAGCGGGGGTCCACATGCACGTGGATGGCTGGGCCAGGCGGCGCACAGGCCAGACCCCCGTGCACAGAGCCCGTCGTACGCCCGGCCCTCTGCGGGGCATGAGGGGGCCAGACGCCAGGACATAGGCCCCCCACCCCAGTACTTCTGGCATCGACGGTCACTCCCTCCTGGGCACTGTGTGCCAAGGGCTCTCCCGGGGCGGCAAGGACGCCAGGGTTCGAGGGAAAAGCCACGGTGCCCAGTTGAGGGACTTATTTGCAGGGGCCTGGAGGAGGGGGGCAGCTCATGTAGAAGAGGGGCGTATGTGGGCAGGGGGCAGGGGTCCATGACTGTGGGGCCTGCAGGGCCCCGGGGGTCGGGCAAGGCTGCAGCCTCACCTGCTGGCGGCAGGAGCTGGGGTGGGGGAGGTCGGAAGACCCCCAGGCAGCCCATGGGGACAGAACCTGAGAGCAGGACAGATGGGGCTGAGGCCCTGCTCACCTGCGGCCCCCGGAGCACTCGAGGGCACCGCACACCGTGGGCTCCGACACGCCGCACCCGCTGAGTGAGGGAAAGAAGAGGAGGAGGGTCTGCACGCAGGAGGTGGGGCTGCAGCAAGGCCCGGCCGCCGGGCGCGAGTGCGGGAACTGACGGGTCTGCGGGGCTCACGCGGCCGCTGGGGCCCGGGACCAAAGGGTTACTGGCTGTGCTTGGGAAACCCGGAGCCCCAGCCTGGCTAGACGTCGTCTATTTTCCTTTCTGCTCTCTTTGAGACCCCAGATGTGCTCCTGCACATCAAAAGAGACCAACTTATAAAGTCAAACTAAATCAAGGGCTTTTGTTCTGAGGCATCGTTGCCGAACTAATTATTCCTGTATGTTGTTTAATGAAACAGCGGTGCCATACATCAAACCAGGGAGCAGGATGAGCACATGAGTTACAGGGAAGGTCGGGGCTGGGCTTATAAATTTAACTTTTCCTTAAGAAGAGATGAAACAAGCTGGCTAACTCCCCGCTGTCGAGTGTCACGCAGGGAGAATGATGGCAGCGCGCGCTGAGGGAGGCCGGCCGGCCGCGGAGGCTGGGGCACTGCCGGCCCCCGCTCCTCTGCACCCAGCTCCGGGCGGCCCGGGCGCGCCTCATCCCCCGCGCGGGGCCTCTGGCCCCTGGGACCACGTGACTCCGCACACAGGCCAATTGGTCCAGAAAGCCGGGACCAGCTCTGAGGAGGCGCTCACGGAGGGCCGTGCGCGGCCAGGCCCCGGGGCAGCTGGAGAGCCCGTCCTGGGGGCGTGACGATGCCGAGCCTGCCTCCTGTGGACCAGACCCAGCGCGTCACGGGACACGGCCACAGCCAGGGCCGCGGGGACCACGGGCCCTTTACTCCCGAGGGCGTGCGCATGCGTGTGCCTCTGTGTGTGCGTGTGTCTGTGTGTGTGCGCGCCTGTGAGTGTGCATGTGCATGCATGTGTCTACGTGCACTTGTGTGTGCATGTGTGTGCGCGCGTGTGTGTGCCTGTGTGTATGTGTGCGGGTGCACGTGTGTGTGTGTGTGTGCCTGTTGTATGTGCATCTGTGTGTGTGTGCGCCTGCGTGTACCTGCATCTGTGAGTGTGCGTGTGTGCACACAGACATCAAACAGATGTGCACGTGCCCTTACCACTGGTTCTCTCTGGGAGCAGAATCTTAGGGAACTTGACTTTGAGCTTTAGGGGACAGTGTGTGAAGCTATCCGCAAGTATGCATTTCCACTATAACTGAAAAAGGCAATACATAATACCGTTCTTCAAAGCACGGATTCACAGACAAGCGGCCTTGGGACCTCCCTGGTGGTCCAGTGGTTAAGAATCCGCCTTTCAATGTAGGGTATGCGAGTTTGATCCCTGGTCGGGAAGCTCAGATCCCATATGCATCGTAACAAGGATTCCACACATCACAGCTGAGACCCAGCACAGCCACATAAATAGTCAAAAACAGAACACAGGCAGCCAGACCCTGTGCCAGACACCCGTGCGGAGGGTGCTCAGAAAGGGCTGTGCTCTTCCCGGCATGGTGAGGCGCTGCGGAAACGGCATGCCTCAGGCATCACTGGCATCACACAAAGTGCTTCCGGAAAATTTAAGAAAGAAAATAACGTAAGGATAATAGTAAGAAACAATGAAATAGCAACAAGCGAAGCGCTTTCAAAGATACAGGACATATTTGTGAAACTGGTGCTCCATGCATCAGAAACACTGACATATTAAGTAAAAATTAAACAGAGTGATGTCCACCATATGCAAATATATAGCCTATAACACAGGAAAGTAAATTAAAGGGAGTTCATATAAGAGTGATCGATAGAATTACAGTCAATTCCCCCGTTACTCTTTTCTATTTTTCCCACTAGAAATACACGTTGCTTTTATAATCAGGAAAAAACAAGTCACACCCCCAGTCCCGCGGCCTGTGCAGGGCAGGAGCGGGCGGGGCGGGCAGAGGCGCCGGCAGGCCGGGTGACCCGTGGCCTGGGCACTGTTTCTTAACATGCTGTGCTGGGTCTCAGATGTGATGTGTGGAATCTCTGTCACGGTGCACGGCATTAGTTGCCCTGCAGCATGTGGGATGTTAGTTCCCCAACCCGGGATCAAATCCGCATACCCTGCATTGGAAGGGTGGGGCCTCCAGAGGCGGGCCCTCAGCCTCCCGTGCCAACACTGCGGGGGGCTGCAGGCCTCTGCCCAGCGGGAGCGGCTGCTGCGTGGCCACCCCCGGGTCCCTCCGTCCTCCCAGGCACGTCCTGTCTTCTGAACGCGTGAGGCAGAGGCCACGGCAGCTGGTGCTTGGCTGGTGGCCTTGCCCGACCCCGACAACCTGCCTGCCCTGAGACCTGAGAGCAGCTGCCTCCTGAGCGTGTCTGGACGTGGACCCCCGGGCCTGCAGCCAGTGTGAGCGCAGCCCCGCCAGGAAGGCCCGGCTCGGGTAGGGTAGGGACACGCTGACGGTCCACCCGAGCACCCAGAGGCACCTGCGTGGCCGCCATCACCCCAGCCCACAGCGGGGAGGCGGCAGCGTCTCACCCAGACCCTGTGGGGCGCCTGGCCCCCGGGCATTAGTGGGTCGCCTGCAGCGGTACCAAGATGGGCACAGGCAGGAGCTGGGCCCCATAAGGCCATGTGACAGGACCGCCCGAGTCCCCAGGCCAGGCCACCTTCCTGGGGAGCTGACTCTCTGCAGGTGTCCCCAAGAGACACATTGAGCTGAACACCGCCTCTGACTGCTCTTCACACAATGACACAGCTAAATGGTGAGGAGGGAAGAAAAAACCTGACCCCCTGGGCCTGGCACCCGGCCACATCCTGTGAGCAGGAGGCTGGGAGCCGCAGTCTCCCGCCCAGCCGCCGCTGCACCTCGGGGAGCAGCGAGGCCCACCGTGGTGAGCTGTCCTGGGATGGGACCCACCAGTCTCTCAACGGCTCCTCATTAGCTGACGTTCCAGTTTTCAACAAGCAGGGACAGCCCTGTCCTTCCTGGAGGGCGCGGGCCGGCCCTCGGGAATGCTGGCACGCTCCCAGTGGGCGCTCAGCCGAACAAAGGCTCCCCTGTCTCAGGCGCAGGGCACATGTGGGCAGCAGGGTCCGTCTCCCGCCTCTGCGCGTGGCCGCGGCGGCAGAGGGACTGGGCATCACGGTGGTGCCCAGGGCTGCGGGGGCGAAGCCAGAAGGGAGGACGAGCAGAAGACGCTCAGCCTGTAGCCGCCGACGAGCAGCCTCCTTCCCGGCGCAGCAAGGCCCCTCGCAGAACCTCCCTGACACAGGCCTCCTGGCCAACACGCCCGAGCAGCTGCGGAGGACGCTCTGTGTATCCGCCACGTGGCCCCTGGGGGCTGATGGCCACGCATGAACCTGACGGTGGCCTGGGCACCATCCGGGGGCTGGGACTCCAAGACGGAGCAGCCTGGGGTCTTTGCACAAGCAGCAGAGCTGAGCAGGAGAACTGACTCCCATGTGAACCTCCCCAGGCTCCGGGCCAGTCGGAGTTTGAAGGACTTCCAAGAGTGTCTCCAACAGCTGGGGGAGGGCAGAGCAGCTGACGTGGGGGAGCAGCCACAGTGGAGGGCATATCAGCGCCCCTCAGAACCCTCTCCAGGGGGTACAGGCCAGGAGGGGGCCCTGCCAAGCTCCCTGGGCACGGGCGCTGCACGGGCTGCATCCGCACACCGGGCCTTGTGTCCTGCAGGCGGTGGGCATGGCTCTGAGCCAAAGGCTGCCCCTCCTCGAGAAGCCCTGGGTCCTTGCCTTTCCCAGGCTCTCTCCTCACTGACCACCCCCCGACTCTTGCTTTGCAGGGAAGTGGCCGCACCAAAGCAGGGGAGGGGCCGGGGGCGACCACAGAGTGGAGCCCCGGGCCTCGCGGAGGCACGACCCGTCACATGCCCGCATGCCAAACACTGCCCGCTTCTGCAAATGGCAGGCATCAAATTCCTGTAAAGACAACCGCACTCCCGGTGCAGGAGGCGCCATCGGCGGAGGCAGCCGCACGGTGATCCTTTCCCACCACACATCACTGCTGTTTCACGTGACTTTGGTCTGAATCCCGTGTTTAATTCTTCAGATTTTTTCGAGGGCTATCTCCTGTGCTGTAAATAAGCTTTGTTCACTTATTTTCCAGTAGTTCACGTCGCCGTGTAGCTGGTTTCCTTACCAGACGTCTGAAGAAAATCTGAAGCCTTTTCTGAGTGGGCTTTTCCCCACAGAGAGTGCTTTCCCACGGCCGCACATGCACCAGGGAGAGAAGGGCAAACGGGACGCTCTGCGGCCTCCGCCCGGCCTCACTCGCGCAGGGCTCGGGGCAAACGGGACGCTCTGCGGCCTCCGCCGGCCTCACTCGCGCAGGGCTCGGGGGCCCTGGTTCGCTACCCTTGCTGAGAGGCTCGTCGGCCGCTCTGAACACGGCACCGCCTGGGCGTCGGAGGGCGCGGGTGCGTGCGCTCCTCAAGGCGCAGACGCTGCCTCGGGCCCCTCGCGGCCGCACTGACCTGCTGCTTTTGTTTCCTTCCCTAAACGTGTCTCTTTCCCTGGGTCCATGCACGTTACGGTCGGACGAGGGGGCTGGAGCCAGAGCGCAGGGTGTGTGGCGCCCGGCCTCCCAGCAGAGCCGTGCGCTCCCCTCAGGGCGGGCCTCCAGGAGCGGCAGCCCCGCAGGAGGGCACTGGGCTGGCGGGACCACCGCGCCCCCCACCTCGGCCACTAGGGCCACGAGTGCTCACTGCCTGCTCGGACCTTCGCAGCTCAGTCACAAGGGCTGAGGGCAGGACCCACGGTCTGTCACAGCTAAAACTCCACGTGTGAATGAATCCCCGAGATGCTTCCTTGCACCTGCTCCCTGTCTGTAAACTGGGGAAGGGGCCTCACCTGCGAGGCCCCAGTGAGCTCTCAGAAGTGGCAGTCCCCTGCCCACCCCCCCAGGAGGGTCTTGACCCTCAACTTCCTGCCCAGCCTTCCTGGCTGAGCCAGGCTTGGGGCCTCCCCAGGCTCTTCCCCGCAAGGACTCACCTGCAGGCCCCGTGCTGGGCACACCTGGGTCTCTGGCCAGGTTCTCGCCCTTTCCGTACCCACCACTCACAACCACCTGTCCCTGGATGGACGCGGACCCCTGGGCAACATTCACCCAAACCTGTCTTCCCCGTAAGGCCCTCGCCCCCTCCATCACGGGGACGGCCACTCTCCACCGGACCTTCTGGCAGCACACGGCCACGCCCCAGGTCTTCCCACGACCCCAGTCCACAATCCAGGCGGTGAGCGGGCATGTGGGAGGCCCCCGACCCGCCCTTTCCAGCTACAGAGGACAGAGCTGCCACCAGGGGCACAGCGGGCGCTGGGAGGAGCCGCCCCACGGGCTCTGACGCCAGTGCTGTGAAGCACGTTGACACTGGCCTCCGTCTGCACGGTGGGGCTCAGAGCAGTAGACCCGGAGGGTCCTTCAGAGGGTCAGCGGGTGGGAAGCTCAGCTGAGCACATGCCAGGAGCTTGGTGGGTGTGTCTGCCCCCTGCTCACGCCTCCCTGCGCACCGGACACCCAGACGGGGGCTCACACCTCGCCAGGGTGGACCTGGCCCCAGAAGGCCTGAGCTCCCAGTCTGGACAGGCCGGCCGGCCAGGCCCCTGCAGCCTGAGTGAGCAGGGCCCTGGCCACTGGGCGCCCAGAGGCAGAGCCTGGCTTGCAGCCCCTTCTCCCGAGGCCAGCTCCAGGCTGAAGGCAAAGGCCTGAGCTCACTGCTGAGGGCTCGGCTCCTCCAGTTACACTTCTCTGCCTGCGCAGAGACCCTCTGCTCACAGCTGGAAGGCTGGCTCCCTGGCCCGCTCCCCTCACCCACAGCACAACTGCCAAGAGGGAGCGAGGGACGCCCAGGGCCGCGCTGGGACCAGACTGGGCAGGCGCACCTGCAACCGTCCTCAGCATCCCCCAGACGGAGCAGGGCCAGGCCTGGCCCGCAGGCAGAGGAGGCCGAGCCCCGCCATGGCGTGCCCGCGGCGGCAGGGGCTGAGGCTGGGCCGCTCCCACGCGGGGCGAGCTCAGGCCGCAGGCTCGTCTCGGAGCCCAGGGCTGGGTGCACTGACTGTCCCTGAGTAGACAAAGCAGCAAGGTCATCCAGCCGACTGGATGCGGGCCCCAGAGGAACAGAGCCGGGAGCGTGGACACGGCCGTCCCCAGGACCACCCTGGGCTGGGGGGTTCCGGCCCTAAGGACCTCCTGCCTCCAGCAAGCCCCCGAGTCCCTCCTCCTCACAGCGGCCTGAGACAGTCCACCCCCGGGAGCGTCTGCGGCGGACCTCGCACCTCCACGACCCCCATCAAGGAGCCAAGCCCGCCCCACGCTCAGCACTGAGGTCGCGGCCCCAGGAGGTGAGGGCTTGGAACCGGGTGGCCTTTTTCCTCAAGTCTCTGGCTCCATCTGCTGTTTCTGACGGTCACGAGGAGCCGGAAGCAGTGTCCAGAGGGTGGCCCTCGGGTGAGTAGCCCCCGCCCCGGCAGGGCGGCCCTCCCGCTCAGAGGACAGGCGGGGCGGGGGGGCGCTGCTCAGGAGACTGTTTGCTTGACCCCTGAGCCCGCCGTGGTCTGCTTCCAATTAAGTAAAAAGTGAACCTGGTTACTAGGTTACCCTACTTGCCACAGCTCATCCAGAAAGCCAGAAATCACTTCACTCAGGCTGACCTGGGCTTCCATCGATGGTGTGATGGCGGCTACAAGCGATGAGCAGAAAGAACACGGGGCGTGGAGTGGGGAGCCCTGGGCAGGGGGGACCACAGCCCACACATGGCTGGTCGATGAGCAGAAAGAACACGGGGTGTGGAGTGGGGAGCCCTGGGCAGGGGGGACCACAGCCCACACACGGCTGGTCGATGAGCAGAAAGAACACGGGGTGTGGAGTGGGGAGCCCTGGGCAGGGGGGACCACAGCCCACACACGGCTGGTCGATGAGCAGAAAGAACACGGGGCGTGGAGTGGGGAGCCCTGGGCAGGGGGAACCACAGCCCACACACGGCCGGTCGATGAGCAGAAAGAACACGGGGTGTGGAGTGGGGAGCCCTGGGCGGGGGGGAGCACAGCCCACACACGGCCGGTTGGGCAGCTCTGGAAAACTCACCTCCCTGGACCTGCTTGGCTCATCTGTCAAAGTCCGAGGAAGAATGTCTTGAAGAGGATGGCATCGTGCCAGTCAGCGGCATAACGTGTACAGTAAACACCACGTAACGTTTCGGTTGAAGAAAACGACCCACTTCACAGACAGGGAAAGTGAGTGCAGAGGGCTCCGTGGGGCTTAAATATTCATTTTGATTTTTCAAGGTCACGGTGTGTTGTACTGCAAGTAAGAATCACCTCTAAAACAAAATGACTCAGAGACGTTAGAAGTGAAAAAAAGATCAAGATTACTGCCCTAACGAAAAAGAGGCCTGAATTGCCAAAATGAAATCCAACAAGTCTGAATTCTGGGCAGAAAAAGCTGAAATGAGCCCAAGGGCCACTGGTGATTCAGCAAGGTCTTAATCCACAGGAAGACGTGAGTCGTGAAGGGGCAGAGACCACAGCCGACCGCAAAGTGTTGGGAGCAGAGGAGAAAGGACGAGGAGATGACAGCACCTGCCCCAGCGAGCCTCCAGCAGAGCACAGGGCGAGCACGTCAGTGGACGGGGGCAGAGGGAGCCGTCAGCTCGCACCGAAACCCACATACGCGACGCACGGGGGGCGTTTATCTCAAGCTTGGTAACAGATAAGTCTTCTTTTTAAGAGCCCCTGGAACATGTACAAAATCATGTATTAGGCCACGAAGAAAAACTCAATAAATTCCAAACAGTCAACATGACACAGGCCACGTTCTCCCCCAACGATGCAATAAAAACTCTAAATGCACAACCAAACGAACAGGAAGAAGAAAAAAAAAACGCAACTGGGAAACAAAGATTTCCTCATTAAACAACTCTCGGGTCAAAGCTGAAAACAGAAGTGGCAGCAGGATGTCTAGAAAGTAACGTGAAACCCAGAGAGGAATGCGACCGAAGCGGGGCTCAGAGGGCAGGCACAGCCGCAGATGCAGCAGCTGCCCGGCCCACGCGCCCAGCCGCCACGCAGGAAGCCCGAGGCGGCGAGGACCCACCCAGGCAGAGGGGCGCAGAACGAAGAGAAAAGCCACGGCGTTCATTCAGAAAAGGAGATGGCAGAGTTGACAGACAACGGTAAAAGCTGTTTCTTGAAAAGTGGTAAAGCACAAACACAACATATTAGGGAAAAAACAGGGGTGACGACGTGTAAAAAAATTAAGAGGCGTCACTTGCAAAACTCAATGCAAATAAATCTGAAGACATAACTGAAATAGAAAATTTTCTAGTAAACTCTTTTACCAAAATTGTCCCTGGAAGAGATGGAAATCAAGAAAACCAACAAAGAAGAAAAAAGTTTACAGTCATCAAAGTGCTAACACCCCAAAAGCACAAAGTTCAGATGGTTTCAGAGACCTTCAGCCTTCTAAGGAACATACAGCTTATTTAAACTGTTCAGGAAGAATAAAGAACGAAAGCTTTCAAATTCTTCCCGTTAAGCTGGTATTCTGGTGCTCAAAGCTGAACTGACCAAAGCTGACACCAGGCCTTGTGATCACGACTGTTAACACACGCACTGCGACGGCTGGAGTGGCAAATGCAGCTCAGTGGGACATTAAAATAGTAACGCGCTGCGGCTGAGCAGGGTGTGCCCAGGGCGGTAACACCGGAAAAACCACTCATGTAAAAGAGCACACGAGCAGGTCAAAGGACAAGTCACCAGCCACTCAGAAAGATGCCAAAGCGGGTTTCCATGATGTTTGACGTTAAAACTTAAAAGAAATTAGAGGAAATGAATATCTGCTTCCTAGAAAAGGAAGGTACATGATACTAAAAGCTAGGGCTCCTCTGGATAAAAGATTAGGCACATTCTGATTACAATTATAGACAAAGGATGCCTGCACCTAGCACTGTTCTGGGACCACTGAGCAATGTGATGAGACCAAAGAAGGAGAGGGGCGTGCTGAGCGTTGAAAGCAAAGAATGGAATTGTCCCTGTTTGCAAAGGATACAATTATATACCTAGAAAACTCAAGGGAATCCACGGGAAAAATAATAAAAACTACAGAGAAGTCTGTTTCAGTAAAGTGGTGTGTTACTCATTAACATTAAAAAATCAACAGTCTTTCTGTACAAAGAGAAATTAAAAACTACAATGAAAGGAAAGATCCAATTGATAAGAGCAACCAAAAAGATGAAATGCTTGGGTAAAAACTGAAGAAATGTGCAGGATCTACTTGAAGAAAACTCAGAATCTCCAGGTGAATGGAAAGACGCGCAGTGCCATCAGACAGGAAGCCCAGAGACTATAAAGACACAAACTCTCTCTGAATCAGTCTGCTTTCAGCTCTATTTCAATTACAATATCAAAATTGCTTTTTGGTGATTGAAAACATGATATTAAAGTTCATCTGAAAAATAAGCGTGCAGTAACAGCTACAAGCATCCTGAGAAAGACAGGCGGAAACACGGGATTGGAGGAGGCAGAAACCAGTCTCAGCTGCTGAAGCCTATTCATAGAGAGCTAAGAGAGAAGAGAAACAGTTTGGAGAACAGAGGATAAATCAGTGAAAAGCAACAAAGCTCAGAGAAGCATTTAAGCTCACGACCAAGGCGGTGCTTCAAATGGCTCTGGTGCCACCATGCTACTGCATGAAAGCAAAGTCAAAGAGTAACTGCAGACAAAAGAAAGAATGAAAAAACAACTTCAGAAGGAAGCGTGTACTTCGGAGGCCGTTCTGAGACGGGCAGAGCACACAGCAGAGTCCTGAGGGGCTGACACGTCAGACCACGTGTGCAAAGGACCAGAGACGCGTGAGAGGGAGGGGGGCCTGTGATGCACAGCGCCTGACACGGCTGATTTGCTCACGGTGGAGGGTTTACAGTCACTACTAGTTACCACTGTGAAAGAGACAGCTGAGACGGCAGAGACTGCCTGCAGGTAATTTACCAGCAGCAAAGCACGACGAGTGGCCAATCAACACACAGAGAGCTCGTCCGTAGGCTCGGGGAGGGGCAAGGAGAGCGTGGCTGCTGGGGACAGCGGTCCGGGGTCGGCGGGCTCACGGGGCCCTGCAGCGATGCTGCTTCACACCCCTCTGCTGCAGGCAGGCGAGGCGGTGAGCGTCAGAACTGTACACGCAAGATCACACCAGGACGGGCTGACCGTGGCTACTCTCACACAAGCCCATTGGGACATCCGAAGCAGGCCGTCTGTGCAGCATCAGCTGTAACTTTTAAGAGGACAACCGTCCATCAACAGGGGTAAGCAGCGGGTGGAGACGACGCAGGACCTTCACACGACACGCTCTATAGCAGGCAGCTAAAGGGAGACAGACGCCAGCAAACACCTCCAAGGTTACAGCGATGAACAAAAAGCAAACACTTTTCTGACTGAATTAACAGAATTTTACATATATATATATGTACGTGTGTGCGGATGCACACACACACATACAGAGTTGTGTGTATGCCAACATTGCCTAAAATTCTTTCTGAGAAAAATTTAGAAAAATCAGCAAGCTTGGCTGCGGTGGGCCTAGGGTGGGTGGGGGGACTCCCCCTCTTCAGCTGTAACCTTCGTGCTGTTCGAGGGCTGTGAGCAGGTACATGACTGACCTTACGGAAACGTCAAGGAGCATCCGAGAAATGAGAGACTGGACCGTTTTCTCTTTTTCTTTTCTGTGCAAGACCCTTTTTTCTTGTAAGCCACACTTTTTTTCCCACAATTATTTTAGGATGTTAATTTTTTTAGCCGCACGGCTGAAATCAGAACCCTGCATCGTAGGGCCACCGTCTCCCGCCGTCAGTGTCGCTGGGGTGGGCGAGCTGACAGCCCCCCACGTCTCTCTCCCTGCTTTGTGAACATGACCACTGGTATCACCCTGCTTTAGTCCAGGCCTGCAGCTACAGCTACGTGAACGCTATGCTGTAAGTGATAACAGGAGCTAAGCACGATTAAAATAGCATCTTCCTGCCACAGAAGGACCAGGGAGTCGTATCGGTCTGGGGACACCTTCCCGCCTGCCCCCGACCCCATCCCCCATTTGGACCAGGATGATAAATGCCGTGCCAAGAAAGTTATCATTATGACCAATCCGCCAGGAAATGGAGGGAAATGATTTAATTTTGACAACTAAATGAGCTTTGACAAATGACTTAACTAACACTCTAACCAACTTGCCCTGATAATAATCGGGCAGTTTTTCCCCTTCGATGAGAAAATTCGTCTTCTTTACGTAGAAGTCAGAAGCCACCCGGACCCAGGGTCAGCGGCCACTCCGCACAGCCCACCTGCCCTGGGCCCTGCTGGCCCTGAGACGACCCAGCCCCCGTACGTCACCCAGGGCCCTGGTCCCCCTGCCCCCAGCTCCTCTCCCTGCAGACTGAGGAGGCTCGAGGTCGGGGCGCAGGGGTGGTCGTCCAAAGCGGACCCTGGGCTTGGGCGACGAGGGGCGGGAGTGGGGAGAGTGGAGGCTGGCATCCGGCCCCGGCCCCTGCAGACGCCCGTCCCCGGCCCGGGCACACGGCCCCCAGGTCCTCGGCCGCTCCGGGTGGGCACAGCGCTGGTGACGGCGCGGCCCTGACGGGGCGCACCCCTGGCCGGGTCGCGCCTCCTTGGACGCTCCTGCAGCGCCCGACACGGAACAACATGATCACACAGTTCACCTCAGGGCCTCTGTGTCATCACCGCAGCCCCTCAAGACTCAGGTCGACACACACAGGGAGCGTGTGGCCTCTGTGTGGGGCTGACTCCCTGGGGCCACACACACGCCGCTCGGGACCTCACACCCCCTCCTGCCCCCGGGCCCCCACCCGCCCAGCTCCTGGGCCCCCGTGGCCGCGAACACTCAGGAATCGGCAGGCGGCCGGGAGCTCCTGCACCAGGGTCTCCAGGGGAACGGGGACAGCCACCGGCTTTGAGCCCAGCACCTGTGAGAGAGGCCAGGATACCAGGGTCAGCAGCTTCACATGCCGCGTGTCTGCTTTGCTGGAGTTTTCAACGCTCCAACCAGGGGGAAGTCCCCAGGACTGAGGCTCGCGGTAGCCCCTCCCCACGCCTGATGAGGGCCCTGGGAAGTCGGGGGTGGGGAGGCAGGAAGCCCTGGGATCTGCAAGGAAAGGTCGCAAAGACTCCAGATCACCCGGGGTCTCGAACTCTCTGCGCCCAGGGCTGCCGCTCCGCTGCAAGGTCGGCAGGCTCTCTGCCTCTTCACACGAGGGAAGCCCTAGAGACAGAGGTGGAGGCCCTGCAGACCCCAACTCCTGGGGAAGTTGTCAAATCTAACCGTAACCAAGGGACTGCGGAGGCCGGAGCGGAGACCCCCACCCCCACGGTGAGTCTCAGCGAGCCTCACGGGCCAGCCCACGTCTCCCTGACCTCCCTGCCCACCTGCTCACGACGGTGAGCGGGCAACGCTCCACCACACACTCTGGTCTCCCAGGAGCTCCGCCCAGCCTTGGGAGCCCGGGGCAAGGCCCTCCCTGGTACACAGAGCAGGAGGCCAGCCGGGCGGCCGCAGAGGCCATGGGTCCTTGCCGCCCAGGGCCCTAAGGCAACGCATTCCTGCAGGGTGGCCTGGGCCTCTGGTGGTCGCTGCAAGAGGCTGCCGTAGGGCAGGTGCGGTAAGGAGGGGGTGGCCTCACGAGTGCCCGGGGCTCGGTGCACACATGCGGGCCTTGGGGGCCAGGCCGTGAGAGGAGACGCGGTGGGCTCCGGGGAGCCCCACGGTGGTGGCCCAGGGCGGTCAGCTCAGACTCTGCCCTGGCCTCTGCTGCGTCGCCTCCCACCAGGGAGGCCGGGAGGCTGGACCCTGTGGGCTATGTCCCCAGGTCCTGTCTATAGGTCCCGGGGTGGGCTTGGGGCGCCCCCAGCAGAGTGACGAGGGAAGCGCTGGCCTGGGAGGGGGCAGCCCCTCTAGCTCTGCCAGGACCCTGCCCCCCGAGGCCCAGGCTAAGTCAGCCCTAGGGACTGGGCCAGCCCACCCCCACTTTCCGTCCTCCCCCTGAGAGACGTGTGCAGGGGCTGGGGCCCACGCTGGACACACTGCTGTGCGCCCGTTCTCCCCCCACCGGGTCCCACACGTCCTGTGGGCTCTGAGGGCAGGAGGACTGCTGGGCTGAGGACGGGGTAGAGTTTCCTGGTGTCCACCACCCCCGGGACCCCCGCATTGATGGCGGTGGCTCTGCTGCGTCGTGGGGCGTCTGGTTAGCGCTGTGACCTGGGAGGAATCAGCCTGGAGCCACGCAACCCCTTCAAGTGTGGGTCCTTCCTTGTCCCCCACCCCAACCCTAGCCCCAAGGAAAAGCCAAGAAAGTCTGAAAAGAGCAGTGACTGTAGGAAGGCCACGCTGTGCAGTTGGGGATTGTTGACTTTGTAAACAAACCAATGGCAATAAATTATGCTGAACTTTTAATAAGACGCACATCATATTGGGCCTGTATTTTTGCCAAAAGAGAAAAAACGACGGGGGAAGTAGAGAGAGAGAGAGAAAAATGCCTTGAAGTAAAGATCACAAAAGGGTTTCCTGTTATGAGATGCGGATGCATTTCCTTGACCAGAAACAGACTGATCAAAATGCCAAATCAGAAATTACGAAAACTACAAACAGGTGACAGGCTTGAACTCGCTTCCTCTGCTGCCCGGCCCCGAGGGCAGCCTGGGGGTCAGCGCGGCTCGGGGAGTGGACGCGGCCTGCGTCCGCGGCACCAAGGGCCAGCGCTGGGCAGGACACGCCTCGGGGTGCCTGGACCCCGAGGAGCGGCTCCTGGAACCGGCCCCCTTTGCTTCACTCCAGTCTGGACGCCCGAATGAAACACCCCTTGACCAGGCACGTCCCATGCGGGGTCACGGGCGCACACTCCGCGGTCACACGATGCCCCCGCCCACCCAGCCCACGGGACGTGCCCGCTAGGGGCACAGCGCAGGCCTGAAGCGCACACAAGAGGCACTCGGTCAGCATGGCAACCGCACCTAACGGGGGGCCGTCTGTGTCTCTGCTCTGCAACGGTGACCACGCAGATGGAAGGCCACGCGTCGAGCGCAGCCTCAGCCGCTCCCTGCTCCCGCGTGTCCGCACACGCTGCTGTCCGGGAAGCCCTTCCCTCCTCCACTGGGTGACGCCGGAGTGGCCGCTGGTCTTTAAGGGACGGTCCTCAAGCCCCCGGGGTCCCTCCCAGGACAGACCTGAGCTTCAGAGCAGGGTCAGGTCATGCTCGGGTCCGGGTGCGGCTAAGGCCACACCCCCTCCGTGCGGAGGAGAGAGCTGACCCGCCATCAGCTTGAGTCCAGGATGCACACGTGACGGAGCTGACTCGCTTTTCCCTCTACACTCCCCTGATGAGGACGAACTTTCGGGAAGACGTGGCTCTCCCCGCCAGCCCTTCAGATGCCAGGTCCTGGTGGGTCAGCCCTGGGGCACAGCACGGGCTCTGGGGGGGAGGACGCCCAGTGGGCACCTGGCTGAGGCCCCCAGCCCAGCCCCGGGGGCTCTCCACCAGAGCACGCCCGGGGTCACTGGCACAGCCCGCCCACAGGGGCCTGGGTCTGGGCAGGGTGCAGCCGTGGGCATGGAGCAGCCTTCTCTTATTTCTTGCTACTTTGAGGCAGGAAAAAAACTAAGGCAAAAAAGGTAGGAAAGGGCCATATGTGTTTCCAGGAAACATGACTGTTTACAGAGAAAGTTCTAAGGATTCCACAAAACAGGCACTGGATTCGGCGAGTTGACTTTAGCAAGATTGCAGGACACAGGATCAACATACAGAAACCAATTTTATTTCTTCACTCTACCAGCAAACAAAATTTTAAAGCACTGTTTAAACAGTGTCAGATAAAACACTCGGTGATAGGTTTACTAAAACTCTGCAAGACTTTGCACTGAACACAACCAGACATTGCTGAGAGAAAGTAAAGGCCTGAAGCAACGGAGAGGCACGCCATGTTCACGGACTGGAACAGTCGCCATTCATGAAACGCCAAGTGTCCCCACAGTGTTCTATGGAGTCCATACAGATGACAATCAAGATTCCAGTATATATTTTTTTAAAAAATAAAGTTGATTTGAAATTTTACATGGATGCAAAGAACCTAGAAAGGCCAAAAAAAAAAAGAAAAAAATCTAAAAAGACCAAAAAGACTCACTGATTTCAAAATTCACGACCTGACTTCAAAATTCACAGTTCAGTTCAGTCGCTCAGTCGTGTCTGACTCTTTGTGATCCCATGAACTGCAGCACGCCAGACCTCCCTGTCCATCACCAACCTCCAGAGTCCACCCAAACTCACGTCCATCGAGTCGGTGATGCCATCCAGCCATCTCATCCTCTGTCGTCCCCTTCTCCTCCTGCCCCCAATCCCTCCCAGCATCAGGGTCTTTTCCAATGAGTCAACTCTTTGCATGAGGTGGCCAAAGTACTGGAGTTTCAGCTTCAACATCAGTCCTTCCAGTGAACACCCAGGACTGATCTCCTTTAGGATGGACTGGTTGGATCTCCTTGCAGTCCAAGGGACTCTCAAGAGTCTTCTCCAACCTTTTCTTCCAAGGAGTAAGTGTCTTTTAATTTCATGGCTGCAATCACCATCTGCAGTGATTTTGGAGCCCCCTAAAATAAAGTCTGACACTGTTTCCACTGTTTCCCCATCTATTTCCCATGAAGTGATGGGACCAGATGCCATGATCTTAGTTTTCTGAATATTGAGCTTTAAGCCAACTTTTTCACTCTCCTCTTTCACTTTCATCAAGAGGCTTTTTAGTTCCTCTTCACTTTCTGCCATAAGGGTGGTGTCATCTGCATATCTGAGGTTATTGATATTTCTCCCAGCAATCTTGATTCCAGCTTGTACTTCTTCCAGTCCAGTGTTTCTCATGATGTACTCTGCATATAAGTTAAATAAGCAGGGTGACAATATACAGCCCTGACGAACTCCTTTTCCTATTTGGAACCAGTCTGTTGTTCCATGTCCAGTTCTAACTGTTGCTTCCTGACCTGCATTTAGGTTTTTCAAGAGGCAGGTCAGGTGGTCTGGGATTCCCATCTCTTTAAGAATTTTCTACAGTCTATTGTGATCCACACAGGCAAAGGCTTTGGCATAGTCAATAAAGCAGAAATAGATGTTTTTCTGGAGCTCTCTTGATTTTTCCATGATCCAGCAGATGTTGGCAATTTGATCTCTGGTTCCTCTGCCTTTTCTAAAACCAGCTTGAACATCATGAAGTTCATGGTTCATGTATTGCTGAAGGCTGGGTTGGAGAATTCTGAGCATTACTTTACTAGCGTGTGAGATGAGTGTAGTTGTGTGGTAGTTTGAGCATTCTTTGGCATTGCCTTTCTTTGGGATTGGAGTGAAAAGCTACAGTGATCCAGGCAGACTGGGATTAGAACAAGAGTAAAAGATGGACAGTACAGAACAGGCTCTACACACAGACCGGACACAGTAGCTAATGTTTCTCTACAAAGATCCCACTGAGATTCAATGGGGAAAGCAAATCTTTTCAATAAATGGTAATGAAAAACAAATATGAAAAAATAATAAACTTCAATTCCTTCTTCATTTCATATAAGGGAATTAATCTGGGATGGGACATAGAACAGAACATGGAATATACAGCTAAAACTATAGAGCTTCCAGGAGAAAAACAGAATATATTCCTAACTGTGGGGTGAGCACACGCAAAGATTTCTTAGAGACAAAAAAAAAAAAAAAAGACAAGCTATGTATTTGAAAATCGATGAACTGCAGTTCTCAAAATTAAAAGCCTTCAAAAGGCATCATCAAGAAAATGAAAAGGCAAGCTAGTGCCTGAGAGGAATCATCTCAACACACGTTATCTGACAAAGGACACGTCTCAATAAACAAGAACCTCAGACCCACAGAAAGATGAACAACCCGGTACAGAGGCGCGTGAAGGGCTGAGCAGTCATTCCAGAAGAACCGACCCACTGACACGCATGCAGGACAGCGTCCCGCTTACTCCCTCTCGGGGGCTCCGTGGCCATGGGCGGGGCAGAGGTGGCTGTGGGGCAGCCCGCGGCGCAGGGGGCAGGGGGCGAGCACAGGCCACGGGCACGCGCGGGCGGCTCTGCGCTATCACCTCGCGCTGGGAGGAAAGAAGGGAGCGCTGGGTCCTCAGTGAGCCTTAGGAGACAGAGCTTCCGTGGCAAAAAACCAAGGCACAAAACAACGTGTGTATCAAGGTGTCACAATCTGAAGAAAGAGCAGGGGAAGGGCTTGGGAGCGCACACGCCCCTGGAAAGAAACCGCACGCGGTGCAAGTGAGGGACACGCGCGGCTCACCTTAGTGGAGCCTGGATTCTTCCATCAGGAGGAAGCCGTCACCTGCTTCTCTAACAGTTAGAAACTAAGGTAACGACAGACTGGAGGGGGTGTTTCGCCACCTGATCTGCCAAGCTAGCTCTCAGAGCTCACACCATCTGCAAGAACGGCGACCGTCCTGCAGCCAGGGATGGGGGCTCAGGGCCAGTGGGTGCCCATGGACTGAAACAGCACCCGGGGCCTGGGCTCACAGTCTAGCAACAGGAGCTCAGCAGACAGGGAGGTGGACGGAGGGAGGGCAGTGGGGCTGGGCTGGCGGGTGGGTGCGGGAAGGGGCTCCACTGAGCTCACATCCGTCTGGATGCACCTGCGTGGCCGGGTGGAGACAGAGACGGACAGACACGTGTGTGTCTGTAATTACAGACGTGTGCGCACGGCTTGCGTGCACACTCGGTCTCCCAGCTCAGGTGGGCGAGAGGCCCAGGCGCAGGGATGGCCCAGCCCCAGCCCCTGGCCTCTGCGTCCCGCGCTCCCCGGGGAAGCAGTGGGCTCCCTGTGGAAACGGCTGACCCCGGGGCTGGGCAGGGGGCCCGCAGCAGCCTGCGACCCCAGGGATGAAGAAAGGGCTCAGAAAGCACAGCATGGGGCTCGTCCGGCAGACACAGGAGCCTGACAAGCGGCTGAACAGCAGGTAAGGAGGTGCCACGCTACAGCCCAACGTACGAGACATGACACACACTTAGCAAGCAAACAGTGGGAGCGACAGATCGCCCATGAAAAAGAGTCCGGGCAGTTCACACACACACTTCTGCCAGGAGGGACACCTTCACGGCCCTTCTTGCCCCCACGCAGCTCAGGGAGCTTCCAGAGTGTGGGGGTTGAGACAGACCCTGGACAGACCCCTCTGGATGGGCAAGAAACCCCGGAGGGCGACGCGAGCTGCAGGAACTCCAGGAAGAACAGAGTCCTGATGGAGCCGCACATGACGGGTGGGCCCAGGACGGACGCCACCCCCACCGCAAAGGCGCACCAGCGGAGGATGCAGGTGGAGCTGGAGCACAGGCGTGTGAGCGCCACCGGGGCCTGGGGCAGAGCACAGACGCAGCTGCTGAGGGCACACGTCTGCGTCGTTCCAGACAGAAAGCGCGCAGCCGGCTGAGCACACTCTCGGGCTCACAGATGTCACCCAGCTCCCTCTTCAACTCGACGAATGTAAAGGTGTTGGCTAAACTACGAGGAAGTACACAGAGGCACAGGTGAGGCGCCGAAGCTCGACACAGGCTTGGGAATGGTGTGAGAGGGGCCGGAGAAACCGGGCGGTGCCCACAGTGAGGGGGCAAGCGTGCAGAGGCGCCTCACTCACACATACACACAGCACGCCCCACGGTTCTGCAGAAAGCAAGGCCTCCTCTTTAAACTCCTCAAATGACCTCACTCTGCCCTTGGCTCCAGGGACCTGCCGTCCAGGAGGCCTCCGGACTCCACTGCTGCTCTGGATGTCGGAGCACCATGCTGTCTGCCCGGACGTCTCGGGCACCACGGCCCCCACACTGCGGGCACCTTCTCCCAGCCCCACCTGCCTGCATCCAGGGTGTCGCTTGCTGGGCACGGCCATCCTCTCTCCTGGCACCACCCTGGACCAAACTCCACCATCCCTTGCTGGGACCAGCCAGCTCGCCACACCCACTCTGGGCCCCGCAGTCTGACTTCTCCCCGCTCCTCCTCTGATAACACCTCTCAGTGTTCCCTTGCTCTTGGGGTTAAGGCAAATGGGAGGGTTACCCCCTCATGAGGCAACCCCAGGAGTGCCCAGAAGCCCACCTGGACCCTCTCACACCTGCCCTCTGCAAGCAGCCCCGTGGCCTGCACAGTGACCCCTTCCACTGGACAGGCTACCAGGGCTCCCTTCAGAGAAGCCAACAGCCCACACTTGTCAACGCCAACCCTGCGAAGTCCACAAGTTCAAGTAGATGAGCCGAGTCGTCACGTGCAGAGAAAGTCACACGCAGTGTTCTAGGAAGGACTGAGACGCTCAAGGAACGAGAGGAGCATAAGATACATTCTAGAAAGATCCCCAAACTCAGATAAAGACATAATTACGTTTGTGCTGTACAGTCAGCTGTGTAACTGCACAATCTCTCCATCTACATATCGAAAAGGACCAGCGCACAGCTTGTGCGTGTGGGAGAACATGTGGCCAAACACGTGCATCACACTGTCTGCACGCCCTCGAGCTGGCTGAGGGTGACCACGGAGGGGCCCAGGTGGGGCTGGAGGTCACCTTCACATCCTTTACAGAAGCTTCAAATTTTTACTAATGAGCATTTTTTTTTAATCTGAAGAAAACGTTAAGACGTGAGTCTCCCCGCTCCCATCTGGGGAGGAAGGCATCTGGGGAGGAAGGAAGCGGTATCCAAACCCGCCGGCTGGACCTCCCTCCACTGGTCCCAGGCTGGGGGAGGATGCGGGTTCCTGCAGGCCGGGGGTTGAGGGTGGCCACATCACACGGCCATCATGTCGGGGACCCCAGCCCTGTCACTGGGTGACTGCAACCGTGCCCGGGTCCAGCCTCAGACGGCACCCCAGGCCTGGGGACCACGCAGCGTCACTGGAAATGAGGACTGAGCACAGCTCGAGGGGCTCCCGGGAGCCGGAGTTGGCCCAAGGCCACGCCACATGGAGTAGAGCGAAGTCCAGACACGGAGGGGCCCCGACAGCCTGAGGGGAGCAGACCCAGTGCCAGGTCAGGCCGCTCCTCTGCGCAAGACCCTGTCTCAGGTAAGCCCACCCCAGAGAGCCGAGCCCCCCACCGTCTGGGCACAGCGCCCCTCGGAGCAGACAGGGCTTTCTGAGCAGCCCCGAGTGCGCACAGCGGGTCCCGACGGCGGGAGACGCGTCTGCGGAGAAATTCGCCGCAGGCGCCGGGGCACGAAGCAGCTCACCTAGCCAGGAGCCCTGCTCGGGCCCAGAGCTCCACCACACTCCCCTGGCTGGGTCTCCGAGGTCAGCGCCCAGCTTCTCCCACCTACAGCCCTGCCACTGCTAGCTCCTGGACGACGGCACTCTCCCCGCCGCAGCTCCCAGACCCCCAGTGTGCCGTGTATGTTCTAGGGCCCTGAGGGGTGTGCACGGGGCCTGTGCGCGTGTGTGTGCATGCGCGCGTGCACGCGGCCGAGCGTGGCTCAGGCGTGTGTCTGCTTCCAATCGTGCTGGAACAATTCACCTGATAAACAAAAACAGATCCAAAATAACCTTTGGCAAGCGGCATGTTTTTAAAAGAAAGAGAAGGTCCGAACGAACTGGCAAGGGCGATGCTTAAGCAAACAGACATGGTCAAGCCAAACATCTAGGCTGTACTTCAAAAGCGCTCGCGGCTCCCGTGACCCGTGGCTGCGGCCGGGAGGGGGCTGGAGCGCGGGCGCGCCGGTCCTGACGTGGGTGCGCCTGACCCGACGCGGGCACATCTGATTTGACGCGGGCGTGCTGGTCCTGACGCGGGCACGCCTGACCCGACGCGGGCACGCCGGTCCCGACGTGGGCGCGCCTGGCCCGACGCGGGCACGCCAGTCCTGACGTGGGCAGGCCTGATCCGACGCGGGCACACCGATCCCGACGCAGGTGCCCCTGGCCCGACGCGGGCACACCTGACCCGACGCGGGCACGCCGGTCCTCACGTGGGCAGGGCTGATCTGACGCAGGCACGCTGGGCCCCATGTGGGCGCGCCTGACCTGACGTGGGCACGCTGGTCCCAACGTGGGCACGTCTGACCCGACGCGGGCACGCCGGGCCAGACGCGGGCGCGCCTGACAGGACGCGGGCAGGCCAGCACTTCCAGCCGCTGGTGGCAGCGCTTCATCAGTCAGACCGTCTCCCCCAGCGGCCTCTGGGCGGCGGACAGTGAGGGTCAGCGGGCAGCACAGGACGCTGTGGGGGCGGCTCCCCCTCCGGGAGACGGTCAGGTTCACGAGGCGGGCCCTTTGGAAATCCGTTCGGGCCCGCAGGCCAAGTCAGACCCGGGCCGGGCTGCCAGCTCCGCTCGCACAGGAGGCGGCAGGACGCCCGGCACTGGGCCCAGCGCGCGCGGCCGCCTCCCTGGGGCCGCCCGCCTCCCCTGAGCAGGGCCGGGGCCGGGCCGCCCGCCCGTCCGCAGGTGAGGGCCCGGGGCTGAGGGAGAGGAGACGGACGCGCACGACAGAAGCCGCTCCGCCACAGAGTCTGGTTTTCCTTCCCTAAAAGCCACAGGAGAAACAGGAGTACCAGCTTGTTGGAAAGGTCTGAATGCCGAGCACCGCGACGAGAACACGGAAGCCTCTCCGCGCCCTGATTCCACCCTCCCCCCAAGACGGACCCACGACGCAGAGCCCTGAGCCGCGCGCGTCTCAGGTCTCTCCTGACCAGTTTACACGAACACGTGTACGCGCACACGCTTTCCCACACGGCTGGAAGCACGCGTACATGCATGGGACTCCTTCACCCACAGAATGTGCTGAGGGCCCAGCGCAGACCGGCGGGCACCCATGCCCTCGCAGGCCTGGCGGTCCCAGCGTGGTCCCTCCACCCACACTGGTGTCACCCTGTCGGGGATGCTTACGCGTGGACACCCTGAGCTCCGTGGCTGCTGCCCTGGGAGGCAGGTGAATGGATGTGGTGGCCGGTCCTCCCAGGAAGCAAGGTCTACAGCCCCCATGGCAACCGGGGGACGCTGACCAGGCAGAGGGTCCCGGGCGCACACAGAGCTGTAACCTGGGACGCTGACCAGGCAGAGGGTCCCGGGCCCACACGGAGCTGTACCTGGGAATCAGGTCCCACCCCGCTCCGCCTCCTACCAGCCCCGAGATCCTGGGCAAGTCACCCCTCCCTGTAGACCATGTGGCCACCTGATTCCTGAGCAAATGTCTCCCACATGCTCGCCCCGGTCAGTGCCCTGAAGGGTGCGTCCAGCAGTCGAGTGACCAGAGATGCCCAGCACCCTGATGGGGCAGCAGGCTCCCATGATGGGTGGGTGGGGCCCAGGGCTGAGCGTGGTCCGACCGCAGCTCCTGAAGGGTTAAGCGGCCCTGCCGGGCCCTTCCTGCCGCGAGGACTGCATTAGGCGGGAGATGGGCCGCGTCTGGATCACATTAGTGGAGCTCTGCTTGGCAGCGTTCCCTGGCGGGCGGCCTCCCTCCCTGCCCGACCACTCGCCGCAGCTCAAAGCAAATACCAGGATCCACATATAAACCCGCGCACTCCCTCCTGTCTCTTAGCCCCGTCTCGAATAAAACAAGCTCTTAAACTCCTGACCTTCCGCCCAGTCACCCTGCTTGTTTCTGGCGGCGGCAGCGTCGGGGCTGGGGGTAGGCTGCCCTCCCCGCGGCCGGACGCTTCGCAGACCGGCACAGGCACGAGGCAGGCCGGGGCAGCTCCGCCCGAAGCCGGCCCGGGGGCCTGTCACCCCGGAGAGTGTAAACAGCCCTGGGAGGACCCTCCCTCCTTCCCGAGGTGCCAGCGCGGGGCCTCTCAGACCTCACCTTGCAGAGCTGGACGGCTCCCACACCAGGGCCAGGAGGAGGGCTGGGTGCTTCCAGGCATCAGGAAGAAAACTTTAGGAGCACAGCTGTCTTTCCTCGCCAGAGGCCCCCAGGCTGCGCTGGACACGCCAACAGTGCACGAGTTCGTGCTTTCCCACACATCCAAGCTTCAGCCCCGAGACTGCCCCTCCAACTGGATGCCCCCAAAGAGCCCAAACTTACTAAAATCCAGCGCATGCTCCCCTCCGCTTCTGCCGCCACCCCAGACTTCTGGCTCCCCCTCCACAATGGCCGCACCAGCCCACCTGCTCCTCAAGCCAGAGGCCTGGGAGCCGAGCTGGATGCGCCCGCCCCTGCACCAGGCCCCATCAGTCCAGCCCCGGGCTTGGGAATGCCGCCTCCCACACTGCTCGGACGCCCACTGCGGGGCCGCCTGCTGGACCCAGGTGCCCCAACCTGCTGGGCCACACGGCAGCCCCCGGGCCCTGTGGCCTGTCCCTGTGCACACACACGCACACGCTCTCCTCTGCGGCCTTTGGAACCTCCTGCACGTTACAGGCACCACCGTCTTCAACAGGCTGAAACTGCCGCACCCCCCAGGCCTGCTCCCACTACCTCCCTGCCCGTCTGACTCGTCCCATCTTCGAGCGTCAGCTAAAGTGCCCCTTCCGCAACTCAGGTCGCCACCTTCACTAAGCTGCCTCTCAGCAGGGCCACTGCAGGCATATTCCCAGCTCAGCACCTGGCCCGCCCCCGCCACCCTCACGCGGGAACCTGTCACCTGCTCTCCGGGAATCTGCCCTGTCACGAGGACCACAGTTCCACCCCAGTGCAAGGGCAGAAGAGGAGAGGACGTGCGGGCAGGCGGGAGAGGAGAGGAGAGGGCACACGGGCAGGAGGAGAGGGCGTGTGGGCAGGAGAGGAGAGGAGAGGGCACATGGGCAGGAGGAGAGGGCACGCGGGCAGGAGGAGAGGGCGTGTGGGTGGGAGAGGAGAGGAGAGGAGAGGGCACATGGGCAGGAGGAGAGGGTGTGCGGGCAGGAGAGGAGAGGGTGCGCGGGCGGGAGAGGAGAGGGCGCACGGGCAGGAGGAGAGGGTGCACAGGCAGGAGAGGAGAGGGCGTGCGGGCAGGAGAGGAGAGGGCGTGCGGGCGGGAGAGGAGAGCAGAAGAGAGGGCGCACGGCAGGAGGGGAGAGGGCGCGCGGGTGGGAGAGGAGAGGGCACGGGGGCGGGAGAGGGGAGGGCGAGCAGGCGGGTGAGGAGAGGGCAGGCGGGAGAGGAGAGGAGAGGGTGCGCGGGCAGGAGAGGAGAGGAGAGGGCACACAGGCAGGAGGAGAGGGTGCACGGGTGGGAGAGGAGAGGGCGCGCAAGCGGGAGAAGAGAGGAGGGGAGAGGGCACACGGGCAGGAGGAGAGCGCGTGCGGGCGGGAGAGGAGAGGGTATGCGGGCGGGAGAGGAGAGGAGAGGGCACACGGGCAGGAGGCGAGGGCGTGCGGGCGGGAGAGGAGAGGAGAGGGGAGGGTGCACAGGCGGGAGAGGAGGGGGTGCGCGGGCGGGAGAGGAGAGCAGAGGAGAGGGCGCACGGGCAGGAGGAGAGGGTACGCGGGCGGGAGAGGGGAGGGCGAGCGGTTGGGAGAGGAGAGGGCGGGTGGGAGAGGAGAGGGTGTGCGGGCGGGAGAGAAGAGGAGAGAGGGCGCGCGGGCGGGAGGAGAGGGCGCGCGGGCGGGAGGAGAGGGCGCGCGGGCGGGAGGAGAGGGCGCACGAGCAGGCAGATGCAATAACCCATTGGACATGTCCTAAGCTACAGACCCACGCCTGAGTCCTCATACATGAGGGTCACTGACAGCAAGCAAGGGACCTAACTGTGGCTGGCACAGTCCCCCAAGGCTGGCTCGACTCTGATTTACCGCTGCCCAGAAGCATCTCATTTAAGTACTTTTGAAAAGACCCCCCCCCCAAAAAAAAAAAAAAACCTACAATGGTTGGCATTTTTTAAAAAATAAGAACAGGTTATACAATAAAGCGTTTGAGCAAAACTTCAAACAAAAGCAGGCAAGTGCCTTTACTTTAGGGAGACCTCTCACTTGCCGTTTCCCCAGAATTATTACAAGTTGAAGCCTGTGCATGATTAAAGCGATGTTTATGGTGTTTTTATTATTGTTTTATTTCTTGAAAGAATGATAAATATTCAGTGTAAGCGGTACACTGGCTCTATGCACACTCAGGAAACACTCTACTTTCCTTTAACGAGGAAAATAAAACCAAGAGGGTCACGGCAGCGGCCGAGAGGACAGCAGGCAGGAGGGACCACGGCCCAGGGGGCCGCGTCTCCCCGCAGGGCCGGCCCGGGCCGGCAGGGCTGGGCGAGGGGCCCTACCGGCCTGGCACCCTCCCAGACGAGCCTTCTGTACCAGGAAACGGCTGAGGAGGAGGTGGGCACCGAGGCAGAGGCTTCGGCCGGGGCTGCAGCCCCGGGCGCCTGGCTTACCATGAGCCCTGGGCCTGCTGGCTGGGGGGTGCCAGGACGCAGGCCCACACTGGAGAGGCCGCAGCCTGCTCCGGTCCTGTCCCCGGGCCCGGGGAGCAGGGTCCACACAGCCCTCTGAGGTCGTCACCTGCATCAAAAGCCTACTAAGAAACCAGCCGCTTCTCTCTGGCTTTCTCCCGCTGCTTCGTTCACTGAACGGTTTCTGGAGCCTGCTCTGCGCTGGGCCCTGGGTCGGGTGCTGAGAGCGCGGAGCCGGGCGGACGCAGTCTCTGCCCTCAAGGAGGTCCTTGCAGTGGGACCCATAGAAGAAACACACGTGGGGGCGCGTGGCCGGCTGCCTGGGGAACAGCCAGGAGCTTCCAGGAGAGACCCCTGCGGGCAGGGAGGGCACAGGTGAGGCCGGCCAGAGGCAGGGGTGGCAGAGGTAGTAGGGGAGGACCAAGTAGGACCTGCCTCACCCCAGGGATCAGCTTCCCAGCGGAGGCAAGGACAGGGGAGACGCCGCTGGGTCGTCTCAAATGGTGCCTCCTCTGTGGGGTTTGAATGAGACGTGAGTCCCCCTGCATGCAGACCCCATCTGGAGGAGTATGCTATCGAGATCTGAACTTCCTCTAAAGCCTTATCACTGAACAGGTTTCCACACCCCATGGGGACATCCGTTCCTCATCACACCAACGTGGCTCTCAGCGGACCCTCGGGCTCGGACATGCACCCCACTTCAGGGGCCTGCTAGACGTCCTGTCCCCACACAACCAGGAGAGGACCCACGTTCCCTGTGCATGGACCCACATGGATGCCCATGACAGCAGTGCCGAATGGCAAGGCGGCCTGCTGGCATGGGGCGCTCTCCACCATCCCCCTGGTCGTGGATGGGGGCCCTCGGGATCTGGGCTGTGACGGCGGTGGAGCAGAGGGCGGAGGGCCCTGCCCGTGGCCCGACCCGGGTCCCTGTTCCCTTCCTCACGGCCGGCACCTCCGACGGGTCCTATGACACAGCCCTGATGATGGGTCGCCAGTGGACACGTCGCCAGTGGAGCCCCCAAGGCCGCACCTTACTGGAGGGCCCCCGGCCGAGCGTGGTAGGTCCCGGGAGCCTAAGGGGCAGGGCCTGGGGTGTCAGCCGTGTGGTCTCGGTTCTCCTTCACTCCCCCTCAGATAACGGGCCCAGCTGGGGGTGGACACGGCGGCAGGGCCAGGCCGGGGTCTGGCAGGCTGCGGGCAGCCAGGAGGGGATGTGGCTGTTTATCTGGAGGGGCTGGGCTATGCCGCCTGGGGAGTTCAGGCGGTCAGAGGCGTCCGAGGCGGTTAGGGAAGTCTGACGGGGATATTGTGGCCTCAGGGCAGAGCCATCCAGTTCGGGGCCGACCCTGCAGGGCCCCAGAACCCCGGGCACGTGATGCTGAGCGGGGGCTCCCAGGGACGCGGTCACAGTGCCCAGAGCCAGGCTTTGGCGCTAGCCAAGCGGCTTCAACTACTGTCTCCTGGGTCAAGGCCTTCCTCCAGGTCAGATGGGGTCACGGGGAGGAGTGGGAGAGCGGGGCTGGCCATCAGTGAGCACCGACCCACCTGCAGAGCCCCAAGGCTCGCATCTCCCACCAGCAGCCTGGACAGTGAGCCGTCTGAGATGCTACAGGAAGGGCCAGCCCGAGGCCCCAGCGGGCGGGAAGAGCTTCCTGACCTAAGGCCTGTCGTCTGAAATCCCCACTCACTCCTGGGACCACGGCGGGTCGCCCCAGGCTCGACCGTAGGAACAGTGGGAGCGCGTCCTCTTGTGCCTCTGGAGGCACGCGGCTGAGGCCCAGGTGTCGGCCGGGCTGAGGCCCTGGGGCCTCCGATGGGACGCCCCCCATTCCTCCTGGCTGCGGGCGCCCCTGGGCTCGGGCTGCAGTGCCGCAGTCTCAGCCCCCAGCGTCACACGCCCCCTCCCTACCAGGCGCGCCCCTGGGCTCGGGCTGCAGTGCCGCGGTCTCAGCGCCCAGCGTCACACGCCCCCTCCCTGAGAGTCCCTGTGTCGCTGGATGCTTGTCATCGGTGGAGAGCCCACCCTGCCCAGGGTGAGAGCCTCACATCTCTCCTGGAGGTTCTTGAGGGCACAGTGCTTGTTGGGGCACAAGCCACCCACGCCCGCCCACCCTCTGGCCCCAAATGCCACACCAGCTCGTGTGCAAAACGCTGTCACCCCTCCCAGTATCCGGATCCTCACCCCATTACAGCCTTAACTCTAACGAGCTCAAAACTCCCCTCTCAACACCAGCTCATGTCTTGCCATCTAAGCCCCCAAACCAGGTCTGAGTGGTCTGGGGTGCTTTGTTCCGGGCAAGACACCTCGCTGTGTGGACAAGCCATTGGCTCTCACACGCAGGCACATGCAGAATGTGGAAGCTCAGAGGTCATGGTCCCGGCAAGTCTGAAACCCAGCACAACAAATCCCAGGGGCCGCCCGGGCCTGCCCTGCAGATGAGCCTCTGGGCCCACAGAAGCCCCAAGGGCCGCATCCCTGGCCCCGGACCAGGCCGAGATGCGTTCTCGGACACGCCACTGCCCTCCCCTCGCCTTGTCTGAGGACTGGAGACCCTCCCTGGGCCCGGAATGCCAGGGGGCCTCGCAGGTTCTCACTAGCCCATGTTCCCCATGGACAAGAGGAGGGGCGGCCTACCCATGTTTCCTTTCCAGGAAACAAAGGCCCCCGAGAGGAGGGATCAGGGCCACTGGACACCGGGCCGGAAGGGACCAGGAGGAGGGGTGGCGGGGACCCCCCGCTGCCATCCCAGATCTCCACGGGGGACGCAGCGCCAGGGCTGACGCTAGGAACGCGCCATCATCCCAGTGTCCCCAGACTCTCCTGCCCTGAGCAGCCGCGGTCTGATTGCGTTTAACGTGAAATCCCTGCGGCGAGGCACAAGGGACTCGGGAATGAGCGCGCACGCGTCCTTGTCACCCTGACTCGGGGGCTTGCAGAAAGCGGAGGGGCTCTGCCCGGCGCCTCACTCAGGGCCCGTGCTCCCAGGGGCCTCCCACCTTCACCGAGAACCCCTGCCCGCGAGGCTCCAGTCAGCAGCGCTGCTCTGAGCACCGAGGTGAGCCCTGGTTCCAGGCTGCAGGCGGGACGGACAGAGGGAAGACGGGGCACCCGGCCCGGCAGCGGGGGCTGGCCCCTCCCTACTGCTCGAGAGGGGCCCAGAGGACGTGGGGCGAGGCCAGACTGACCTTGAGGGCCGGGATCTCTACGCTGTCGCCGAGGCTGACGGAGCCCGAGAGGATGGTCCCCGTCATCACGGTGCCCTGGCCTTTGATGGAGAAGCAGTGGTCCACGGACATGAGGAACGGCCCCGAGGGGTCCCTCGTTGGGATGGAGATCTGGGACGTCAGGAGCTGGAAAGACAGGCTTGTGCCACACGCTGGTGGGCAGGGCGATACCTCCGCCCTCCTGGAGACCGCCTGACCCTTTCTACTTTGCCCCTCCCTGACTTCACTAGAGAAGACACTGTCAAGAGCTGTCTGGCACTGAACGGTCCAGAGTCCTGGTCTTGTGGTAACGACTCTTTTGGAAAAAGACCAGAGTGTGTGAGCAGGCCTGGCCCGGAGGCTTCTGACAGGGACACACGGACACATCCGCAGCAGAAACCACCACCCCAGCTTCCCAGACCAGTGCGATCTGGAGCTGGTGACAAAAAAGTCACCAAAGCTTCACCCAGAAACAGGTTTGCTAAGTCAGCGAAGTCTGCCCTGCATAATCACAGAAACAGAGGCCGCGTGCGTGGCCACACCTGACCCAGGTCTGCAGACCCAGGGCAAGTGGGCCCCGGAGCCAACCCCGCCGGCCAACCTAGGTCTGCACCCCAGCTCCACCTCCTGCTCAGTGTGCGAGCCTGGGCAAGTCACTTAACCCCTCTGAGCCCCAGGCTCTTTTCTGCCAAAATGCGGATCAATACCTGAAGCCTCCCAAGGTTCGTTAATAATCACGTGACTGCGAATGTTCACAATCACGTATGAGAAGAGCTCAGTGCGGCTCCCGGAACATGACAACCAACCTCCCCACCAGAAGCACTCTAACGGGATGCTGTCCCGGCCCTGCAGGGTGGGGGCCTGTGCTGCGGGTGGAGACCCCGGTTCTGCTTGGGTTTAACCCTGTGAGGAAGGGCAGGGAGGCGGAGCCCCGCGTGGGTGCAGCTGACGTACCTCAATGAGCTCCGGGATGCCCTGCGGAGCTTCCGTTTCGGGGGCGTCCGGTCCCCCAGGCTTGGCCGCAACAGGTATGACAGGTGCGCCGCGGAACCTGGAACAGAGACAGGCCCGCCGAGGTCACCGAGCATGTCCGGGGCCGCCGGAGGGCCAAGCGCGACGGAGGCCTCCGTGCCCGCCCTGCCGGAGGGACCGCGGGGTGGCCGGCCGTCACACTCCCGCCCGGTGACCCCATGTGGAGGCCCGAAGGAGCAACTGGTGCTGAGCCACAGACGTTAGAGGGGCCCTGGGTTTAAGCTGCTTGCTGAGCCCTCCTGAGGAGGCGCAGTGAGGCCAGGCCCGGTCCCTGAGTAAAGACCCCCAGGGAAGACCACCGGACCCTGCCCAGCCTCCTGCAGGGACTCAGGACGTGCCGGGCGCCCGCAGGCCGCCCCACAGCCTCTGCCATCCGAGCCCGGCCACTTTAAGCAAAGATTCCCATGCAGTGGACGCTGACATCGTCCACTGGAAAACAAACACAAAACACAGAAGAGAGACGACACTCAGCGTGCGCTCCCATCACGTGCTGGGCTCATCACCGTGATCCGGTCTCCAGCCTCAGTCTCCCCGTGCGTTGCCAAGGAACTACTTTCCATATTTTGGTTCTGTTAGTCACACAACTTCATATCCTTCTAGTTTATTTGCCAGTATATTAGAAAGACTTTTCTGTTGAAAAATAACAATAGGCTCATTTGACTAAGCCAAGAATACGACACGGACGCTCTCATTGAAACCCCAGAAAATGAGGACGAAAGTGTCACCATCTTACAGACGCGAAGGAACGGCTCAGAAGGTGAGTTAGTCTGCCCTGAACCCCACCATCAGCGGCAGCAGGCTGCAGGCGGCACCTCCAGAGCTTGGGCTCGTGACCCGGGCCGCCTCTGCCCTTGAACAGTTGCATCACTGCGGGGCCCGGGATGCACACGCTGTCCCCACGAGTGGGACTCATCCAGGACATTTCAGAGTCTTCACTGTTACAACAACTCTGAGATAAGCATGCTGGCGGATGTGCCTTGATTTGGGCGCATTCACGAGGTGTATGTCAAAGACTCAACAAACCAAAAAACCAGCCGAGTGTGGAGTGAAGACTGTCAAAGAGGCTGCTCATAAAAGCACTGGAAACGCGATCAGAACCAGCCTTCTCAGAGCCCTGCAGATCGACAGAGACCCGAAGCCGCCCACAGAAGGTTCAGTCAGCAGAAAGGGCCAGAGCTCAGCACGAGCTCCTCGGCAAGGGGAGCACGGTGGCGCTGTGACCTGCCTCGTTCCCACGCGCCTTCCTCGCCCCTGCAGGAGCCTCAAGCTCTCGACTCTCGGTCAGAGTGGAAACCGGCAACCTGGCGGCCGCTGCGAGCAGCAGCTTGCCTGTGCCCCTCAGAGCCCCTTCCCAGAGAAACGGTGTCATTTCTCCTATTTGGCGGCTCCTGGGGAAGCCAGCTCTCAGCCCGAAGCGGGGCGCAGGTCCGGCTCTCAGCCCGAAGCGGGGCGCGGGCCCGGCTCTCAGCCCAAAGTGGGGCGCAGGCCCGGCTCTCAGCCCGAAGCGGGGCGCAGGCCCGGCTCTCAGCCTGAAGCGGGATGTGGGCCTGTCTCACACACACCTCGGCCCGTGCTCCGCCAGCCCCAGGCCCAGGGCCGCAGAGCGGGGGAACGCAGGCGCTGAGAATTCCAGCGATTAACTATAAAGCTTTCGGAAATTCAATTACTGTTTATCCAAACCCTTTTGGGCAACGCACTGGAACAGAACGCAACGGCATGTTGGGCTGGTGTCTGGCCGTTTCCCAGGCTCCCGAGGACCTGGCCTGCTGGTCTGCTGAGCTCCCCGAGTGTCCTGGTTGCTGGCTCCCGGGGGACAGGTGGCCCCCTTGCCCAGTTCAGAGCTTGGCTGCTGTCTGGGCTCTAGGGACACAGGGGTGCTGGCCAGACACGGCAGCAAGAGCCCAGAGCACAGCCCCTCCGCCCAGCAGCGCGGGCTGCGGGTGGGGTGGAGAGGGCGCCTCCTCTTCGCAGGCGCCCCGCCCCCGCCGCTGTGGGTCCTCACCGTGTGAGCCGGGCCCAGAGCTGCTGACTGCGCACAGGCTGGCCTTCGTCAGCGCGCAAGACCCGCCTCAGATCAGCTAAGAGCACACACGGGAGTCTGTGTGTGTGTGTGATGCATGTAAAAGCCGTGCCCAGCGGGCTCCGAGCTTTGGGTCTGGAACAGCAGAACACAAAGTAACGGCAGTAAGGCCACGAGCGACACTTATGATTCCTTACCGTGCTCACAAGTCAAGCCAGACACAAAGCCGGGGGTGACTGTGAGCAGCTGGCTGCGAGGGAAGCCCCAGCCGAGTGCACAGCAGGTGCTCCGCACGTGACGGCTCGTCACGAAGCCCCTGGACGTCCGGACCCCACGTCCAAGGCTCCCTGACAACAAACACGCCGAGGCCAGGCCTATCAGCTCGCGCTCCACAGAGGAAGAAACACGGAGGCCAGGAGAGAAGGCCAGCGCCGGAGACCACGTCAGCTGCGAGTGGGCGTGCGGCACGCGCCGTGCAGGGCGCCCCAGGCCGAGGGAAGGGGCGCTGCAAGCAGACAGCTTGGTTAGAACAGAAACAGGAGGGAACCAGAGCAGGTCTGGGAGAAAGAGTCCCCAGGATGCTGTCAGACGGCAACCTCCGTGGAGAAACAAACAGAGCAGCCTAGAACACCGCACAGCGTCGCTGTGATAACAGCCACCGCAGACTCGTGCGTGTGGGGGAGACAGACAGGGCCTGCGGGAAGAGCGCCATGACGTGATGCGTTGGAAGATACGGCTACATTGTTACTTTCTATTTTTATTTCTGTTAACACTGATAAATGCTTATGCAAGAGTAAATTTAAATGCTTTCAGAGATAAAGAAATCACAAAGAAAAATAATCAAAGAGCTTGACTACATAAAAATTAGAAACTTCTGCCATTTAAAAAAATAAAATGGAAAGACAGCAAATGCTAAAGACTTACTTATAGGAAATGTGACAGGCAAAGGGTTAATTAATGACACCCTTATTGATATTAAACACTCCTGAAAATCAAAAAGTAAGCATTAAAATCGCAAGAGGCAAGCAGACAAAACATACAGGCATAAGTTAAACACAAAACTACAACATTTACATACATAAGGAAAGGTGCTCAGTCTTACCAGTAATTAAAGAGTCACATATCATTATAACAAGAGTGAAGCAACATTCCATCTTAGAGTTTTCAAATCTATCTTTAAATTAGACACTAGAGTTCGCCTGTGAGAAATGTCAGCGTGCCCAGAGATGCGCAAAGGGCTCAGAAGGGCTCCTGCCCTGTGACCCGGTACTCTCTCAAGAGAAAAAAGAGAGCACAGCTGAATGCTGGTCAAAGATGTTCATCAGGGATTATTTATTTACAGGAAAGAAAACTTAAGCCGTTCCCAAGGGTCAGCAACAGAGTTATGGTCACACGAAGAACTGCTCTATAAAATGTTAAGTAACAAAAGCACAAGTCAGAAAGGTAAATACCTCAGGACCACAGCTGTGTGCTTACAGGGGGAGAACCGAATTCAGCAAAGTTGCACAGTACGAAGTCAACACACAAAAATCACCTGTGTTTCTATATACTAGCCAAAACAATCTGAAGTGGAAATTAAGACAGCAATTCCATTTATAACAGCATCTAAAGGAATGAACTATTTAGGAATAAAGCTAACCAAGGACATGAAAGGCTTGTCCACCAAAAACAACAGAACTTGGATACGAGTCTAAATAAAGAGAAGACATTCGTGTCAACGAACTGGAAGACTTACTCCTGTTAAGGCGTCCATTCTACCTAAAACCATCTGCAGATTCAATACAGTCCCTGTTACAATTGCAACCACCATTCTGTGCTGAAATGGAAAAGGAGATCCTCAAATTCAGATGGGAATTGCAAGGAGACCCCAAAGTCAAAACAATCTTGAAACAGCAGCAGAAAGTTGGAGGGCTTAGCCTCCTGATGCAAGCTTTCCACACGGGGGCGGGGACTGAGGCGGGGACAGCGCTGGCCGGGACAGACAGGGGCCTGTGGAGCCACACGTGAAAGGACAGAAGGGAAACACACGCTGCCGGGAACGCTGGGCGTCTGCAAAGGAATGGAGGGGAGCCTTTAACTAGACCACACCTAAGAGATAGCCGACATCCGAGGACAGACCTGTACTTAAGAACGAACACAATAAAATTCTCAGGCAAAAGAAAACTGGGAAAATCTTTGTGACATCAAATGTGGCAACGATTTCATGGATATGATACCAGAAGCTCAGGCAAAAAAGATCAAGCAAGAAAGAAACTGGATTTCATCAAAATGAAAAACTTTTGTGCATCGAGGAATACTATTAAGAAAGTAAAAGACAGCCTACAGAATGGAAGAAAACATTTACAAGTCTGACATGGGCTCAGCCTTCAGAATATGTAAAGAACTCCTCCAGCTCAAGGACCAAACCCCTGATTAAAAAACGGGCAAAGGATCTGATGGCCGTTTCTCCAAAGAAGACGGACAACAGCCGACACACACGTGAGTCTCCACAGCAGTCACCAGGGAAGGCAAACCAAGACCAGCGAGGCGCCACGTCACACCTCCTGGCATGGCTGCAGAGACTGGAGCCTCGCGCAGCTCGTGGGAGACGGCGCAGCGGCCCCCAGAGGGCCACCGAGAGAAGGCACCCCACGCAAGCCAGGCCGCCCCAGGCTCACACCCCACGGTCCTAGCAGCGCCACTGCCCACAGCCAAGAGGAGACAACACGCGTCCATCAGGAGAGGAACGGATAGGCAAGACACGGCCTAAGCCCTGAGAAATAAGGACTGCGAGTCTGACTCACGCCCCAGCGCGGGCGGACCTGGGGCCCTGTGCTCACTGAAGCGGGGCAGGCAGAAGGCCACATGCGGCCTGATTCCACTTCCATGAGGTCCCAGAACAGTCAGGCTCCCAGAGACAGAGGCAGAGCAGAGGCCAGCAGGGCCCGGGGGACAGAGGCGAGCAGTGACCAGTCAGTGGGACAGGGTTTACGGGGACCATGAAGCAGGCAGCAGTGACGGGGCCCAGCTCTGTGAAGGCGTTCAACGCCGCAACCGTGCGTTTACAGATGGATAAACGCACAAATGTGCCATGCACATCTTACTGCACCTTCTGAATGTGGAAGATGGTGGGGTGATGCAGGGCGCAGTTAGAGGACAGGAACGGGGTGAAACACATTAGCAGCCGCTGCTCTTGAGAAATCTTCTGGGAGCTTCACTTTACAAGATAACAACTTTCTTCTATTTTCCAAAGTTTCTTTCAGTTACTCTTTGGATAGGAAAAATAAAGCACCGTGTTTTTACCACTTTCTAGGTTTTGATACATACATGGTTGGCTGTCCATATTTTTCCTTTCTAGACAGAAAGCTGCTTCATGTGTGCAACAGCTGTTACAGAGGATCTACCTAACAAGGGACCTTAAGGAAAGGAAAAGTGAAAGTGAAAGTCACTCAGCCGTGTCCGACTCTTTGCAACCCCATGGAGTCCCTGGGGTTCCCCAGGCCAGAATACTGGAGTGGGTAGCCGTTCCCTTCTCCAGGGGATCTTCCCAACCCAGGGATCGAACCCAGGTCTCCCACATCACGGGCGGATTCTTCACCAGCTGAGCCACCAGGGAAGCCCTACGACCCCTGAGAAGGACTGAAGGGAGCTCTCAGCTGCGTGGAGGTAACAGCTCAGTTCTTCCCACGAGATGGTTGCCCTGGGAGGCGCACCCGAGCCTCTCCAACCCCAGGCGCTGCGCGAGGAGAGCTGAGGTGTCAGCGGCCCTTCAGAGGCCAGTCTCCTCTGCATGTGCAATAAAGGCTGTGACTGACCTTCACCCAATAAATTAAAATAGGAAGGGTAATTGAAAGGTGTACGTGAGAATTTTCCTTAAATTTACCTAATCTAAATGGTTGGTATTAATTGACCCTTAGCAGCATCCTAAGCACCTCCCAGAAGGCCTCGTTTATAACCAACGATGTGGACACTGTACAGGAGCCCCAGGACCTGGTCTCCCCTTTCTGACAAGTAAATAAAACGGCAGGGAGATCAAATAACTCACTAGAAAGAAGATACAACTTTTTATCTTCCTTTTTACAGTCTCACATCCACTTCCGCTGGGAATAACAAAGTCTGAATTCTTATGCAACACTTATCTAACTGTGTCGATTTTATCGGATTGATGAATTTTGCAACAAAAGGCAGCGCTGGGAAATCTTTTATGACACATTTGGCCCATTCTCGGGCTGAAGCTTTAATTTAACCAACCGGAGAATTCTGAGCAAGAGCTGCAGGTGTTAGAGCCGAGAAAAGCACCGTAGAGGGGAGAGCATATCCGTCTCTGTGACGGGGAGACAAAACCGCTCCCACTGTGCGCCCCCAGGCGGGAGGAGCAGCGGCTGAGGCTGACGGGGTCGGGGGCCGTGGGGCAGGCGGCGGCCGCGGGTCCATCCTGATCAGAGGGCGCTGGCCGCGAGGGGGCCGAGGACACAGCCGGGCGTGCAGACACCCGCGCTCCGTGGGCGTCTTCTGCTCCCGCCTCCGTGGCCGCCGAGCACCCGGGGGCTTTCTGCCCCCGGACCCTGAGACCAGCAGCCGGCGCGGGGCGAGGCCATCGGCCCCTGCTCAGGCCGCCTGGCCGCCCTCTCCCAGGGCTCTCCACTGTCTCTGGGTCCCTCCCCACCACAGCCTGCCTCTCTCAGGTACTCCCCTGCACAAAAGTCAACGACTCCCCACTTCCCACAGGACAGAATCGTAAACCCCTTGGCATGAAATACTCCAGAGGGCCCTGTGATCCAGCCTTTGTCCATCACCCCTCCATCCACCTGTCCGTCTGTCCATCCAACTCCGTAAGCCTCTGTGACGGTTATGTCCAGCCATCACCCAAACCTGCCCCCCTTCCAATAACCAGGTCTCAGCTGAGCAGGCAGTGAGCAGGCAGGACTGAGTCCTCACCCACAGGGTCTCAGGTTGGTGGCAGGGGGGGAGGGGGGCCTTGGGGCCCTTTCAGGCCGTGTGATCCCTGGACTCTCTCTCGTGGGCTGGTGCCCGGCTCTGACCGCTGCCCCAGGACACAGCCGCAGCGGCGGGCCAGCGAGACGAGGTGGCCTGGGGCCCCGCACAGGGCACTGACGGAGCCACCCGCCGCGCCCGTCAGGAAGCCTCTGCGCGGGCTCCTCGTCCTCTGGCACAAGCACCGCGGCCTCTACCCCGGACGGCAGCCAGCGCCCCGGCACCCCTCGTCGGCAGACCTACTTGGTGCTCTCCAGGGTCTTCTGCATCTTCTTGGTCATCCTGTCGATCGCCGCCTGTTTCTTCCCTTCGGGCAGGAGGTCGGTCTTGTTCAGCACCACGACCAGCTTCTGGCAGGCAATCTGCCCGATCACGAGGCACTCGGCCGACTGGGTCTGCATCCCCTTGGTCACGTCGATGACCAGCATCATCAGATCGATGATCTGGGCCCCTGGGGGAAGAGAGGACGAGGTCAGAGGGGCAGGGGCGGCTGAGGTGGCGAGTGGCGACCGCAGCCCCAAGAGCTGGGTGCGGGGTCACCTGACCGGGAACGCTGGCCCCTCCCGGCTCTATAACTGGGTCCTCATCTCTAAACGGGCAGCCAGGCAGGCTCGCTGGGCACTCCAGGAGCCTGTTTGCACAGCGGCCTGGCAGCTGGAGGACTTGCTCCCGGCCGCCCTTTGGCTGTGGGCAGTGTGATTTTGTCAACCCACCAGGTGAAAACCAGAACCTCCACGCAGCCTCAAGTTGCTTATTCCTGATGCTGGTGCGCAGGGCCTCTACCTCCAACGCGAGCTGCTTGCCTTCCACGGCTCTGCCCTGCCTGCTGTCTGACGGCCCCGCAGCCTCCAGCCTCCGAGCTGGGCCGTGGACCCCCACCATCCTGTGGGGTCTCTGCCCCGGCCCCTGCCCAGCCTCTCTGAGCCCTGGCTCTGAGTCTGCCGTCACTGGGACCCAACTGACAGCCAGACTAGGGCTGCAGCGCCCCTGCCTCCCACTCCGTCCCGGCCTTCTTTCCCTGCCTGTTTCCCCAGGACACTCAGCGCCTCTGCTAGGTGTGCACTGGCACTGCCTGGCCGCCCCCTCGGGGAGGGTGGGACATGGATGGACACTGTTTCCCCTTCAGATTGGATTCTTACTCTGTTGCCAATTTAAAGACAGTTTAACCCTGCTGAGCCCAGAGGAGGCGCTGGGGGCACCTGCAAGCGCCGGGCTGACACTGTTTCCTCTTTGTTGCCGATTTAGAGACGCTGTAAACACTGAGAAGCCATCCTGGGTGGGGAAGTCGCATTCCAGGCCTCTCTCCTGAATCACCTTTAGCTTTTATGAATCTTTCCTCTCCGTGCAGAAATGTTCCCCTTTTATGTGGAAATGGTCAGTCTTTCCTTTTTCCCCTTTTGTTTCTGCGCTTCGTATGTCACCTGGGTATTTTTTACTTTTAAGACTATATGTATTTTTCATGTGTTTTCTTCCAGTCCTTTTACAGCTTTAAACGTCTATGCTTCAGAGACTTCACTGGCAGTCCAGCGGTTAAGAAGCCACCCTGCAGTGCAGGCAGCGTGGGCTCGGTCCCTAGTTGGGGGACTCAGATCCCACGTGCCGCAGAGCCACTGAGCCCGAGTGCCGCAACCAGAGGGCCGCATGCTGCAACGGAAGGGCCACCAAGACCTCAAAGACACGGCCGAGATCGACGCAGCCAAACGTGCATGCACACATGCTTACAAGTGTGCCTCAGACTGACCCAGGAAGTCATCCTGGCCTAAAACGAAGGTGGAGACCTAACCTGAGTGTTATCTGGACGGCGACCCATCGTCCCCGCGTCACAGTAACACGCTCTCTCTCCTTTGCAGACCCGGACAGTGAGACTCGGAGAGGAGAGGCACACACGGGGACCCTGCAGCCGGGACCCGCGCCCCCGGCGGCCTGCCCCCAGCCCCGCGGGTGCCGTGTCGCGAGGCTCCCGCATCCGCTGGCTCCCGGCTCTTCCTCCTCTTGGCAGGGGCCCAGCACCTCTCTTTGTCTGCTGTCTCGTCCTCAGCTGTTTATTTTTCTCTCGTCTCCGACACGGCTGGCTTTGTTGTTCCTCCTGTTCCTCCTCTGCTGACATGGCCGTGTCGTCCTCCCGGGCTCTTCAGGGGGTGGTGAGTGAGTGGCCCCGCGCCCCCAGGGACGGTGCTCAGCCCAGGTCGTCCCGAGGACGCTGGCAGCTTGCCACTGCTCCCTGTCCTCTCCCGGTCCTCTTGGCTTCCTCGGAGAAGCCTGGTCCACCTGCTCTCCGGGACGCTGCAGGGGCCCAGAGACTCAGGAATGCAGGCCCTGGCCAGCAGGCAGCTGGTGATGGAAAGAGTGGACGTTTGGACTCAGACAGCTGCGAGCTCGAGCCGTGGCTCTGCTTCCTGGTGTCCTGTGCCCGGACCTCCGCCTCCTGCCTGTGGGAAGGGGGTCTCCTCCTTGCGGGGCTGAGCTGAGGGTCAGAGCTGGCGCACAGCAGGCAGGACTCACAGGTGCACGTGCGGTCAGGAGCCGGGCCGCCAGCACAGACGCCAGGCTGGGGCAACTGGCAGCCATGGGCCCAGCTGTACGGCTCCTCGGCTGCATCAGAGGTAGGCCCGGGGTGGTCACAACCGCTGACTCCCAAAGATTCTACCCCACCCTCCTCAGGCCGAGTGTGGGCAGTCCGTGTGGGCTGAGCAGCGTCCTTCCCCGGGGGTCTGTGCCTGGGGCCGGCGGCCGCTCCGGGGCTCCTGTGGGTCCGGCGGCACGGTGGGTCTACCGGACGCAGGGTCAGCGCGTAACTGACAGGATCTGTTTGGACCGCTGTGGCCCCTCGCTGGGCAGGATGTGTGTGTGTGTGTGTGTGTGTGTGTGTGCGCGCGCGCAGGAGGGAGCCCCCTTTGCAGGCCAGGTTCAAACAGTCCAGATCTCCTGCCCACCGGGGCATACACTGCTCCCGGCCACGGGCTGGCACTCGCCAGGGGCCCTGTGAAGGGTCTCCCAGACGCTGCTCAGAACCATTCCACGTGGCTGGGACTCTTCTCCCTTGCCCGCCATGGAAGAACCATCCCAGCAGTGCATGTCCTAGGGTTCCTGCGCCTGAGGCACTTCCCACGGCCCCTCACAAGGCACCTTCTGCAACCTCGCTGCCATCCAGTGACTCCACCCGAGGTTCCCTGTGCGCAGAGGCACTCGCTGTGCTGGGAAACGCTCCTGATGGCGGCAGGACGCTGGCTTCCACTGCAGTTTTACACCGTGGATTGTTGGGCACCTACAGCCTTTCTTGAATATTTAACATCACCAGTTAAAGTTTTTTCTTTGTTTTCAATTCAATATTACTTCTTATTTAGGATGCCCATAGCTTTTGATTAAAACTCAAACTTGGGTTAATGATCTGGTTTTGCTAAAATGGTTAACATTTTATATTCAGTTTCTCCCATTGAAAACCTCCCCCCCGCAAACAACATTACCCCCTCTTCGTCCCAGAAGGAAAATTTCATCTCACAGAAAACATGTTAAATGCTGATCTTTGTTTTTCCTTACTTTTATTTCCGAAACGATTAAGATATATAATCTATGGAATTGGAAATTGTGATTTTTCAAAGTACTGAGAGACTTCAGCCCTGCTCTAATTGCTCTGCAAACCTTTGAAGGACTCTGCAGTCGCAGCAGCAGATGGGAAGCGCTGATAGGCCGACTAACATAGAGGGGCACTTGTGAGCGGCTAGGGGGACTGGTGCTCCCTACCCACTCGCTCCTTCTGGCCCTGCAGACTCAGAGTGATTTCCTACCCTGGGTTCATGGGAATCGGAAAGGACACTGTTTGCTTCATTCTGTGGAAATACTGGGGACTGAGAGAAAGACAAGACGGGTCAGTTATGTCACTTCCCGTCCCCGGATCAAAGTGCGGGGAAGAAACAGAGTGACCGGGGCTGGTGCCAGGCGCGGGTGGCTCCTGGCTCTGACCCGGCTTCCAACGGGGCCCCTCGAGCCGCTGTGACCCCGGGACCCCTCAGAAGGCCCTGGTGTTGGCCGTGCCGAGCGCCTACTGCGGAGGCGGTGTGCGGCGCCGGAGGGAGGCTGCGGACGAAGCTGAGCGTCCGGGTCCCATCTGCAACAGCCCTTCTGGGCCTGGCAGTCTCCTCTCCCATCCCAGGAGGCAGCAGAGGCGGCTGGGCGGGGGTGGACAACTCGAGCCTCCCCTCGCAGCCCCAGCCATGGCAAGGCACTCGGCGGCTCTGCAGACAGCAGGGAGCAGACCCTCACCGTCAGGACCACACTCCTGGTCAACCAAGGGGAGGCTGGGGAGGCCGCCATCTGCCCACTCAGGCCCACAGACTGATTAAGCTCTGCCCCAGCTCAAGCCTGTGCTGAAGGCTGTGAACACAGACGGAAAACCAGGCCCCAGTCTGTGAGCCGCAGCGCAGGAGGGAGGGGCTGGGCAGGGGAGCAGGACTCACAGTGGAGGCAGGGCGGGAGGCGGGAGAGACGCCTGGGGCCGCCTCGACTCTGGGGTCCAGTGGGGGCGGGGGGAGAGACGCCCGGGGCCGCCTCGACTCTGGGGTCCAGTGGGGGTGGGGGGAGGAAACACGGGCCGCCTCAATTCTGGGGTGCAGTGGGGCGGAGGGGAACCACAGGGCCGCCCCGATTCCGGGGTCCAGTGCGGGCGGGGGGCGGAACACGGGGCCGCCCTGATTTTGGAATCCAGTGCAGATGTGGGGAGAGATGCCATGGGGCTGCCCCGACTCTGGGCTCCAGTGGGGGCAGGGGGGCTCCAGTGAGGGTGGGGGGGAACCACGGGGCCGCTCTGATTCTGGGGTCCAGGCAGGAGAGGACTGTGGGGGAGGCAGCTGGACTGGGGCTGGTCCCTGTTCAGAAGGACAGGCCGTGTGGTTGACGGGATCTTAAATGGAAGCATGAAAGCCTCTTTAAGAGAGTCTTTGAGGGTAGACCTTTAAGAGAACTTCTAGAGGCGGGGCTGATAAAGATGGGGCACAGAGGGAGGTCTGGAGAGCAGGCGAGCCTGCGTCAGGGGGGCGTCCGAGTCACCCGGTGCCCCACCCACAGACACTGCCACCAGTACTGGGACTTACGTGTGTTTAAAGCCAGTCCTTTTTTTGGAACTCAAATGCACTTATATTAAATACAACTTTACATGACTGCCCTGGTGCTTCCCTGGTGGCCAGAGGGTAAAGCATCTGCCTGTAATGCGGGAGACCCGGGTTCGATCCCTGGATCGGGAAGATCCCCTGGAGAAGGCAATGGCACCCCACTCCAGTACTCTTGCCTGGAAAATCTCAGGGACGGAGGAGCCTGGTAGGCTACAGTCCATGGGGCCACAGAGTCGGACACGACTGAGCGCCTTCACTTCCCCTTTACGTGACAGTAAATGCATTAAACTCCCGGTAAGGGGAAGTTAACTGGGCTTCCCTGGCAGTCCAGTGGCTAAGAATCTGCCCTGCAATGCAAGGGACACACGCTTGATCTCTGGTCTGGGGTCTCCCTGGTGGCTCAGGCGGTAAAGCATCTGCCTGCAATGCGGGAGACCTGGGTTCGAGACCTGGGTTCGACCCCTGGGTCGGGAAGATCCCCTGGAAAAGGAAATGGCAGCCCACTCCAGTATTCTTGCCTGGAGAATCCCATGAACGGAGGAGCCTGGTGGGCTACAGTCCATGGGGTTGCGAGGAGTCGGATGCGGCTGAGCGACTTCATTGTCTGTCCTTCTGGGAGGACCCCACGCGCAGCAGAGCAACCAAGTGCGCACGCCACGAGCACTGAAGGCCACGCGCCGGGAGCCTGCGCCACAACCAGAAGCCGCGCGCCGCAGCTAGAGAGAGCCTAAGTGCACACGCCACGAGCACCGAAGCCCACGTACCGGGAGCCTGCGCCACGACCAGAAGCCGCGCGCCGCAGCTAGAGAGCCTGAGCGCACCGACAGAGGCCCAGAGCACCACAAGAACAAGCAGCTAACGGGGAAGATAAACGACAAAGCGAAACACGGCCCTGCACAGTGGTCTGCTGCGACTCGAGGCGACGCTGTGAGCCCCAGGCCTGCTGTGCACGAGGGGGTCGGCAAGAACGCGCGAAGGGCACGCTGGCCCTAACCAGCTGTCTCCCTGCAACAGAACGAGGGCTGATGACAGTCGGAAAAGGCGTGACCTTCAACCTCTCCAGGCAGGGGTGTTAAGCAGGCGCTGGGCTCACATCTTCTCCCTGCCTCTGTCTCCCCAGCTGCCCTGGACGCCCGGGACAGAGCAACACATGGCCCGTGGCGCCCTCCTCGGAGAGCAGCACCGCAATAGAAGGTGGTCTCTGTCTCCTTGGAGCAGAGGGCCGCAGTGGGTCGACCGGCACGCCTTGCCAGACGGAGGGGACGCAGGGGACGGAGGGGATGCAGAGGATGCAGGGGACAGAGGCAACAGAGGGGACGGAAGGACGCAGGGGACGCTGGGGATGGGGGTTGTGGGGGACAGAGGGATGCAGGGGACTCGGGGGATGCAGGGGTTGTGGGGGACGGAGGGACGCAGGGGATGCGGGGGATGGGGGGACCGCAGAGGACGGGGGGGACGTGGGGTATGCGGGGGACGCAGGGGACGCAGGGGACGTGGGGGACGGGGACATGGGGGACGGAGGGGCGCGGGGGACGGAGGGATGTGGGGGATGCAGGGGATGTGGGGGATGGAGGGGCGCAGGGGATATGGGGGATGGAGGGGCGCAGGGGACGTGGGGGACAGGGGGATGCAGGGGACTGGGGGCATGCGGGGGACGTGGGGGACTCGGGGGATGCGGGGGACGGAGGGATGTGGGGGATGGAGGGGATGCGGGGGATGGAGGGGCGCGGGGGACGGAGGGATGTGGGGGATGCAGGGGATGTGGGGGACGGAGGGGCGCAGGGGATGGAGGGGCGCAGGGGACGTGGAGGACAGGGGGACAGGGGGGATGTGGGGTATGCAGGGGACATGGGGGACGGAGGGGATGGAGGGACGCAGGGGATGCGGGGGATGGGGGGACGTGGGGGACGGGGGGGACACGGGGGACAGAGGGACGCAGGGGATGGAAGGGACGGAGGGACGCGGGGGACGGGGGGGATGCGGGGGACGGAGGGACGCAGGGGACGCAGAGATGTAGGCACGCCGGGCTCCAGGGCCACCACGAGCCAGCGGTCCTGGCCACGCTTGCTTCCCCCAGCTACTGTGTCATCGCCTACCTGGGGTAATCTTTTTAGCTGACTTTGCACAACAGTACGACTCCTGTTCAAGAGCAGCGAGAAGGAGCAGAAAATGGAACTTGAAATGTAGAAATAAAATAATTGTGGGCCATGAGCTATAATTTGATTTCATGCTTTACAAGGAAATGAAAGAAGGCTTCCTTAAAATGTGGGGTTTCTGCTCCCCCTCCTCCTCCCTGTAACCATTTTAGGATTTCCTCTCGCACCGAAGAGAAAATAGGATTGTGGAGAACGCTCGGCTCTCAAGTGTCACTGCCACTCAGGGGCCAGCTCGGTTTAACGTGAACTTCCCATTCTGGGTAAGAGGAAATTCTTCAATTAATACACCGGGTGTGCGGAGGCCAGTCTTTAAGGTTTAATCAATTTCATCTGTACTTAGGATAAAAAGACTGACTATACTGCTTTTTTTTTCCCTCGTTTTTCGTTCTTTAAAAAAATAATAAAATGAATGTTTTATTTTAAATTCTTTGAGGTTCGTATCTCCTGTTTCAGGAAATATTGTCTATTTCATGCAGTGAGTATGAAAACTCCCCCCTCCTTTTTGACTTTTGCTAAGGCTCTTTTGTCAAAAATAACTAAATTATCCCCTGCCCTCATATACTGTAACAGCTCGGGAGATGACACGAATTATACAGGATTTTGGCAGACACCTCGGAGGGGCGGGGGAGAGAGACAAATTGCCAAATATGGGTGGGAGAGCTCCGTGTGGACAGACACCGAGGCTGGACGTGGGAATGTGAGCCGGCAGCGCCCTCGCCACCGGGACGTCTGGGCCGGACAGCCTCAGCCAGCAGGCCGGGCCACGTGGTCCGCGGGCACCAGACGGTAGGGTGAGCCAGGCCGGCTCCCCGCAGGACCTGCTGAGAAGCCAGCAATGAAAGGATCCCCAGGACAGACAACTCCTGAGCCTTCACTGCCTGGACCCTGGATGCGCAGGGCCCGCTGGGATCGGGGTGGGGTTGTGGCCAGGCCCCGTGGCGACGAGTCTGCAGCTTGGCTCCGCTCACCAGCCAAACAGCGGGCCTGGTTCTTCATCTCCACGATGGGGGCAGGCCGCTGAGAGCTGCGAGTGCGTCGTGAGGTGTGTGCCTCACGGCGCCCTCGGGACGCGGAGCCCCCAACCCAGGGCCTCCCCGCACCCACACGTGCCTGGGGCAGTGCTACTTTTAAGTCCATGCTTTTCACTAAAATTCTGCAAATCTGGGGCCCATCGTGGGGACGAGCCTGAAAGCCTCATCACTGCACCACGGCTGCACGGACCACAGGTCTGCACGCGGCTGGTCAGGCGCGCCAACAGCCCATCACCATGAGAGAAACCCGGGGCTCAGAAAAGCAGCTTCCGGGGCTCAGTGCATGGCGGGGGCCCCCAGGCAGAGCCGGCCCTGCCTGGCCCAGGGCCCCGCGGCCTGCATCCTCCTCAAGCGGCACCGGGAATAACTACTCCTGAAGACGCAGCCTGGGATCCCAAAGCAGAAACGTCCCCGGGTTTTGGGCTGTGCTCCCCTCCCCACAGACGGGAGTGAGGGCAAGGCCTGCGGACACAGGTCGCCGCACGTAGGGGCGCACAGGCTCCCCCGGCGCCCTCCCTGCCTGCTCGGGGAGGCCTGCTCACGGAGCCCCGCTCTCCCACCCGCACACCGGGCTCACCGTCACCTGCAGGGCCCCGGGCCTGGCACGGCAGGTGCTGACCCCGAGGTTCCAGCCTCGCCGACCCCAGCCCTGGACGAACGCCCGTCCCGAGGTGGGGGCAGTGGGCAAATTAGAAGGCCCGCTGGGCCCGTGGGGGGGCCTCGACCTGGAGCGAGAGGGTGCCACGGTCACTCCTGGGGCCGCGCTACAGGGGACGCCTCCCCTCGGCTCCAGCCCACATGGCCAGAGAGGAATGCAGGCCTGGAGATGCCAGATCTTCTGATTTTTCAAAAGAAGCCAAAAATCTGGACCACTGTATGAACTGTGCCAACTTTTAAATGTTGACAACCAATTCCAAAAACATGTTTAAACTGTATGGCCCAAACAAAACATGTTTATTGGCCAAAGCCAGCCTGCAGCTCCCAGCGGAGCATCTCCAGAGGGGGCTGGAGGACGCGGAGCAAACGCCCACTTCTTTGGCTGGTGAATCCTGCTGAGCCCTGGGCCCTCCCGCCCTGGGTCTCGGGAGGAGGGCAGGTGCCAGGACGGGGGCGCTCCTCCTGGAGGAGCTGGGCAGGGCCTCCACGGTCCCCAGGCGGGCCCCCCAGAGGGTACAGTGGGGCTTAAAACTCAGCTGAGACCCGAACTCTCATGGGCCCCGGAGGGGGGGCTCCGCAGGCCTCATCTGGAGTTCCGCAGGCCCCCCCAGACCGAGGTCCCCCCTGCAGCCTCATGGCTGGCCGCTCTCCGGCGGGCATCCCCCCAGCATCAGGCAAGGTTCTCCCACCAGCTCAGTGTGCTGGGACATGGGAGCCTGAGAGGGACCCGAGACGACAGTTCTCCCAGGACAGCGAGGTGGAAACCTCGGCGGCCCCGGGCCGGCATGTCCCTGAGGACAGACGCCATCCTCGCTGCTGGCGTCCAACAGGGCCAGGCGCCCCGTTCAGCCCAAGTCCTGCAGGCGGAGGCCCAGAGTGGCTGCGGCGGCGGGCACATAGCCCACAGCCCTGGGTCCACAAGCATGGGGCCCCCCGAGTGGGCGAGACCATGGGATGGCGCAAGCCCCCCGAGGGCAGAGAGCAGGGCGCTGGGGCCGGCCCTGCCTCAGCCTCCCCATGAGCCCCAGCCCGGCTGTCGGCCCCGCGTCCCGGCACCTGGGCACCCGCTTGGCCCTTCACGCGGGGACTGCAGCCCAGACGCCTCCGCCCCGTCCGGACCAGGCGGCCCTCCCCCGGGCTCCTGGGGGCCCATGATGCCCAGCACAGCCGTGTCCTGTGACCCCCGGTGCCCCCACAGCCCCCCGCCACTTGGAGCTGGTGGTGAGCAAGCCCCTCTGCAGGAAACGCAGATGACTGGGGGGCAGTGAGGGCCCTGAGCAGCCCGCCGTGAGCCGTGGACGGACTCCTGGCCTGGGGCGTGATGCCCCCTGGCACGCCGAGCGCCCATGTGCCAGAAACAGAAACGCGAGGGGAGGAGGGCGCAGGGTGGGCAGCCACGTCCAGGTAGGACGGCACGCAGTGAGGACCAGGGCCAGATCTGCACAGGCTGCGCTCCTCGGGAGAAGACCCCCGGGACCCCAGTGACAGGGAGGAGGGGCCCTCGTGGGGCCTCGTGGGAGACGCGCTGAGACTCCGGGCGGGGCAGCAAGCAGCCCAGGCTGCAGGCCCCGCTGCCCCCCCCAGGGAAGGGGCCCCCACTCCGAGCACCGAGACGGCTGGGCCATGTTCTGAGAGCTCTGAGCGGCGGTGCTTGGTGCTGTGGCCTCAGACACAGGCAGCCCCTTCCAGAAACGGGGCCCCAGCCACAGCGAGCCCTGAGGCAGAGAAGGTACAGCGGGTGCAGGGCTGGGAGGGTGAGGCTGGCCAGGCTGCCCCGGGCAACAAGGTCGGAGCGTGCAGGGTCGCAGAGCCTGAGAGCGTGGTCTCAGGAATCTGTTTACTGGGGAAGCAGGAGAAAAAAAAGAAGGAAAGGGGGGGAAATCTACCATAAAAAGTCAGTAAAATCAGCAGAATTCCTTCATGAAAAGGGTGGAATTAGCATATGGCCTCAGCTGCCAAGTGAGGCCACTGAAGCAAGCAACGAAAATGAGTTCAAGACACAATCAGACGTTTTTCTGGACAGAGTCAGAGGGACTGAGCAGCGGCCGTCCCCCCCGGGGCCTCTCCCCTGACGCCTCCCTCCCAAGCTGCCCCCCAGCCACACTGGGCCTCTCTGTGCTCTGTACACAGCCCCCAGCGTGGCCCACCCCTGCCCTCAAGGAGCTCTCAGTGCGGTGGGCAGACACACAGATCCATAAGGTCAACACAGTGAAGGACATCAAAGCAAGAGCGAAGTCTGTGCTGAGCAAGCACCGCAGAGGGGAGTTCAGCGGCCGGGGTGGGCGGTGGGGAGGCGGGGGGAGGAGGAGGAGGGGGAGGGGGAGGGGAGGGGAGGGAGGAGGAGGAGGGGAGGGCCCAACGGACTCCAGTGTCCTCCTGCAGGGACTCCGGACGGTCGTCAGCAGCACAGAATCCCTGGGCACCTCTCCTTCAAGGACCACCAACCTCCACTCTGTGATCATGGCACAGGGGCTGGCCCCTGAGCCCCAGACCCGAGCGCCTCCCCTGGGCCTCCGTCCTGAGTGTCTCCCCTGCGCCCCAGTCGTGAGCATCTCCCCGCCCCTGCGCCCCGGTCCTGAGTGTCTCCCCAGGCCCTGGTCCTGAGCGTCTCCCCTGGGCTCCGGTCCTGAGCGTCTCCCTGCCCCTGCGCCCCGGTCCTGAGCGTCTCCCCGACCCTGGGCCCTGGTCCTGAGTGTCTCCTCGAACCTGGCCCCTACACCCACGAGTCAGAGCCCACTCTGCAGCCTCTTACACCCAGGCGGCGAGCTCTCAGACTCAAGTCGGGAGTGACGGGGCACAGCACCCTGTGCAAAGACCCAGGGAGGGAGATGACGCCCCGCAGCATCCACCAGGGCTCCTCGACGCCAGGCTGTCTCGGGGTCAGGCCCCGGTCAACCCCGCCCCAGGGCAAGGTCTCTGAGAACAGAACCCAGGGCTGGCGGCCGATTACAACGCTACCATGCAGGACACAAACCCGGACAGCTGAGGAAGAGACGCGCGGGACACACACGCCCCCGCCTCCCCTAGGGCTCAGGGCACCTCGCCTGCCATCAACCTCTGTACCAGCTACAAAGCCCTGCGGAGCCCTGGGCCCAGGCTTCTGCTGGGCTCTCACTCCTTGGGCGTGAGTGATTCAGACCCTGGCCACGGGACTGAACTCAGTCCGCTTGCCCCTGACCTCAGGCAGGGGCAGAGGTCAGGCAGTCAGGATGCTGTCTCTGGCCCAGAGCTGGTCCCCAGTCATGCCGCTGGCCTCCATCTCCCCCAGCAAGAGCTCAGACGAGGCCCAGGGGTCGACCACGACCACCGGGCGTTCCCAGGTGTCAGGGGCTCTGTCCCGGGTCCCAGGATAAGACCGGATGCCTTGCTGGACTCCAGTAAGGCTGCGCAGTCCACACACCACTGCCCCCACACCTGCTGATGGAGCGTCCCCTCTGATGACTGCTCTGAAGAGCAGTAGGAAACACAGGCAGAAGCCCCGGGAGCGCTCCGTACCTGGCGGGCGCACTCCTCTGGGCGGGGCAGGCAGGGTGGCCGGCAGGACGAGGGGCACGTGGAGCTGCTGCGTGAGCCTCCAGAGCCCATGTGGTTCAGAGACAAGACTCCTGGCCCAGAACTCCAAAAGCACGCCCTGAAAATTCAGATCAAGGTCCTCAGCAGGGAAGACACCATGTCAGATGCTCACAGGTGGGGGCTGCCCGGGGGCCCAGCAGCTGAGACTCTGAGCTCCCCGTGCGGGGGGCCCGGGCTCGACCCTGCTCAAGGAGCAAGACTCTACAAGCTGCACCTGAAGGGTCCACACGCCGCGACCGAGGCCCGCGCGGCCGCGAGACGCAGCAGAACAGACACCCGTGCACGGCGTCCTCCGTGACCAGACTCCCCACTGCCCCCTCGTCCTCTTCTCTATTTTGAGGATCAGATTCTCAAAACACATAAATGACTGGGGCGGAGAGAGACTTTAAAAAAAATAACCGGTGAGGAATAAAATCACATACACCAACTCCCAGGAAGCATTACCAAGCTTTGTGGGCACAGCGGGAGGCCGAGGGGATGGTCTGTGCGGCAGACACCACTCGCCTCGGGGGGCCCGGACCCCCTGAACCCCCTACACGGGTACCGAGGGCCCGAGGTGGCGAGTCAGGCAGGCTCCCGGAGGCCCGTGGAGCCGTAGTGAGTCGAGGGAGTGGCCGGCGGGGCCTGCTGCTCTGCCCACCACCAGCTCCTTCACAGCAGCCTCCCCGCTTCCCTCTGTGAGCCTCTAGGCCCCCTCGGCTGACGGGAGGGGAGAGGGTCCCAGCCTCCTTAGGAAGGAGGGCACAGGGAAGGCCCCAAACCAGAAAAAGCACAGCACCCTGACGCGGAGAGCGGCCAGCTGGGTGCCGGGGGAGGGGGCTCTGCCCCAGCACATGTGCTCCGGGCCCCTGAGGCCCCCCGCCCAGCACCACGCCCAGCAGAGCTGGGAGGATGGACGGATCGGAACAGACGTGCTGAGCCCGGACGCAGGCCCTGCGCTTGGCCGGGGGCCTGCCCATCTCCCGTCTGAGAGCAAGGAGAGCAGAAACTGTCCTGAGCTACAGCTGGTGTCTGGGCCGCTTCATCAGGCGCGTGAGACACGGAGCCGATTATTTTTCTGGTAACAACGAAAGCAGAAAGGCTGAGAGCACGGAGTCTGTCCCCAGCTGTTCCCGGAGTGGTTCTCACAGGCGCGCCTGGGTCGGGGCCAGGCGGCACAGAGGTCTGTTCGGGCAGCCGCTGCGGAGGGGCTTCGTCTTTCACTCTCCTCTGGATGTCAGGGCTGTGAGTCACGCAAAGCACATCCGTGCAGGGCGTCCTCCTCGGCCCTCAGCGCCTCGTGCAGAGAGCCCCGTAAGAGCGACGTGGGATAAGAGAAAGCGTGCATGCGCTGTGCCCCTGCCGCAGCTCTCTGCCCCTCCCGGGAGGGGACCCCGCCCCTGCTCGGCCCGCTGGCCAAGCTCTGCAGCTGCCCCGAGCCCCAACGCCCTGGGTGATTTTCTACTTTCCTCTTCCTGTGCCGTTTCCCAAAACTGGAACAAGAAAACGTACTTTACGACAACTGCAAATGCTTCATAACAAAAGCGACGACCTGCTAAGACGTCAGCGTGAAGCTGCTTGGCTACGTTTTACCCGCTCAGAGTCCACCGCAGAGGGCTCCCTCAGCCACGCCAGGGACCTGAGGGTGGTTTTCAGGACGCTGCCAGTGGGGACAGCCTGCCCCTGCCTCCGGAAAAGCTTCCAGCCTCAGTGCCCAGCCCTGCAGCCCAGCAGCAGCCACAGCCAGTGGGAGTACTGGGCCGGCTCTGAGCGTGGCCCAGCCAGCACCTGCCTGTGACCCTGGCTTCTGGAGGCAGCACACAGGGCCCTGGTGAGCGGGCTGGGTGCCAGGGAGGAGAGGTATGGGGAGACCCCCGTGCAAGCCTGAGGGGGCTGCCTGGTGGGGGGCTCCCTGGGCTCCCCTGGACTGGGGCGGGAGGAAGGCCTGTGAGGACCACCCGCTGCTCCAGCGGGAGCTCAGGACGCCCAGCCCAAGCGCAGCGCTGGATCTGGAGCTGATTCCCAGCCCCTGGCCTGTGGTGGACACGACACGCCCCAGTGCAAGTGGGGCCTGGTGACTGGCCAACCTTTGATGTCCCTCCAGGCCACAACTGGCCAGGTCCTCAGATTTGTTTATTTTTCCTGTATAACTTTTGCAATGTTTCAACTAAACAGACAGTTTTTATCAACAATTCCCAGAGCAAAAAAAATAGCCGAATGCTTGGTTTGTAACGGAAGTCAGGAGCTCTGCGGGGCTGGCGGCCGTGAGAACAGCTGCCGCTCTGAGGGGCTGGAGACCCACACGGGGCCCCCGCACCCTGGCCGCCAGCCGCCCAGGGCGCCTCTATCCGCCGGGACCCTGGTCCCAGCTCAGCCCCCGAACGTGGCAGGAACCCCAGGCCCAGCACCAGGCACAGGCTGGGCCCGGCTGGCTGCTCGGTCTGTCCTGTGTCTTCAGCTGGGGGCGCTGACTGGCAAAAAGGAGCCGTGCTGAGCGCCCCGGGCGGCTCCAGAACCACACAGAGGCAGCGGCCGGAGGCGGGCCTGGATCCAGCTGTGCCTGAGTCCGGGCCACAAACCACGCTGGTTCCAAGCAGCAGTTTGGGCGGAATTTCCGCCCTTCGCAAATGAAGACTACACACCAGCAGGCTTCACTGAATCTCCTCCCCTCAGCATCCTGCCTCTGACCTTCCAGGGCGTTTTCCAAGCAACCCCAGCACCAGTTTGTACACTCGCCTCAGCTGACCCACGGGGGCCGCACAGAGCGCATCCCCGGCCCTGAGCTCACAGACAAGGCCACCACTGCCGCCACGTCCTCAGGGCTGCTCCCAACGCCACACGGAGGGGACGGCCACCTCCTCAGAACCCAACCCCCCGGGAAGGCCCTGTGGCCTCGCTGTGCCCGGTCCCGTCCTAAATGCAGCGGCCTCACCCCTCCCCACTAGGGCCTGAGTCAGCTGGACATCAGACCAGGAGCCCGCTGGGTGTTCTGAAGCCTGGCCACAGGGAGCGTCCACTGTGCGTCTGCGTGCAGCAGCCGCGGCGTGGGGCTGGAGTTTGTGCAGAGCCTCGCCACCACCGGGCCCTCACGCCCCAACACCCCACCTTCTGCCTTGGTTCTCCACCTGCCCGGACCCCACCCCACCGTCCCCAGGCCTCCGCGACAGGCGTCAACACGCGGCCGCCTCCTCCTCCGAGACTGGGGAGCCGCTCCCTGCTGACCACACGCCTTCTCAAAGGCACCTGACTTACAGCCCTCAGGAGACCTGGAGCCCGGCAGCCCCCAGCCTCCCCCCGGAAACAAGGGCCCTCGGGGAGCCCCACTGCTGACAGCACCCTGTGGACACTCTGGAGTCCCCTGACAGCCACGGCTCTGTGCTCGGTCACGGCCCGCAGAGAAAACAGTCTCGAAGGAGCCGTCACAGGCTGAGGCAGAATTTTGCTTAGACGCCTCATTTGATGTAACTGAGAAAGCTGAAACTTAAATCTCATATCGTATTTCTAACCAACTTATGTTATATCAGTGATCTGTTACCGAATGATTTGTCTTAGGTCGAATTTTTTTCTCGTCAAATCGCAGTAAAATTTAAGGATGATCCAGAAATGCCAAGTCAGCAGGGCCCGTGAGGGGCGTGCAGGCGTGCCACGCTGCACAGCGCCTCCCCCACGCCGCGCCCTCCAGGCCAGCACACACATGTTCACGCACACACCTCCCGCCTCGCCCGCAGCTCCAGCGAGAGTACAGAGGGAGCGGCGTGTCCGCAGCCTCAGCGGTAGGTAAGACAGGGACAGGCTAGGAAGACTCTTCTGCTGTTGTGACGAGTCGCGACACTGACTTGGGTTCTGGAGATGAGCTCAGCCCCCGGCAGAGAGGGGGCCTCCCCTTCAGCCCTTCCTCCGGGGCCTGAAAAGGATGCAGACAGCGTTCGAGGCTGGTGGCTGGTCACGCACACGGGGACCTTCTGCCCGCCCTGGGGCCCAAGGAGGCCACTAACGTGGGGCTGCAGATTCTGGCCAGAGGAAGGACCCAATGCCGCCTGGGTCCCCGGGCAGCCCCCAGAGGGGCGCCCAGAACGCCTCGCATGGCACGGGCCACGGCACTGAGTGCCGGAGGGACTCGTGCTGTGCACGCTCCCGAGGCTGCACGGTGAGCTGCGCGGGATCATCACGTCACCCTGAAGAGGAGGACGCAGGTGCGGTCCAGGTGCTGCCCTCGGGCCCCCGCCCCGGGTGCCGCACGGCCAGGAGGCTCACGAGCACAGCCGTGCTTAGGAGGCACGGGGCTGCCGGAGGGCTGGCGGAGCTCCGGCCCCTGAAGTCATCAGCGCGCCTCCCACTCCAGGCAGGTCCTCCCTACAGACGGTCATCCCGGCCACGCAGGTGAAGCCAGATCTGCGGGGCGAGACTCGGAGAAAATCAGGTCAAAGGGTAACAGAGCCTCTAGAAGAGTGAGAGTTTCAGAAAAGTAGAAGCGTGTTCGCGGGCCTCTCCAGCATTAGTGACTGTGGGAGAGCTGCTGGCCACTTAATGGTCTAATAAAACGTTTACAGGCCAAGCTGCTCGCAGACAAAGGCCGCCTGAGACCAGAGCACCCTGTGCCGGGGTCTGGGGCCTTTGATCAGGCAGATCTCACTGCAGTGGCAGGAATGCACCTCTAACAATAGTAAAAACTAACAACAAAGTCGTGTGCAGAGAAGATGAAGATCGCCCGGGTGCACTGTGAACAGCTCGAGTCTGGGATCACAGTGGTGACCAAATGATCAACAGCAAACCGCCCCACGCCGGGACAGCCTCGAACTCTCGTCCCTGAGCACCTCCATGCCCCCCTAGGGTGCCTCGTTCACCCAGTGACCAGAAACGTCCTAACGGGACAACCCTGACCGCACAGGACAAAGGTTCATTCCTCCACAGCTCTGTGGTGGTGGCTGGGGTGAGACCTGCGTCCCACTCATTTTTGCACAGTGCTTCTGTGGTTTCAACCCACACTCTCCCCCGACCTGCCCGAGGCGTGGCTGGAGAGTGGTAAAAACTCAGCCACCGAGGAGGGCTCACGTTGGCACTCAGAGAGGGGACATCTTCCTGTGTCCCCCACCACGGGGTCAGAGGCTGGCTCACGGTGGGCACGCAGTAAAGCCAGGATGAACAGGGGAGAGGTGACTAAGCTTTTCAATCCCAAGTCTGCAGACCCCGGTATGTGAGCTGGTGTGCCAGGGCAGAGAAAGGGGGAACATGTGGTCCTGAGAGTTTAGACACGGCCTTCATTTCCGCGATGGTTCAGTTCAGTTCATTCAGTCACACCCACTCGTGTTCAAGTCTGTGACCCCGTGGACCGCAGCACACCAGGCCTCCCTGTCCATCGCTAACTCCTGGAGTTCACTCAAACTCATGTTCGTTGAGTCGGTGATGCCATCCAACCATCTCATCCTCTGTCGTCCCCTTCTCTTCCTGCCCTCAATATTTTCCAGCATCAGGGTCTTTTCCAATGAGTCAGTTCTTTGCATCAGGTGGCCAAAGTATTGGGGTTTCAGCTTCAGCATCAGTCCTTCCAATGAATATTCAGGACTGATTTCCTTTAGGATAGTGTGGTTGGATCTTCTTGCGGTCCAGGGGACTCAGGAGTCTCCTCCACACCACATTCCCTGGCGCCCTGATGCCAAGGCAGACAGGGCTCCACCGGCTCTGGACGAGGGGAGAGGATGGACCCGGGCGCTGGCTCCAGAACTACGTGGAAGCAAGTGCGAGTGAGGCCCCGGGGACATGCAGGCAAGGACAGCCACTGCCCTCCCGGCCGCAGCCCCGAGCCCGACAAAACCGCGCAGGGCCACGTGCATCGGCGCTGCCGGGGAGCCACCACACGTCCAGAAGGCCTGCAGGCAGGGACACTGGGGCTGGACCCGCAGACACGAGGCAATGGGAAGAGGGGCAGGGCGTAATAAAGGCTTGGAGATGAAAGTCACAGGCAGAGACAGGCGGCTCCGCTTTTTAATAACTGAAAACACGAGTCAGGCCTGAATGTGCTCATTGTTCGGCAGAGGGGCGTCCACGCAGGCGGGACTGGCTGGCGGCAGCGAGGCCCTCCCACCAGAAGGAAGGGTCCCCAGCAGGGGCGGGGCCCAGGCCGCTCGGGGAGGGCGGCGTGGCCACGGGGAGGGGCGGGGGCACACGGACTCGGGGGCCGCTGACCCAGGGCTTGCCACGAGCTCTGCTTGGTGTTGGGGAGTGCAGGCAGGTGCAGCCTTCTGAGGACGCGGTGGTGTGGATTGGAGGCGTGAACACACCCTGCAGTGCCACATCTGCGCGCGAGCCCCGGGGAGTAACCAGCCCCGCACGGCCTGGCGCTCAGGCTCACCCTGGGTACTGCTGCTCACAGAGCACAAGAACAGAACGAGTCCAGGGCTGGAGGGGGCGGCCGAGCACGTGCGACTTCTGCCTTGGTGCCAAGGGGATGCACGGCGGCCCACACACACGTGCAGGGCACATGCGGGTGCGAGAGGGAAGCACACGGCAGAGGAAGGCTGTGCTTCAACGGTGAGGCCGGGGCTGGGCAGCCGGTGCTTGACGCTCCAGTCCCACGGAGCCCGCTGGGACCGACTGCGTCCCCAGGTCACGCGTGGGGAGCCCAGGCTCTAGAGCGAGCAGGACCAGGGAGTCACTGCCGGCTTCTGAGCACACGTCTCTGAGCCGAGGCGCGTCCGCTGTCCCCCGAGTTCACACGATGGGACGCCTGCGGGCGTGAAACCACGATGCTTAGAGCACGTGATTAATGGTGTGGGGAACACTGCCTAGAATACAATGGTGAAGTTTTGAAAGCCACAGAAAAAACGTACATAAAATTTGTAATTTCAACCATGTCAGCTAGATGATGACTTTCTTCCTTATAATTTTGCCTACTATCCAAATTTTCTAAAATAGGTCTGTATTAGTTTCACAGTCAGAAAACAATGGCTTTGTATTTGAGACTGTATAAAGGGCCTCTGTGTTCCCTCGTCAGAGCACACATCCCACCCACACACCCCGTGTGCCCAGAAGCGCCCTCCTGCTCCACAGACCCCACACGCGCAGGAGGGCCACAGACCCAGCACAGGGCCACCTGTGCGTGTGTCCATCGCGCAGTCCACCACGAGGGGTAGTTCCGTCTGGCTCCGGACTTTCTCTTTACGAGCCATTTGGGATCACGGAGGTCAGGAGACAATCACTGTGAAGGGGCTGCTTCCTCACCTTTCTGCCTGGGCACCGACCCTCACACAAGCCGGCCGAGTGGCACCCTCCCTGCCGGCTCCAGCACAGAGCCACCCATGGGGAGGGCTGCCCACTCTCCAGCCCCACACAGGCAGCCCGTGGCCCAGGCTGCCTCCGCAGGCCTGGCGTCCCCAGCCCTGCTGGGAGTCCTACACCTCTTGCTCGGGAGACAGGCCAGAGCTACCCCCTACCAGCCCAGTTTGGCTCTCTGGCCACTGTGGGGACCCCACCTCACAGCAAGTCCTTGCAGCAGACCCCTGGCTCTGCCCTCTGCCCAGCCCCCAGCCCAGCTTCCAGGGCCAGAGCGAAGTTTCGGCCATCTTTGAGAACCGACGGCTTCCTGCACCTTCAGCTCTGCCTGAGAGGCACCTTCTGCGGCTGAGGATGGAGGGCCCCCATCCCCCCAGACGGCAGAGCTGGCAGTGACCGCGGCTCCGAGGGCTTTGGGACGCTCCTTCTTCTGCTGTCACCAAACATGGTGCTCAGCAAGACCCAGGCTTGGCTCTCTTTTCTGAGGCAGCAGAGTCACAAGCCCCCAAGTGCACGGCAGCTACTTCTGTGAAATCTGCCCTCTTCATCGCACGGAGTTAACCCTGGGCGAATTTCTAGCCCTGCACTGTGATGGCGAGTCAGCTGTGTTTTGGTTATCTCAGAGAAGGAAAAATAATATTTTAAATGCTTTAGTAGTTAAACAAATACGAGGAAGGCAGATTTCCTTCATGTTTCCTCAACAAAAGCCACGGAACAGCCTGGCCCCAACACCTGAAAATGCGTTTAGATTAAAGGAAGAGCCCCAAACTGCCAACAGACGCAGAGCAAAGACCACGCGAGGCGCCGCCCTGCCAAGCAGGCCCTGTGCGCGGCTCAGCCCAGGTACCTGGGTGGGGAGGACGGGCCGACTGATGAGAAGCCCCGCCTTCATCACGGCCAGGTGACCGACGCCCCGCCCCCGGAAGTCGGCCGCTGGACCGACGTCTGACATCTCTTTCCACATGTGCCTGCGTCTCGGGAGCCGGGCACTACTGAGCCCGGTGGGAGCGGAATTCCCGGCTCCACGGCTTCACGTAATGTTACATTTAACGGGTGTTTTCCTGCTTTAAATCCCTCTGTCAACACCGTTTCCAGGAAAGGCAGCACAGGGGCCTCGGTTGCCCACCGGGCGGCTGCTGTGGGAGGCGACGCCGTCTCTGAGCACACGGCTCTGGCTCATGTCGATGTTTCCTAGAAGGTGAATTACGAAATCACAAATAGAATTTATTTAAGGCTCTAGAGAGATTTTCCACAATCAGCCCCCAGAAAGGCTGGGCCAAGCCAACTTTCTAGTAAGTGCTGCTGAGTGGAGCGCAGTCCCCGCCACCCTGAAGGTGTCTGAGGCTCGGCCCTGAGTGGCTGTGTCCATCCTGCAGGGAGAGGAGACGAGGCTGCCGGCTGGCAGAGGGGCTGCCAGTGGGGAGGGACCGGGGAGGCACGTGGGCAGCCCTGCAGGGCTGGGAGCGGTTGCCCGCCCCAGCCTGCCCCACCTGGACGGCGCCTGTCCCCTGCCCACCCCCAGCCCCGCCATCCCCGAGGAGAAATCTTCTTCCTTTAGAGAACGGGCATCCCTGCGACGCTCTCCTTGCAGGGAGGCTGTCCTCCCATGGGAGGAGAGGGGCCCTGCCAACAGGTGGGCGAGGCTGGAGGGGCGGCTCCCGGGCAGCCCCAGCAGGGAGGGGCTGCGGGCAGCCTGCCCTGCTCTACGGGTGAAACGTACAAGGATGCTTGGAAATAGTCAATTAGATGTGATTCTGTGGAATAATAATGCCAAAGGTCGGGGTGGAACGCATTAGCCATGCATTCCAAATACCTGATCCCCGGCCTGGCCTGCAAGGCAGATACTCTCCCATCCAGTACAAAGGGTCAACAACGGCACTGCGCCAAGCTTCCGCCCAGGGCCACGTGGCAGCTCGCCAGGAACCCAAGGGCCGCACCCGACTGGCAGAAGCAGCGACAGGGGCCCCTTTCATCTGCCCCACGACAACGGGCTGCGAGGTGACCTCAGCCTTGCCCTACTGCGCCCCACGCCGCCCTGCTCCGGCACCCCCGGTCCTGCCGCCCGTCCCCAGGCAGAGCTGGTGCCCAGCGTCCGCTTCCGACCCCAGGTGCCCCCCTCCCCGTCTCCCGGCCCCGCCTTAGCCCCGGACCCAGGACGACACAGCACATCACACACTCGAACGGTGTGATGACACAGACGACCGCAAGTGCTGGTGAGGCTGCGGGGACTCCAGGCCCCCACGCCCCGGGAGAGCGGGGCGGCCGCTGCGGAGGGCACGCTGGGGCCTCAGAAAGCAGGGGCCGAGTCTGACGGCTGGGGGGGGTTTCCTCAGAAAGCAGGGGCCGAGTGTGACGGCTGGGGGGGGACCTCAGAAAGCAGGGGCAGAGTGTGACGGCTGGGGGGCGCCTCAGAAAGCAAGGGCAGAGTCTGACTCAGCCCTGCCTCTCCTAAGTATAAACCCAAGAGAGCGGAAACATACGCCCACACAAACACCTGAACACAAATGTCCACGATGACTCATAACCACTGAAAACTGAAAACCACTCAGATGCCCTCAGACGATGGACACCAGAGCGCTTCCTATTCAAGCTACGGGACGTTCTCCGGCCACAAAAGGAAAAGCAGCAAGGCTCCTGCCGCGAGGTGGACAAGCCCCCAGAGCACTCTGCTCAGCGGAACAACCGACCCAGAGGGCCACGTATCACATAGGATTCCGTTTACACAGGACGTCTGGCAGAGGCACCTCCAGGGACAGAGGACGCTGTACTGAGCAGCTGCCAAAGGCGAGGGGAGCGGGGTGGGCTGACGGTGCAGGGCCGGGGTCTCCTACGGGGGGAGGGACTATCCTGACGGTGGTGGTGCTGACACGCACACGATTCCGTGAATACCAAACACCCCTGAGTCGATACTTTACACAGCTGAATTATACGGTACATGAATTAAGTCTCAATAAAGCTGTTATAAAACCAGTTTTCAAAAATATATACCTACCATACAAAGGAATGTTCTATTACAAATTAAAGATGTCCGCCTTGTATCATTAAGTAAAAAGGAGTTACTTATGAAGTACTTCAATTACCAAATTATGATACATTTTAAAAAATTACCCATAGAAAGGTAATTCTACACAAATAAAAATATACCATACATCATGTAATGACACAGCAGGGACGTGGCATTACCTATACTCACACTAAACGGGAAAAAATGAAAAGTTTATAAGTAAAGGTTCATGAATAACTTTTACAAAAAGTTATTGATCGCCTCAGTCAGTTCAGATCAGCTTACATCTAAACTCCCAAAAAGACACTTTGAACTTCTAGAGGCTGTGGAATTTGGGCATCACGTGTTAGAAGTGGTGGATCCGCCTTGCACAGCACACAGCCGCAGTGGCTCAGCCGTGCACCCAAGCATCTCAGAGGGGAGTGGGACAGAGCAGACCACACGCTCCCCAGTGTCCCCGAGAGACGCCGCCAGCTCCAGACACACGCGGCGAGTCCCACACAGCGACTTCCGTGAGAGGTGAGGAAGCAGACAGCCTGCTCTCCGCACAGCCCAGCACGACGCCGCCACGGACAGCGCTGACAAAGGCCAAGCAGTAACACGGGCGGGAGCTGCTGAGCGTCAGCCAGAGAGACGCTTGTAAACACACGCAGGCCGGCACGCACAGCTGTGTGTTCACGCACTTAATCTATGTTTGGAAAATTGGAAGAACATACAGACAACGGAGCGTTACTCAGCAGTAAAAAGGAAGGAAATTTTGCCCCACACTGCAGCAGGGATGAGACCGGAGGACAGAGCTCAGTGGCTGAGCCTGTCAGGAAGGCTGTGTCCACAGCTCCTGGAGGACTCTGCTTCCGTGAGGTCCTGAGAGAGGCCGGGGCACAGAGACACCCGACACAGCGCGTCCTCGAGCAGCTTCGGTGTGCGCCCCCCACCCCGTCCTTGCCCAGCCTCCAGCCTGTCTCTGCAACGGGCGACAGAGGGCAGGAAGCGACTCGGGTGGGGTCAGAAGCTCAAATTCCCCTCCAGTAGTTTTAGGAATTGGCCAGGTAAGAAGAAAACAGCCAAGAGCTGCGCGGCACCTGCTTGGAGCTGCGCCCCTGGGGGTGCTGACGACACACAGGGGCTGCGTGCTGCCTCCCCGGTTACAGACGTGGAAACAGGTGGCGGGAGACGGCGCGTCTGTCCCAGGTCACGCTCCCAGGAAGCCAAACTCCGGAGCTTTCCTTGGTCCCTGGAAGGCATGACCGTCTCCGGATCAAACGTGCACGCACCGAGCTCCAGCTGTACCAGCGGCAGAAGGCAGAGTGGACATCAGACCTGTGGGCAGGCGGGAGGCTGGCAGAGCCCAGAGGCCAAGCCCGTGGGCTCTGGGGCGACAGTGTGACATCAGATGCCCATGCCACCGCTATCAGAGGTCAGCCCTCCACAGGGACCTCACTGAAGTCACTCAGAGGAACGGGGCCTGGGCTTTATCGGGACCAGATAAGACAACAAAGGTCAGGCCAGAGGATTTACGGCAGTGCTGACCGACAGCGGGAGGCGCGGGCTGGAGCGTCTCCCCTTTTCCTTACAGCAGCCTCACGGGGATAGGTTATGAGCCCCATTTTCACTTGTGACCCAGCTGAAGCTCAGAAAGCTTAAACAGTAGCCTGACGTCCCTCAGAGAGTGGACCCAGAACTTAAGCCTGGGTCGGTGGGATTCCAAAGGTGGAGATGAGAGACCACACACAGGGTGAGTGGAAAGAGAGGCCTTCTGCTGCTCCTTGCATCAGCCACTCACCTGAGACGTGACCCCTGGAGGCGGGCTGGGGCAGCAGCACAACAGGAGGGTGTGGTGGGGTTGCCACCAGGCAGGGCCCAGGACCCACGCGCACAGGGGCAGAGGGCACCCCGATCCACACCCCGGGACCCGTGCATAGAGGCAGAGGGCACCCCGATTCCACACCCCAGAACCCACACGCACAGAGGCAGAGGGCACCCCGATTCCACACCCCAGAACCCACACGCACAGAGGCAGAGGGCACCCCGATTCCACACCCCGGGACCCGTGCACAGGGGCAGAGGGCACCCCAGTTCCACACCCCAGTACCCACACACAGAGGTAGAGGGCACCCTGATTCCACACCCCGGGACCCATGCGCACAGGGGCAGAGGGCACCCCAATTCCACGCGAGACAGTGTACAGCGTCACCCCAGGGCAGCTCCCAGACATGAGGCCAGAGGACACCCTGCCCTTGCATCCTCCAGGCCCCGTGTGCTTCCCTCCACGGGTGTGAGGCGCCTAAAGGAAAACAGAGCACTTTTCATAAAACTTCTGGATCGGTCTCTTTCCCACTGTATAGTGTGGGGCACCCTCTGAGTCGTCTCTTCTTCACTTATTACAAAGCAACAGCAAACACAAACTTTCCTCCCCGAAATCTTGCAGGGATCAGCGGGGACCGCGTAGCGGAGCAGGGACTCTGCCGCAGCTTTGTGACCATCAGCCGCCGTCCGCAAACTCAACTGACAAACCAGAAAGGAGTCGACCACGCTGGCCCTGCAGTGCTCACGGTCACCTCTCACTCCTGGGCCCTTCCTGAGGGTAGGGAGCCGCCACCCCCCACGCCGGGCCGGGTCGGGGTCCACGGGACAGGCTGTGCCGGGCCAGCACACTGCTCCAGGACAGACGTGTCAGAGGAGACGCTTCCCACGCTGCCGCAGGCTCACTGGCTGCCGCCGGGCTCCCTTCCATTTTACATCAAGGCTCTTGTTTTGCTCTGTGCGTCTGTTTTTGCCCCCTTAAATCTGAAATCGGGCTGGAGGCTTGCGGGAGGACCCCTTGAGAGCCGAGGACCATGGCTGAAAACACAGCAGAGTGCTCAGAAGGCGCACCGTCCGCCAAGCGCGTGATCTGCTGGGAGGAACGTCGGCTGGAGCGCGAGTCCTGGTGGATGGCGGCAGACGAGCGGGCAGACGCAGCGTGCGCTCCGCACGGCAAGGGCTGGGGCTGCAACGTGACCGCCGTCCTGGCCAGCACTGCACCCTTCATCTGCAGCAGAAAGGGCCTGGAGGGAGCCCTGCGGCCTGGTGCCAGGGAGGGGCCACCACCCACGTGTGCCCGGAACGCGGCCCGCATCTCCCACGTGAAGGACGTGGCGGGCCGGCCGTGAGTTCCAGGGCTGTGTCCTCAAGTGCCCCCACGTGGCCGGGGCTGCATGCTTTGAGGGGAGCTCAGGCCCTGGAAAGGGAAGAATGACCTTCGATCAGGTCCCAGTCAGGCAGACGGTCAGGTTGGAGCTTCCAGAAGGAGAGGAGCTCCATGGAAAATGGAACTGAAGGCCGTTGCCACCCTGGGAGCCCTTCTCCTCGTTTTGCTTTAAAGTTGCAGGTGGCTGCGAAAGACTGAAGCGTCCTGCTGTGCCAGGCCTCCCGTCCGCCCGCGAGCATCAGGCTGCAATGCGGAGCAGCGACCCACCAGCTCCCCGAGCCGCGGCGGCTGCGCCCCCAGCTCCAGCCCTGTCACAGGCCTCCCCTCCCAGCCCAGTTCAGCAGCATCTCAGCAGCAGGGCGGGGGCGGGGTTGCGGGCCACCCACCGTGTCAGCTGCCTGGGCACACGCTCCTCCTCACCCTGCTGCAAGGCCTCACTTTCCCGTTTTAAAGACAGGACTGGGATGAGGGACGCTGACCCCGGACTGCACAGCCTCGTGTGCAAGGCTCAGTGTCCACGAGAAACACACTTTGTGCCGGCTGGGAGGCGGGTGAGAGGGGCTGCCTTGGACAGGGGCTGGGGCTGATCCGGGAAGCAGCCGGGCCACCAGGCTCAGGAAACCACAGCAGCTGAGGCGCCGGGCCAGGTTAGAGGATGCAGAGGCGGAATCACACTCGGCCTTAAAGGACGAAGCAAGTTCAGGTGCTCAGACCACCTCAGTTTTTTTTATGACAAAGAAAATGAAGTTTTCTCCCAACCTATATAAGCAAAACCAAAACAACAGCCTCCCCCGCAAACCCAGGCTTCCTCTATGCCACATGTCATGCAGATAAGAGAGCTATTTTTCCCCGTTTAACGCAATTATTCCATCGTTGCGTTTTACTGGTTAAAATCTGCAATTTGAAGTCGTCACTCTTAGATGGGAACCTCAAACAACAGGTTTTATCTACCTCCTGAAAAGTGTGGATCATAGGGAAGGATTTTTTTGTCCTGATAAGACAGTCATCTACCTTGCTGACTCAAATGCGCTCGCATATTAATTTGCTTCAGACACCCCCAAACCCTGCTGAACTGGCTAAACTGTGGGCCAAATTCAATAACACAGCAGCCTCATTCAATGCCTCATGAAGATAACTCTGCATGTTTAATTTAGAAGTACCGATCGCTTTTCAGTGAAGTGCTAACGCCAGCCAGCCCCTCTGCGCGGCCCAGGGCTGACAGGCACACTGCAGACCAGGTCTGAACGCTTCGGACGACGAGCTGCACAGCCCACGTCTCCTCCGAGTGGTGTCTGTTCGTCCAAATCACCGAACTCAGAAACATGCCCCGCTAGGTTAATTTCTCTGACGTACAGGCAATGAGATCAAGCTTCAGATACACAAATATTATCTGGGCCGATTATATCTGATTAGCAAGAAATACTCAGTCCTCCAGCCAACGTGAATGCCCAGCTACTCAGCTGAACTGACCTAAGGCGTTTTTTTCTTTCTCTTCGGCAACTGTGTTCCATGTTTGACCCCTCAAATTTATTTTAAGTAGGTTTGCAAACAGCTTCCTCTCCCGCTCCTCCCCCGCGCCGCCGGCATCTCACATTTCTTGCGCACAGAACATGTTTTGTTCACCCTGGGAAGCGGCACTTGGGGAAACGGAGAGACTGCCTCAGTCAAGTCGGAATCAGAAATAGGCCCCATTCATCCCAGAGACTCAAACGGGACCAAGGGCTTCCTTCCCTTTCACTGGAACAAGTCGGTATGCACACTGGCGTCCCCCAGAACTGGGATTCATGGCTGCCCTTCCAGGCTGTGAAAGCAGGTCTCCCTCCCGGCCGCGAGGTGCAAATACCCGCAAACACAGGCACACTCCCTGCGTGGCTTCCCGTGCACCGGGCCAAAATGCACAGCGGCATCTTCTCTCGCGGAGACCCACGCTGGTTCAGCAGGTGTTTTTCCAGGAAAATAACAACTCCAGTAACAACAGCAGGGGTTGGGAGATTCAGCATAAGAAGGCAGAGGTATCGGTGAGAAGCGGTTTCTGGGCCTGGTAAAGAAAGGAGGTCTGGGAGCCTCACGGTAGCGGAGCGGGAGGCCAGCCTCGCTCGGCTCAGGTCCTGGGCTTCTGGGCTCACAGACGTTCCTCGGGAAAGACTCCGGGAAGCTGCACGGTGAGTGAGCTTCACGGGAAAGCTCGTGTGTCTCTGATCTGGGAGTCTGTGTGCTGCCTTTACCAAGACGCCGGCCCCGGACGCAGCCACCTCCAGACGGCCACAGTTAAAGACGTCACCGCCGAGCTGGCTCGAGTCTGCACACAGCTGAGGTACCGCGGTTACGGCTCAGAGAACGTTCGCTGCATGGTCGGTCTGGGTGCTGCTGACTTCCTGTCAAGAGTCATCTTCAGAAGCTGAATTTTTCGTGCTTCTCAGCCCCAAATATAAGTCACATATGGAGACTGCTTCCAGTTTCACTTCATATGCTGAAAAGATCATGGAGAAAAAGTGTTTCAAAGTTTTACTTGTAGGAAAAGAAGACAGTTTTCATGCTTCTCATTTGCCCAGGAGACTCTCCTTTAAAACAACCCAGAGTCCAGTCGCTCCGTAACAGAGCCCTCATGGCCCAAGTCGTGCTGGGTCCCCGGGGACCCCGGCTCAGCACTATGGGCTGGGCGCACCCTGCTCGGCCCGGGGTGTCCAGGCACACGTCGACCCCTCCTGAGCCTGAAATCCGCTCTCGAGGCCCACGCATCTGTGGGCGGCCCCTCTGGAGATGGGGACACTGACCATCTACACCAAGAACATCCATGCCCGGCTCACAGTGTGACACCTACGAACAAGCCCTGGAGGTGCCACGTGCCCTCTCTCTTCCGGACGCTTCGTCCACCTCCTCGCAAATCAACCGTCCTGTTTATAACACAAACTGGAGCCTGCTTCTCCAAGACACAAACCTCTCCACCGTAACAAGCCCCGTGGCCTTGGCCACCTGCAGCACGGCACAGCGAAAAAACGCGCAGGGCTCTGAGTTCACTGCAGGGAGACTGGCTGCCATGGGCCTCCCCGCTGTCCAAACGCAGGTGTCTGCTCGGCCAGGGCTCTGAGTTCACTGCAAGGAGACCGGCCGCCGTGGGCCTCCCCACTGTCCAAACGCAGGTGTCTGCTCGGCCAGGCAGACAAAGCTGCCAGAAATTTCACTCATGCGAATGTGGGGGAAACGGAAAATCAGCAAGGCCATTTAAAAACCCTCATAAAGGGTTAATGTTTGTTAGCTCGAAAACTTTAAAATACATCAATATTATGTATTATATTTGATATACTGGGAAACATACATGCCCCCCAAATAAACAGTAAACTCAGGGGGAAACTGTTTCCCCAACTGAAAGAAGGGCATCCCATCCAGTCTTTGGAAAAACCTGAATTTTCTGAATTTTTCCCCAGGTGTACACACAGGCTGAGCTCAGGTTTCAACCACATCAAGCTCTGAAGAGCCTTCTTCTGTCCTGGTACTAAAATCAGGAGTTAATGAAAGGAGCTTTCCAAGGCTGAGTCACGTGAACTCACCTACGAGCCTCCCTCAACACTGAACTGATGGTCCAGGCGTTCGTTTACAGAAGGAACCAGAGCGTTTCAGGGAAGCGAACACTCACGGCCACAGAGACGGGGCCTGCTGCCGGGGGAGCAATGCTCCCAAGAACACTGTTTACTGAACGCTTGTCCCGCACCAGCTTCGTTTCTTCTCATCCTTAGGACGACTCTTTCCTATTTTGCCAACCAGAAGTCCAGGCCCCACGAAGTTGGGGAATCTGTCCAAGGTCACACAGCTAACGGCTCAAATTCAGCTTCTCAGACTCGAAACCTCAAGCCTCCTCAGCTGCTCCGTGCTCCCGTGTGTGCCGTTGTGTGTTCCGTGTCCTTCTCCTGCCGTGGGGAGACCCAGATCGCTTTAAAGACAGCCTGTTCCCCATCACATGTTTTGGGTCCGCTCGCATTCAACAGGGGCAGGACGAGCGAGGGCCTCTGGCAGCCCGGCCTCTCCTGGCAGAACACACGCTGCTTTCTGACAAATGTCCACGTCTCTCCTGCTTTCCGGGCCTCTTTCCCGCGGTGGGCCCTTCCTCCTCCCAGTTCCAACCACCTTACAGTCTCACAGCCAGATCCACGGAACGAAGCACTTGTACTTCAGGTGGGTCAATTCAGCCTCCCCCCAACGACGTTACGGCCGATGACAAAGTAGGCCCGACAAGCTGACATTCCCGCCATGTCAGATGCCATCCACTCGGCCCTTCTCTCCCACAAGGGAACTTTCCTACAAGGAGACTTCTGACAGATGGTTTATTTTTACATGAAATGTCTTTTAAAAATTAAAACATCAAAAAAAAAAAAAATTAAAACATCACATCACACTTAGCTGCGGTCCTAACAGTTAACGCCACTTACTGAGACCTCGTAGGTTGCAGAGAACCCTGTCGGTCTCAGAGTCGTGCGCTGAGATAAGGGAGACAGCCTCTCTGTGCAGTCTCACAGAGCCCACACCGTGACTCCTCAGTTTGAAGACGAGGAAACTTAAGCTATGAGCAGCCACTGCCCCCGAGGGGTTCCCACTTGGGCCCTGTTCCCCCACCCAGGCTGTGCGAAGGTGTGACTGGGAGTGGGCGCTAGACTTTACGGTCCCCCGAGACAACCTCCCCTGACGCCTGCCAGCCTCCGCCTGGCCTGCGACCCCGGCTCTCAGGACCCAGGGGTCAGCCCCCAGCTTTTTGTGCACGTCCACTCCCTGGCCCAGCCCTGGCCACACGCAAGGGATGGCACCCTCCCCAGGTCGGGGAGCCTCTTTGTGAGACCCGAGATCAGCCCGGGGGCCAGCACTGGCCACCCCCCTGCAAACGCACAGGAGGTGCTGACCAAGAGCCCAGAGACCACCGAAGAGAAAAGAGCCCAACATCAGCACGTCTCCAGTACAGGAGAGGGGAGTTCTGTTGCAGTTTGCGTAGGAAGGGGGGGGGGGGGGCGGGGAGGGAGAAAGAGAAAGAGAAAGAGAGTCAGCTGATGATGCCATTGCGGGGGGGGGGGGGGGGGGGGGGGGGGGGGGGGCGGGCGGGCGGGCGGGCGGTGCAGCTCGGTCCTGCATCCTGTGGAACCGCCAAGCAAAACAATGAATCTATTTTCCCTCTCCTTCTCTGCCTGAAAAAATGCAAGAATTTCGCTTCCTTCTTTGAAACATAGCTCTTGCATAATTTCAGAGCTTGCTCCCACTGTCTGAAGCGCTGAGGGAAGGGGGTGCTCGACTCTCACAAGCCCTCAGAAGGGGGTGTCCCATGCGGACCCTCAGAGCTGGTCTGCACGCCCCCGGCAGGGAGGGCACTAGGTCGGAGCCGACCGTATCACAGCTGCCACAGGGATCCTAATGGCAAGTCCCATAAAAGAGCCACCATTCCTTTCTGCAGCTTGTGAAGAGACGAGGGTTCAGAAAAGTCAAACGGCCAGTCACACAACAGGCCAGCACCAGAGCCAAAGTCCCCTTTCAGTCCTGGAGGCCTCAGGGCCCAGCCCGGCAGTCTCTGCCCCTCGGGAAAGTCAGCCATGGACCACCCAGAGGATACGCAGAGGACCCGTGGTGACCGTGTCTGCAAACCAGAAAGTCTGACTGGCTGCGAACCTGGGCGTCCTGGGGCTGAGCCATCTGCACTACGGGAGGAGAGAAGGCCCCAGGGCGCACTGGATGCCCGGAGGGGGAGGACACGCCGGAAACCTGGCCAGGGACGTCCGCTCCGTCCTCTGCCCTCCAGGCCTGTGAGGTTTCAGAGCAGCCGCCCCAGGGCCGCCCCCAGGAGGTGGGCAGAGGCCACAGCGGACATCTCCTCCAGGCCGCAGGGAGACTTTCCCAGCCTCCTCCGTGTTCCCGGGTCCACGCAGCCCCTCACGCACCCAAGAGGCACAGGCAGGCCCCGCACCCTCTCACGCGGGCACACAGCCCTGCCCTGTGCGCCCGGGGCCACGCTTCAGCACGTCCCCTCCACCGGCGGCTGCCTCCCGGTACTGCAGGGCATTGGCAATCAGCTCCAGAGGCAGAGGCGTGGGAGAAGCCTGTGGTTTGAAGGGCTGATCATAATTCAGGTTGGAAGCTGACACTCATCAGTTGACGTTCACTTGAAAAGACCAGATAGGCTGTGCGGGAGCGTTGTAGCAGGGCACCGATAAGGAGAGGCAAATAAAAATTATTGGTATTTACTCGGGCTGCAGTGCTCGTGGAAGGACTTCTTTTAAAAGGGAGCACTTCAGAATGGCTGTTCAATCTGAATTTTCCAGATAGCGCAGGGAACCTGCGCTCACAGAAAGCTCCTATCTGTGCCATCGCACGTCGGCGCTGCTCACGTCTCCACGGCAGGGATTCTCACTCCGTGTTGCTCCGTTTATGAGCTGACGGTGACCCGAAGCACACACGGCATTCAAGAATCTGCCTGGAAATTACTGCCAAGGAACGTCTGTACCATTACCTGCTCTCCACCCCTGCCTCGGGGACCGCAGATGGAAACCAGCTCAGGACCCGAGGCGGAAGCAGCGCTCCGTCCCCTTACGAACCCGGCTCCCTCGGAAGAGGAGGGTTCCGGCGTTGTTCACAAATTGTGTTGCTCGAGAAGCATGGCAGGAGGCTCTTTTGAAAGCCTGAGCTCTGGCTCCCTGCTAAAGCCGGAAGAGAGGCTTCACAAGGATATAAGCGAGAAGGCCACCCCGGGCTCCAGCAGGGCGGGCACAGATTCTGCATCAGACGCCGCTGATCTACGGGTGGGCCCGAGGGGACAGCCGTGCTCACACACCCACCGTGCACGCTGCGTCTGTCCTGTGGACACTGTCACTTGGGAAGATGGACGCTGTGACTAGAAAAAGTGAAAAGAGGGGCACTCATACAGACCAAGCCTGGGAACCCAACTCTCCCCCCGATGGCTCTCGGAGGCTCCACCTGGACCCCCACATCCGGCCGCAGGCAGGCAGAGGGGCTGGTGATGCAGAAGCGGCAGCCACCCCCGTCTGCATCTCTGGCCTCGCGTCTGGCACCCCCAGCCCTCGGCTTCCTGTAGCGGGGCGGACGGGCGACATCGCCACAGCCTCTCCACCCTCGTGCCGGTTTTCCTGCAGACCGTGCTCTGGAACACCCGCCCAGCGAGCGGGGCGACCGCCTGTGCCCAGGTGTGCAGCTGGCGGGAGGGAAGTGGCCTTGCGCTGGGCTGCCCGACAGCGGCGGCCACACCTGGGCTCCACCCACGTCCTCGGGGGCTTGGCTGCCCCTCCCAGAGGCACCTGCAACCTGCACTTCCAGGCTGAGGGCAACAAGGAGGCCGTGGGACGCCGAATCTGGGGGGCGGGGGGTCAGGAGGACTGGGCACCAAGACGTGTCTTCCAGCCTTGAAAGCTGCTCAGGGAAACACCACGGAGGAGCTGAAAATAGGCAAATCCTCGCACAAGAGCAGACACGGCCAAGTTCAGCCAGAGCTGTGAACCCAGGGAGGCAGGCAGATCACCTCTTTTCTCTCCTGGAAAGTCACTGCTTTGGCTAACACCACAAACTTGCAGAAAAAAAGGAAAACCGAGTGACGAGGGCTGGCACCTGAGCCCACATCTTCAAACGCTTTAAAAGTTAAGCCCGGTAATCTTGACGCGGACGCGAAAGGGGCGGCATATACATTTGACCCCTTGCTTCAAACAGAAACCCTCCCATATGGCTTTTAATTGGAAGGCGGTTGTTTTGCTTTCGCAACACTCTTTAACCTCTGCCATTGTACGTACAAGGCTGCAAACCGTATTTCCATTGATTAAAAAAAAATGAAAAATAAACGTTCAAAGAAACAATATTTTTCTTTTTAAGGAAAAAAAAAAAGACAGCAAGCAGCTATTTTCTGGAGGGGTCAGCGCTTAAAGGCATACATGGGAAGCCACCCTGGCTGCGGCTTATGGTTTATTTTGTCTCGGAAAAGCCCGAGGTCATTCTAACTCCGCTGACCTGTTACCCCACAGGGATGTGTCCACCCAGGAGCGCGAGCAAACACCGCCCTCTTGTGCCCGAAAAGGCCCGAGTCGGCAGGGAGATGGGGACACAGCCGCCCAGCGCCACCTCTCCACGGCCCAGACGCGGTCAGGAAAGGGTGATACACATGTGTCACCGGGGAGCTTGCTCCAGCGTCCCCTTCCGGGACAGACGGCGAGGTAAGAGGAAGACGGAGAGACTCGGCTGACGAAACCAGACCCAAAATAACTGCCTCTTATCTTTCCTAGAAAAGAGTCATTCCTCGAAGAGAAACTTCATTGGTTTCCATGGCAGGTTTTCTTCTTATCTACTTTTAAGAACTTTTAGAAATGACTAATGAATCTGCAAAACAAGTGTAGAGTACTTCTTTTTATCTAAGAAATATTTGCCAGGAAAATATTCCACTTGATTCCAGGGGGAGAAATAAACAGGTATGGGGACCCCAGTTGCTGCTTCTCAGAGGAACCCCCAGAGCTCAGTCAGGGTTCTTCTTCCTGATGGGCCCCGACCTGCAGGGTGACCTGCACCCTGGGGTCCAGGCTCCGTGCCCAGAAGACCACCCCGGCATCTCGAGAGAGCCTCGGGGGTGTAAACCACTGACCCTCAGCTCAGGACCCGACGGGAGCAGAGGCCAAAGCCCAGCCCAGCGGGAGGCCAGCCTGCCGGTGGGAGCCCATGAGGAAAGCCCTGGGCTTCTCGGGCTGTCTGCAGCTCTGCTCTGCACCACAGGCTGCCCATATGCTGCACCCACACGCACCGTTCCAGCCAACCATCACGCCAAACTCATTTTGGGGGAAAGTGAAGAAGAAAGTGAAAGTCGCTCAGTCGTGTCAGACTCTTTGTGACCCCATGGACTATATATAGTCCATGCAATTTTCCAGGCCAGAATACTGGAGTGGGTAGCCTTTTCCTTCTCCAGCAGATCTTCCCAATCCAGGGACTGAACCCAGGTCTCCTGCGTTGCAGGCGGATTCTTCACCAGCTGAGCCCCCAGGGAGCCCACTTTAGGGGAAGAAAGTGCAAAGTCTGCCCTCAGTGCACCCCCTTCAGCCCAGTGGGCACCCGGAGGGAAGGACAGGGGCGCCGGCGACTTCAGCTCCTCCAGTCCCTGCCTGCAATGCCCAGCGCTCAGCTCACAGTCCAGCGTTAGTAGCAGACCGCAGTCCTGGTGTCCCAGTGTCCTGGCTGCTGTCCAGCTCAGGTGAGCCAGGAGTACCTGTAGCTTCCCGTCTCCCCATGGTCCTGCCCTCCTCCCTGGGAAGAAAAGGGGGTCCAGGGCCAGACACAGGACTCGGCGCATGCAGCTGGCGGGGCCCCCTCCTGGCCTCTGATCAGGACCACAGGACACGCACTGCCTCGTCCTCTGGCAAACCTGGGAGGGACACAGGCTCCAGACAGTCTCATCTGTCTAGACCGGCCAGCCCGCAGCAGGCTCCTGCTGTGGACACTGGCACTGAGAGTCAGCCAGACCAGCCTCTGACACGCAGGGCAGCCTCAGGACCCGCCTGCCTACTGCTCCATCTCCACGTGTCCTGCTTGCTCCTCCCCGCACGCTCACAGAGCACAGCACTGCCCCCACAGCGGACACTGAGCTCCAGTCTGTCCTGCTTACCCACGCAAACCCTGCTCCGAGCGTGCGTGTATGGCTCAGGGTTTGCAGAATGAATGTATGAGTAAATGCATCAGTTGCCTTTCCTTCCTCAAAGTCTGATCGTAAGGAATCAGGTCAGCTGGCCAGATCTTCAGGGCACTATGAATCCTGGGAGGAGAGAAAGAAAGCCATGGGGGCAGGCCGGGGGCTCCAACAGCCCCCAGGCTCCTGCAAAGAGCAGCTGCCAGGACGCAGGAGGAACCATCAGGACAGAGGTGGGCAGAGTCTGCCTCAAACGCCGGGGCCCCCAACGCCACGGCTAAGGCGCCACACACTCCTGGGGTCTGGGGCCCTCCTGTGGGGAGCACGGGGAGAACTCGATGGAGACCTGGCAGGCCCCGCGCCCAGCCCAGACCCTCTCCCCAGGCGCGCCCAGCCAGGGTGTGGGGTCCCGGCTCACATCCAGCCTCCTGGGTTCCTGAGGACCTGCTGCTCCAGGAAGGTCACTGGGGAGAACTCGGGCCCCAGGCTGGACTTCCAGGGGCAGGAACTGCTTTTGGTCCTGCTGCCGACAAGAGCCGGCCTAGGTGGGTCACCACGGGAAGCCACCACGTTGGCCCGCCCCGGAGGCCCCCCACCTCCACAGCTACTGCAGGACCCCACGGGGCCCACAGGCTCGCATTATGTTCATTTCCCCGTCCCCAAGCTCGGGGGCAAGTTCAGAAGTCCTCGTCCTGTTGCAGATCAGGTCTGAATTAATACCCTTCCTCCAGAGAACTCCAGTAGCAAAGTGGAAACAGACGCACCAGACAATGGCCTTTGAGAGCCCCAGCAGGGACGGCTGGTGACAATGCAGCCCCAGGCTCTCCAAGAAACCTTAAGGTTAAAGGTTCACAGAGGCAGAAGAATTACCAAAGTACAAGTTTGTTCAAATTTCCTCCGGCAGATTTAAACAACCAGGGTCAAGCTGAAGATCGCCGACGAAAAACCTATGAGACAACCCAGCCCCTTTGAACTGCGTGGAGAAAGGAAAATATACGGTGTGGGAGGGATCTGTGTTGTAGCTTTTAAAAATGTTCTTGAAAAGGTCACCCTGTTAACTCCAGAGCGCCGTGCTGAAGGATGCCTGAGAGGGCCTCCCTAAGACAACAGGCTGCGGGCCCTCACCGTGTGCGGCGAGCTGCACGGGGTCGCCGCGGCCCCGGCCCCGGCCCCGGCGTGCTGACCCTCTGTGGGCCATGAAATTAACCATCAGCACAGCAGAAATCTGCTCTGAGTTAAACTACTTTGCTACGCAAAGTGGCCTGAAAATGAAATATGAGGATTGAATTTCCACTGAAAGATTAACTCGTCTGACCTCCAGGCAGGTCTGCTCCGCAGTGAACCCTGTGTGGCCGAGGGCTCCCAGCCCCGCGGGAGGCAGGGTGCGGGCTGCCGGTGGAGGGGCCGGCCTGCTCACCCGCGCGCCCGAGGCTCTGCTCTGCGCCTGCGCGGAGGCCCTGCCCTTGGTCCTGGAGTCGGATGACGGCAGGACCCCCGCCTCGGAGGCATGGGGCGCAGTGAACGCACTGACCACGGAGGGCAGAACACGGGGTCTGGGGCCCAGCGGGTGGGTCAGGCCCTCCCCCCGGCCAGCGTGGGGACGGGGAGGCTGCCCAGAGATGTGGTAGAGCCAGAGAGACCCCGGTCTCTCTGTCCAGAGACGGGCAAGCAGCTGGTTAAGCCTGGGGTCCTGGGAAACGCAGACACACTGGCCCCTCAGGAAGGGCCCTGTCAGCCTATTGCCGAGTCTGGCCTTTACACCAACAGAGAGAAAATGAAAACCTTTTAGGCAGTGAAATAAAATAAGCGTATTAGACATTCAGAGAGAGTCCTCTGCTTGGGCGAGGAGGCCAGCTTGCGGAGGGGCTGGGACCTGAGACGCTGCAGGCGGTGCTCACCGAGCGTGGGGTGGACGGAGGCCTGTCCGGGCAGCGGCCGTGCTGGGCAGAAGGCAGGGGGCGCGCTGCTGAGGATGCCAGGGGAGGAGCGGGGGGGCGGGGGTCACGGGAGCGTCCCCCGCCCCACTGTGGAGAATCGGGGCGCTGCTCAGTGTGAAGGGGCCACTAGAGTCTGGCGGACAGGGAGTCCGCAGTCGCCTACGGCTCCTGGCTGTCACTGCGCTGTGCTGCGAGGGGACATGCCAGCATCCCTGAGCGGCCTGCTGGCAGTGCTGGGCACACCCCGTACCGGCTCTCCAAACACGCCCAGTGCAGCCAACAGGGGCCAGCCCTCCCCGCCCAGCCGACGCCGCTGGGGACCCCAGCATCCTCCCAGCCTCCTGTGCTCTGCCCGCCCGTGGACCCCAGAGGTGCTTGGGGAAAGCAGCCCTACTTACGGAAAGTCTTTTTCCTCTGGGGCAGAAGCTCTGAGGACCACCTCCAAACAGATCACATTTCAGAGAGCAGGGAACACCGGGGTCACACACACAGGAGGGTCTCGGGTGCCCAGGGCAGGGGGCTCTGAAATTCCCCTGGAAGTGACCCCAGCAGAGTAAGCACCGCCCTGCCGCACAGCCGGGAGGCAGACAGCCTTCATCCCAACATCAAGTGACAGAGGCTGAGCCCCCCATTCCAGGAGGTATACGCCACCAAGTGACCCCAAGTGGCAAAGGATGGGGCCCCGCGTCCAGGGGGCCCAGCAGGTCAGCGCTGGTATTTCCCAGTACTAACTCTAAAAGGGAACAGTCGGGTTTATCTGCAGGTAGCACCTGTGCGTGCCAGCAAATAGACGTCCTCGGGAAGTAGGTTAGAGACAAAGGAAGCGATCGCAGTCTACTTGAAGCCCCGAGACACAGAGGCATCATCCTAGCACGAGATACGGCAGAGGGAAACTCAACTTCTCTCTCAACAGCTAAACTTGTTTCTTCTCCTGCCAAGAGAGGATCACCGCGTCAGCTAGGTCCCCCTCCCCAGCAGCCTCGGCCACTTCAAAGCAGCAGGAGCCTAATTACAAGAAAATAAAGACCCAATTAACAACACACAGAACTCCAATAATCCAGGGAGAATGGAGGCACAAGTCTGTGCTTTTGACAAACTGACTTATGTACAAACTGCTGCTCAGGAGCTGGGCTCCCCCCAGAGCAGTGTGGGCTGAGGCCTACACACGGCCAGGAGCCGCTCTGACCGAGCGGCACACAGCCTCCTTTCGGGGGCGACCCTCAGTGTGGAGGGAAACCCCAGGCTTGGGGCCGGTTTGCAGGACGCAGTGAGACGACCGGGGCCTGGAAGAGCGCCCGTGTGGATGGGAGAACCTCCCAGGGCCTCCCCGACAGGAGGTGCCCCAGGCTCCAGAGCTCCGGCCCCATGGACTCTGCACTCGAGTGCACACTCACTCGCACATGTTACTTGAAAGCTCCTGGTTTTGACATGCTGGTGATGAATTTTTATGAAAAAAGACTTTAACACAGGGGCCATCAAAACATACCTGCACAAGACCCCGGTGTGGGGTGGGACCCTCCACGGGGAGGACAGACGGGAAGAGCCTCTTCCTGCTGGTGTTAAGGATGGGGCGGGCAGGTCCCGGAGGAGGACAGGGGCCTAAGGGCCTTCCAGAAGCTCGCAAACGGCACTTCCAGACACCCCTCACCCCTCACCGCCTGAATAATGTCGGGCACACATAATCCTCTCAAACTACGTCCACTTAATTCAACTCACTTATTTGTTTACCTCAAATATTACTGAGTAAAGACAATCCAGAGAAGGGGAGAAAATATTTGCCAATCAGATACCTAATAAAGGATTGGTATCCACAATACATAAAGACTCTTACAACTCAATAACAAAAGCCAAACGAGCCATCTGAAAAAAGGGGCTCAGGATCTGGATACACAGCTCTCCAGAGAAAATGGAACCAGCGAACATCTGGGAAACCAAGTTGAGGTGTCCGTGAGCTCTCAGCGCACACCCACCAGGATGACTACGGTCCAAAAGCCAGGCAGTCACGAGTGTTGGCGGGGCCGTGGAAAAACCAGACGCCCACACGCTGCTGGAGAGAAAGCCCAGCGGAGCAGCTGCTGCGGGAGATGGGCGGCAGCTCGTCGAGAAGCAGACAGAGTTGCCCTCTGACCCAGCAACTCCACTCCTACGTATAAACCCGAGAGAGTGAAAACATGCGTCCACACAACTTCTGAACGCAAATGTCCGCAGTGGAGTTTCTCATCATCGTCCAAAAGTGAAAACGGTCCAAATGCCCTTCACCTGATGACTGGGTTTTAAAAGACGGTCTATCCATATGACGGGCACTACTCAGCTGTGAAAAGGAGGGGGCAGGCTTAACAGGCACAGCTTTGCTTTGGTAAGAAGAAAGAGCTCTGGAGATGGAGGCTACTGAACTGCAGACTTAAAAATGGTTACGAGGGTACATTTTATGTAAAATGTATCTTACCACAATTAAAAACAAAAATGCATTTTAAAAACAGGAATGAGGCATCCTGCACTCTATGAGACGGATGAGCCCTGGAAGCAGCGCGCTTGGTGGGAGAAGCCAGACACGAAAGGCCACGGCACGTGGATTCATTTGTACCAAACTCCAGAACGGGCACACGGACAGAGACGCTGGGCAGGCGAGAGGCTTCCAGGCCTGGTCAGGGACGGGGTGGGGACCACGTGGCTCGGCCTGTCAGGGAAGGGGTGTGGACCGCGTGGCTCGGCCTGTCAGGGATGGGGTAGGGACCGCCATGGCTCGGCCTGGGTTAGGGAGGGGGTAGGGACTGCCGTGGCTCGGCCTGGGTCAGGGAGGGGGTGTGGACCGCCATGGCTCAACCTGGGTCAGAGAAGGGGTGGGGACGCCTATGGCTATGTGGATCTTCTCACACTGATGCAGCTCAGGCTGTGGCACTGACTACACAGCTCTGGGAACAGGCTAAAGATGCTTAAATGTGCATCTGAAACGGGCAGATTTTATGGTATGTGAATTACATCTCAGAACAAATGTTTAACAAAACAGCCTTGACAGTCCATGCTGCCTGGCCCAAGAGCCACCCAGAGGCCTCCAGGCTCATGGGAACAGCAGGTGGAAGTCCTCCTGGTCCCCTTGGGTCCCCAGAGCTCCAGAGAATGTTCTCCCCATCACCTCCCACAGCATGGCCTCAAAGGCCTGCTGCTCGGAGGGAGCCTCAGGCCCAGCCTGGCCCAGGACCGGCCAATGCAAGGACAAGCGTGCAGGGAACAGGTCTCAGGGCCTGGGACTGGCTGGCTCCTGGGACGCCTGCCCAAATCTTATTCCAACCTGGATGGAGTGAATCTGAGGCTAAGTGAGAAGTTTTAAAGCAATTAATTTTAAAAGATCACAGCTTTACCAAAAGCTGTGGCTATGGTTTCCTCCTGACTTTGATTATAACCTTCCAGCAAAACATTCGCCTCGCCAAAGCAAGTCTGCATTATTTTCTATTCTTGGCATGACTAGAAAATATTCTTTGATTTAACATTTGATACGTTTTGTTCTCAAGGGCAAGCCCCATGAGAAGAAAAATGTACCCCAGCAGAATGAGATATGACTACCTGCTTCCATTTTTCTTCCTGGTTGGTTCCTGCTCAAATGTTCTGAATTCATTTAAACTCGAGGCCACGTCTCTGACGTTACACAGCTCCCACACTGTCACCCAAAACCCAGCAAAGTCACCCGCTGGCCAGCGGCTGCTGCTGCAGGCGGAGCTTGACTTGGGTCTCCTAGAGACGCCGAGGGCTCTGGGCTTGGAAGAAGGGGTCCTACCCAGCACCGAGGAGCAGGGGACGAAAGCCAACAGATTCTAGGAGCCAAAGGAGTTAGAGCGGAGGGAGCGCCTCCACTCGTATCGTCGCCCTTAAACGCGCCTCAGCGTTTGAGGACAAGCTTAAGATGCCATAACTCAACACGACGGATTTCTAGACAGATCCATTGAAAGACTAGGGGTAGAGAAAACAAGAAGTGTCTTTCTTGCTTGGTTGGTTTTGCATGAAGAAAACACTTGAACTCCTGGAGGGGCCAGGCCCCCGTGTCCTACCTCTGCTTGCGCCACGCAGCCTGCTCGGCGCTAAGTGCAGACAGCCAACGAGCAGAGTCAAAACCTGGGGGAAGACGCACGGTCATTCACACACAGGCCTTCTCATGGGACCAAAGAGCATCGCAGACAGACTGCAGGCGTACTCCTGGAGAGAATGGCGGAAGGCACCGTGCTGCTCCATGCTGTCCCGTGAGCTCAGAGACGTGGAAGAACAGAGAACGGAAGAAGCTTAAGTGTCATAAAGAAAGCTCCCCCGCCCAGGCTGCAGAGACAGGCTCCGGGGGCTGCCCACTGCCCTCCAAGGCTAGGAACCCCAGCCACACGTGTAAGGCTGTGACAGCTCAGTAGCTCTGGCCAGGCAGGCACAGAGTGGGGCAAGCCTGGCGGAAGCACCGCTGACGCGGGGGCACGGGGGGCCGGCGATCAGGCCGACGGCCGGGCACAGAGCGGCCGTTCATTACCCACAGGCACAGGAGACCAGGGCGACACTACGCTGTTAATCCCAGCAGCCACAGACGACTACAGATGGCCGAGCCCAGCCGCCAGCATTTGTCAGACCTCCTCCTTCCTGCCAGGGCAAGAGCAAGGGCGGGTGCAGTCCCTCACCCCCACTCAAGCCCCATCACTGAATCTTGGCGAAGTTCTAACTCTGAAAGATTTATACTCTACAATGGATCAGAGGAAAGTACTGCCCAGAAACACCACCACAGGGGCCAGGGTGGACAGGCACCTGTCCACTCACACCGAGAGAGCCAGTGCTCCGGGGGCTGGTCAGCACGGCTCGGAATGAGCTCTGCCCCTCTGACCTGTGTTCTGCTCACTCTCTGCTCCACTGTCAGTCCGCAGGGGAGGACACCGTGCTGGTGACCTGTCACCACCCCTGACAGCCTCGGGGCTGGCACATGGCTTCATTCATTCGGAACTCATCGGGTGCCTCGCACAGGCCTGGCTCTGGTCATGGCACTGAGAACACACTGGGGAGCCAGACGCTATTCCCGCTCGCTCCCACGGAGGACAGAGGCCTCGACAAGCAAGCACATCAAACGCATCGGACGGCGCATCAGACGGCACACAGGGCTCGCAGGGAACAACGGGACACGAGGAAGGGGGAGCGCAGAGAGCCAGGGACAGCAGGCCAGTAGGTCCGAGGGGACCTATCCAGGGAGGTGACACTCACGCTGAGGCTTCAGTGAGGAGGGTCAGACAGTGCGAGAGGAGGGACAGCAGACGCAGGACTGGCCTGTCCAAAAAGGAGCAGGCCAGTGTGCCGGGAGGCGGTGCGAGAGGAGGGGACAGCAGACGCAGGACTGGCCCGTCCAAAAAGGAGCAGGCCAGTGTGCCGGGAGGCGGTGCGAGAGGAGGAACAGCAGATGCAGGACTGGCCCGTCCAAAAAGGAGCAGGCCAGTGTGTCGGGAGGCCGGGAGACAGGGACGAGGCTCGAGGCGGGCAGAGGCAGACCAAGGTTCTCACGAGGGCAACGAGCAACCTCAGGACAGTTTTGAGGCTGAGAGTGGACCTGATCTAATGAACATCCATCCCTCATGTGACGCATGAGCCGAGGGAGGAGGAGAGGGCAGAGAGGAAGGACAAGGTCCAGGACGCAGGATTCTGGGGACAGAAGCCAGGACTCAGCCTCCGGAGCCGTCTCGAGAAGACCAAGACGTGCGAAGCCTCTGGGTCATGAGGATAACGCGGGGATTCACAGACCCAGGTCACGGGCAGCAGAGCGGCTTCCCACCCCTGTCCAGGGAACTGCAGTTTCCTCGGCGGAAGGCTGGGGCTGCACTCCCCCAACACACCCCTTCACTCAGCATTGCTGCACAGACACCGGTTTGTAGCCACAGGCTGGCAGACCCTCGAATGCCGTTCCCTTCCTCTCAAAAGAAAAAGCCACGTTTTCCTCACCTCCCCGAGGGGAAGGCGGGCATCTGATCTATTGAAGGAAGAAGAGCAGCAGCCTGGGGCCCATCGCCTCCACGTGATCAGGTCTTGCATTAACACCCATAACAAGTGCCTCCACTTCCTCTCCTGAAAACAGGAAACTCTCAGACTGCCCACAGCACGGACCAGTCGGGAGGCGACAAGCTGGAATTATTTGACACTCATCATACAGCTGGGGCCCCCTGTGCCCAGGGACGCCGTCCGCCAGCAGGCCAGTGAAGCCATCTGAACCATCCGTGCTCCCACATGTACCCATGGGCCCAGGGAGTGCCGTCAGAAGGAACAAGAGGAGAAGACAGGCGGGCGATACCAGGGTCCTGGTCCACAGAGAGAAGGAGAGTCTCTGAGCCACACTCCCTTTATGCCATGTGCCTGCGTTAAAGGACCGTCTTTCTACATAAAAGGAACATGTTTTAAAGCCCTGTCCGTGGAGTCCAGTACACTGAAATGGGTGTGAAAAGGCAACTCCCCAGAGGTACTCTAGCGACTTCCTCTGGAGGGACGGGAGGGGTGAGTAGGGGCCTTCTACCTGGTCTGTGACGTTCTATACTCATGTACTACATGTACTGTTAAAATTAATGAAACGGTACATCACAGGAGGGCATCTGAGAAGTACCCACCAAGACCCTCTGTCCAGGCGTGTCAGTTCTAGGGGCTCTCCTTACAGACACACAAGCACACCCACCAAAGACGTCTGCTCTAGAAAACCCACTGAAGAAGCATGGGGAGCAAAAACGGTAAAGGACATAAATGTCCATCATTAAGACATTAAGAAAATGGTGGTGCCAGTGCACAACGGATTTCCACGTGATGTTGAAAAGCAATGATGTATTGTGGTGTGTGTGTGCTTAGCTGCTCAGTCGTGTCCGACTCTCTGAGACCCCACCGACTGTAGCCCCCCAGCTTCCTCTGTCCGCGGGATTCTCCAGGCAAGAACTCTGGAGTGGGTGCTGCTTCACTATAGGGGCGGCAGCTTGGCGTATCCAGTGAAACAGTGCATGTGGTGTTACCACCTTGTTTACAAAAAGAAGAAAAGGAAGAACAAGGACAGGAGGAGTCGACGTATACACAGGCGCCCTGTCTCCACGTGGAGCCCGGAAGCGGCGCGGGAGGGGGCGGCGGCCGACTCCCGGGACGGGCGACGGGGACCAGGGGACAGCGAGCGGACGCCTTGCGGGCACCGTGCGGGTCTCTGAGCTTCCCCAACTTGTGCTGCGAACGAGTGCCAAGGGTGTCACGCACACACGCGGTAAGAAGACCTAAAGCGCTCGGCGTCGGCGGGGCGGCCCCTCCCGCCCCCGGCCCCCTGCCCGCGGCCGCGCTCACCGCCGATGATGGTCCGGATGAGGGACGCGTGGCCCGGGCAGTCGACCAGCGTGACCTGCAGCCGCGGCTCGGGCTCGGGCTCGGGCCCCGCCCCCGGCGCCGGCCGCAGGTGCGCGGGCAGCGGCACGGAGAAGCAGGAGAAGCCCAGGTCGAGCGTGATGCCGCGCTCGCGGCTCTGCGGCTGCTTGTCGAAGGCGGCGGTGGAGGCCGTGGTGCTGAGCGCGCGCGCCAGCGCCGTCTTGCCGCTGTCGATGTGGCCCAGGACGCCCACGTTCACGTTCACCCGCCGGCCCGCCATGCCGCCGCCGGTCCTCCCGCTAAGCCGGCCCGGCCGCCGCCCGCGCCCGGCTCGCGCGTTCCGCCGCCGAAGCTTCCGGTCCCGGTCCGCCCGCCGGGGCGTCGGGGAGCCGGGGCCGCCGAAGCGCCAGACTGAAAGCAAAAGGAACGTCCCGCGCCGGGCCCGCGGCCCCCACGCTCTGGCCGTGCCGCCCACAGGAAAGGGGTGGCCCCCGGTCAGCGGCACGGACCACACTTGCAAATGCCTGCCTGGGCCCGGCAGGTGGCTCTCAGGAGAGATGGGCAGGGTTTAAAGTGCCCAGAGGGGTACTGCACGGACGGGCTGCCACTGCTCAGCTTCAGCCAAGCAGAGCGGCTGGGACTACCAGCCCCGCCTGTCAAGAGTGTTTCTGTATGAAATTCAGGAACATTTGCCTGGTGAACCCCTGATGCTTGGGGATGTGGGCTGCAGCCATGACCTGGCCGGACTTAAATCTAAGCGCTCACCGGCGGCAGAGCTGCGGCTTTAGGCCAGGTCTTCCTGCCTCCAGTCCCACCGCAGCCGGCTCTCACGCTGCTCCTTCCCCAGCAGTGGGCCTCGGGGTGGGGCCTGAGCCCCGTCGGGGAGTCCAGCCCCATCTCCACGAGTGCCAAGGCGATGGAAGCTCTGGGTTGTCTGAAAGTCGTCCAAATTGACTGTATCCTGGGGCCGGCGGTGCCTTGGCAGGTGTGCCTGGAGGAGTGTGAAGGACACCCTGCAGGAACTGGAGTGCCGTTGCCAGCAAGACGCAGGTCCCATCATGCCTGCCTCTCTGTTCTTTGTCTCTCTGCTGGCTTCTACCCCAGGGAAGCCACTTTGCTTTAGACCAGCCTGGTGCTCTGGTGCTCACCTCTGTCCCAGTGGGCTGAGGACCTTTGCATATCTTTGCTTGCCCCCAGGACAGCACATGCAAACTGTTTCTTGAGTGGAGCCACCCCCAAACCTCCAGCCCACAGACACCCTCCTCTGCCGGAAACTCCTGAGTCCCAGCCTGGGTTCCAAGGCTGGGCCCAGTCCCTGGGAAATGATTGACAGGGAGCGGCCTGCAGAACTGCGATTATTTGGGATTTCTTCTTAATGTTAATGCAATGCTGGTTCCTTTCTGTTCCTTTAATGCTATTTTGTATTAAGGTAGTTCAAAGTTCTTTACAAACAGCTAGTAATTAATTCAACTTCATTAAGACCAATTAATCCAGGATTAATTATAAATTTGCCCAGAGGAAGTTATTATACTTTGCTCTTTGATTTGAGTTTTGGTTTTAAAGATTCTTTTAGGAGTGAAATGGAAATTTCCGTCTTCTCTAAGGCTATCCACCTTGCCAGTGACTGTGTTAACCATGTGCCTTCCTTGGCATGTCCCATACTAACCTCGGATCAGGTTGTCACCAGGCCACCACTGTGCTCCATGGCACTGCCAGTGCTGAGCTGCTCTGCTAGTGCCTCCTTAGCTGCAGGGTGGGAGCTGACGTCCTGGCAAGAACTGGTCCCCACAAGCTGGAATCACGCCCCGTGTCCCCCACCACCACCCCGCTCCATTTCTTCCACCTGAATATGGATATAAGCTCTTTAAGGTCTGCAGGGGTCAGGGTCCTCTCCCTCCTCAACTGTCCTCAGAGGCACCAGGCTCTTCTCCTCCGGGTCACCACGGGGGCTGACCCCACTCTAGCTGCAGGAAGGACCTGAGACTCGGGTCCCTTTCACTGGCCATGGCCACTGGTTCGGCAGTGAGCGTGTGACCCAAGTTAGCATAATCGGAGAAAAACCTGAAATCTTTTTCCAGGACAAGCAGTACAGAAGTATGCTCTCTGATAGGGACTAAAACCTGTGGAAATCAGTCTGGGCTGTGACGGGACCCCTGCGGGGGAGGCTGGCTGTGCAGAACAGTGACCTCCAAAGATGTTCACGTCTTGGAACCTGTGACACTGTTGGCCTGCACGGTAACAAGACCTGGCGGATGTGACTCAGTTAAAGATCTTGAGATGAGGTTGAGGGGGGAGGCTTATCCCAGATTATCCCGTGGGCCCTGGGAGAGAGGAGGGAGAAAAGGAACCAGAGACGGCGAAATGAGAAGACATAGCTGGCCGTTACTGTCTTTAAAGGTGGAAGCAGGACATGAGTCCAGGAGCTGGGCAGGCTGTAGACGCTGGAAAACCCAGCCTGTGGGAGCTCCCCGGAGCCTCCAGAAAGGAACCCAGCCTGCCCACACCTGGACTTTAGCCCAGTGAGGCCTGTTTTGGACACTGATAGGCAGAACTGTAACAGAATGCATGGGACTTGTCTTATGACACCGTTTGTAGGAATTGGTTACTGCAGACATAGTGAACGAATATAGACATTTAACTAGACTGTGGAGTCTATTTTCACATTTATCAAGTTAGTGAATGGCTCATAATTCCCTCCCACCTGGTCAGAGGAGCACAGTCTGACAGCTAAGACTTTACACCGGAAACAGCCTGACGGCCTGTCCTCTGGTCAGACCATGCTCCCCTGACCTCTGACCCCGCTGCCACGTGACGTCAGTGGGATGGGGGTGCAGCCAGAGCCCTCGAGACCTGCAGGCTTCAGCTGCTTCCCCAGCATGTTCTGCCAGGTTCCCCCGCTGCAGTGGGGCGTGTCTGCTGGCATGGAGACAGGTCCCAGCAGAGAAGGCTGGCGGACCTGACCCCAGCCCCAGCCCCACTTTCTGCCTCAGGCTCCACAGCCATTCCCAGGAGAGTCCTCGGGGGAAAGCAGGGCAAGACGACTGGAAGGCAGCACACACAGCAGGCAGAGGGCAAAGGGACGAAAAGCCCGGGCCTCTGGGTTGCAGAGCGCGGACGCCCCTCTCTGTGCCACTTCCAGTGCTCAGGCCCGGTGCCAGAAACCTCACTGAACTCTCCTGATAGCCCTCGGCGGTGCTGCTAGGGCTGTTTCCCAGCAGAGGGAGGAGGGCCGCGAGAGGCTTGCTCAGCCTCCGCTCCCTGCCAGCCAACCCCCGTTTCATGCAGGTCTCTCCAACCCCAATGACATGAGCCGTCTTCATCATTTACGCAAGATCCAGGCAGACACAGTGTTAAGTTTGACTTAAATAAAAGTATTTCGCCATACACGGAAAAACATTATCACTTGCCACAAATAGCTGGGAACCACAAAAATCTCAATAAAAAGTGAGACTAGCAAGTATTAAAAAGGGAGAGTCATAACTTCACCCCCTAAGATTCACTGAATTAGAATTAAAAAGGCACAGGAATTCCCTGGCCAGCCAATGGTTAGGACGTGGGCTTTTACTGCGGTGAACCGGGATTTAATCCCTGGTCAGGGATCACAGTTCGATCCAAGCTGTGCAGCCAAAAAAATAAAAATGTTAAAACAAAAAAAAAGGATTAAAAAGGCAGCAATGTTCTCACTATGTGGATCAACGTTATTTGGTTGTGTGTCAGTGCACCACCTCCAAGGTGCCAGCAAAATCATCTGTCCCTCTGTCCCCAGAAATCAACCTGGAGATGAAATAACAAGCATACCAGTGTGCTTGGCAACAATCGGAAAGGGAGGTCATTCCAAATGCTGGTGAGAACGTGGGAATACAAGACCAGAGACGAAGCCAGTTAGCTTACAAGGGGGCCTCCTTCAACAGGGCCTTTGGTTGGCTTTGTTCGTGATTGGTTTGGATCTTCGGGTCACGGCTCTGAAGTGCACCCTAGACCCTGGGAATGCTATTGCTTACAATCAGCATCATAATCTTCATCGTGCATTGTATTCTCTCAAAAGCTTTAAATGCATGTTTGCAGCCACTAACCAGCAAGCAAATGATCTCCCTGAGACTGAAACGTCAGGAAAAGAATGAATTATGAGTTAAAGAATGTGAATCTGACATCATGAGCTGCGAGCACCGCACAGAGGTTCAGCAGAAACTGCAAGGGCTCCAGAGCGGTAGCTGAGAGTAGCGCTAAAGCCTAAATTTCTATCGCCTCTCTCAGTCTGAGACACTGATCAGAAGGAGGAAATTGTTGAAAAACAAGACAACAGGCCCCGCTAAGCCCAAAGTCACCAAAACTCGCAGTTTCAGCCCTCCGCTGTGCCTGGGCCCGGCCGCCTTGCTCGTACGCTGAGGGCTATTTCTGGATGCTCTGCTCTACTTTGTAGGTCTGTGTCTGTCCTTATGCCAGTGCTGCGCTGTTTGATTACCGCAGGCCATGATTAAATGTTCTGTTAGTCAGGATACGCTCTGAGCGCTCAGCTGAGGCTGGAGCACATGATGGGTGCGTGGCTCCACAGGGTCCCCGAGTGACTGCCTCCCTCTATACTCAGCAGTCTTCTCAAGGTGTGGAGAAGGCAGAGGCAGGCTTGACCTGGACTTGGGGGTTCAAAGGTCCGATGTGAAAGACTTCAAAGCAAGGAGGGAGCAGAAGCGTTGGAAACCAAGAGGCTGAGATGATCAAGCCTGGATGAAGAAATGAGGGGTCAAGGGACAGGCGGTGAAAGAGCAAGGGTCAGGGGGTTGGAGTGAGAGAGCGGGCGGGCCGGCAGGCAGGCCAGGGCCCACACAGCACAAGCTGAGATGCAGCGTCCGCCCCAGATCTTGTATGTGTCACTGCACAGGCCCACGGATGGAAATCTAACTCAAGCTATGTTAAGCCTCAGGGTCTGCGCGGCTCACCCTGCAAGTGGGGCAAGGCTGGCTGGGTCTGGGGTCGTAAACGGCCACCTCAGGAGTCTCTGCCAGCTGACCTGTCCTCTGTGCTGGCTTCAGCCTCCGGTGGACACTTCTCATGAAGTGGCAAAGATGACGCAGAGACCCAGGACCAAGCCTCTTTCCTGTTATTTCCCGTAAAGGTGCAGGACTAAGTGTCACTGGGCTGTCCGCTCACATTTCTGCACCAATCACTATTCTGGGGATGAGGGGACACTTTGACTGGCCAGGCCAGGGTCCCGTGTCCATCCCTGAAACAAAGCTGAGGGAGGGCCAACCCATCTAAGCCATGTGGTGCCCAGAGAGGGAAGGGTGGTTCTCTACACAAAATGAGAGGGAGGGGCGTCAGGAGGTGAGAAGGGTGCTGGGCAGGCATAACAATCAAGTCTACTGCTGTGGCCTCACCGACCTTCATGCGCCTTGGAGACTGGCCTGCTACATCATCTTCTGCTGAAACAGAAGGAACCCCCTGACTCTGCGGCCAGGTCCAGTTTCTTTGCACGCTGGACCTGCGGTCTAGGCCTGGAAAGGCATTTGCTCAATTTGTGATTTTGGACAAACTCCATCCTCCTTTAGGACCTCCGTTTCCGCACCTGTAAAAAGAGAATGCTGGGTCAGATCAGATTTCTGAACTCTTCTTTAGCAGGAAAAAAAATGCAACAGCTCTGGTGGAAGAGGAGGTGGGGGACAAAAGTTTCCACTCACTGACAGAAACCATTCCCGAGTCTGGTAAGATCCAGTGTGCAAAATACACACAGCAAATCTGCCCGACTCTGCGTGAACGTGGGGGTCCAGAACCGGGCCGAAGCCTGAGCTGAGCCCGACACTGACGCTAGAGCGAGGAACAGCAGCGACGCGGCCCACGCTTTCACCGTGCCCGCAGTCTAGTGGGAGAGACCAGCACTGACCCGGCAGTCATGCAAGTAACTGGAAACCAGACTCAGAACTCACGCTGGAGAAGTACAAGGAGACTCGAGAGGCAGCAGCCGCGGCGGCAGGATTTGACTCCAGCGCTGTCTCAACCCGGGCGCAAAAAAGCTCCCCTGAGCTCTGGGCAAGTCCCTCATTCCTCTGGACCTGAGTCCACTTATCTGCGGCATAGCAAAGTACCATCTGCTTCTAAGGACGCTAGCCGACCATCAGGGTTCCGTGTGGGCATTACCATACCACCTTCTGGTGCTGTCCGCGGCTCTCCAGCTGGTCCAGGTGGCCCGCTCTGGGCTTGCACACCACGCCGGTGTACCTGCTCTGGCACCTCACCGTCACAAGCTTCCCAACTAAGGACTGAGCTTGTTAAGGCTGCAGACTTTGTATCATCGCAGTGCGCCGGAGTGTCTGGCTCAGAGCAGGTGCAAACCAATGTTTGTTGAACGAACGGGTGGATGGGAAGAGTACGCTGTTCCAGGCATTGCTGACATTATCATGGAACGGACAGGACGCAGCCGCGGGATGACCATCTAATCTGAGGGATGGGATGAGGGTTCCACAGGCTGCCATGCCTTAAGTCCTCAGCAGAAATTCCAACTGCTGATTACTTGCTGCGCGTTCTTGGGTGAGTTGCGGGGCCTCTTTTCGCCCGCATCTTCATCCGGACTAGGAATTACACTAAACGTCACCCACAGCCAACTTAATCTAAGTAAAGGGAGAGGTGGAGGCGAGGGGAAGCAGAGGAGGACAAGCTCCCTGAGGAAGCTGCGCAGGGCATGCCCGAAGACGGTGAGAGAGTGGCTGTCAGAAAACTGCTCAGCCGGCGCAGGTCGAAGCTTAAGTTCTAAACCTGTCTGTTCATCTCCAACTCCGAGGTCGAGCTTGAGCTCCGCAGAGCGGTATCGGTTCGAACGCGCTCACAGGCCGGAAGGCGCGGTGAAGAGCGGGACGCGCGCCCCTAGTGAGCTGCAGCGCCGCCCCTCTAGTCCCTACCCAGGAAGGAAGCGCCGGCCGCGGGGGAAGGCAACCCCGCGACACCGCCGGAAGGTGGTGGGCGGGCCCTACCGGCAGCCGCGACGGGCGCAGCCAGGGGCCAATGGAGCGCGGAGGCGTTCTCGCCGCGGCCAATGGGACGCCGACCTAGGCGGGACCAACCGCCTGGTAACGGCCTCGTGGTAACAGGGTGCGCGCCGCCTGGGCTCTGCGGGCTCCGGGGCTCCGGTTGTCAGGATGAAGATCGAGGAGGTGAAGAGCACCACTAAGACTCAGCGTATCGCCTCCCACAGCCACGTGAAGGGGCTGGGGCTGGACGAGAGCGGCCTGGCCAAGCAAGCGGCCTCGGGACTCGTGGGCCAGGAGAACGCGCGTGAGGTGTGGCGGCGGGCGGCGGGCCGGGGGTGCTGAGGCGGCCTGGGCGGGGCGGACCTGGGCCCCGGCGGTCGGCGCGACGCGGGGGTCGGCGGGGAGAAAACGGGCGAAACCCTGCTCTCCCGCACCGTGCGTTTCGGACACAAACGTTTAAACCGCCAAACAGGAGTGTTAGACTTTGGGGATTGGTTCTGCGGGGGGACCTCTGCGGGCCCCAAATTGGAGTTTCTGGGAACGCATTGGGAGGCTCTGGGATTTTAAAGCCGGAAAATGACCAGCCTCGGCAGGTGACGGGTACCGAGTCCTTTTTGACCATTGCAGTTAAAGCCCACATCTACTAAGTGATGATGGTGCCCAGTCCTCTCACCTACGGCATTATCACAGAACTATTCAGGCTCTTTTTTAAAATTGTTTTTTGTAGATGAAAAAATTCAGGGTGAGAGACCTGGCCACTCAGTCCACTGGCCGCTCAGTTTAGTAATAGCAGCACTGGAGTTTGCGCCTGTGTGTTTCTGACTCCCGAGACAGTGCTCTCTGTGTAGTACAGCCCCCCTCAGCCCTCTGCCAGTGGGCCTCTGCTGTGGCTCAGCAGCTGTACAAGTCCCGGTTAAGACTCTTGCCCTCTAAGAAAGGGCCAAAGAGAAGCCTTCGTTTTGAACACCATCCTTCCAGAGGGGAAAATGTGACAGGATAAGGTGACTGAACTTTCTCTTTATCCAGCTTCAGCTTAAGGTGGAAGTTTCTCTCAGACAGCTGGATAAAGTTTCTCTCTATCCGGCTGTCTGAGAGGCTGTCCCTGCAAACAGCTGTTGAGTGCTCTCCATGTGCTAAGCAGCCCCATTTCCGTTGTCTTATTGCTCCCCTCCATCCTTACATTGTCTCTCCTCTACTTTTTTATGACACTTATCTGACATACAACAAAATTGGAAGACTTGTATACCCTTGTGCCTGGTTTCTGCAAGTAACATTTTACACCGTTGCTTTATCTTCCATCTGCTCATTTATCCATCCAGCAGCCATCTGCCTTTGCATTTCAAATTCAGCTGCAGACATTAGTATACTTTACCGTAAATATGTTAGCATTTGTGCCTCTGCGTTATGAATTCTGTTTTCGGATGAGAAAATTGTGTTTCACAGAGATTAGGTTATGGGTCTGAGATTACTCAGCTGGGGATTGGTGGACGTAGGATTTAAAGCCAAGGCAACCTGACTCCAGAATCCATGCTGTTAACTCGGATGCTGTGTGCCTCCATATGAATATGAGCTGCCCAAGGATAGAGACTGGGTGGTGTTAAATATCCAGAACCTGGCTTATTATAGGGACTCAGAATTTATGTACTGATTTATTAGTCATCCCACTTCTGCTGCCAGGTCCTTGTTTGAGTCTGGTCACATCACCAGCCTCCTTGCTGTTCAATAGCCTCACCTGAAAAATGAGAGTGACAGTTTTTTAAAGGCCCTTCCAGTTCATACTTTTTAACTTTTGGAATCCACTCAAGTGTCTCACTGGAGAGAAGGGGCCTAAATGGAAGAATACTAACGGGAAGAGGAAGTGTGTGAATGCGAGCACATAGACAAGGCTTGAACAGTCTTCTACCTGTTTAGTTGCCCAAAGAGCTCCAATGCTGAGGGTCATGGTACCAGCGGTTACTATGGAAAGACCACAGTGGCTCTTTTATCTTTTTAAAAATGCGACCTCTGAAGAATATCTTCTAGGCTGTGTAAGTGTACTGTGCTTTTCCAGCTGAGCCAGAAACGGAATAGAGCACATCCACATGCTTTCCTTGAACCTGTGTTTTTGAGGGGCTAAGTGTGAGAGCAAGATACATCTCCATAGTCCACGGGGAAAAGAGAGAGAAGAGTTAGATGTGTTCACAAGACGTTGTCAGCACGCTACTGCCCAGGGAGAAAAGCTGTGACCTGCCTTGAGACAAATAGAATGCACCTTGCAGAGAGTCATGCTTTAAACCAGTGCAAGAGATCTTGTGTTATGTAGTCTCAAGATACAGGTGTTCAGGGAGTGTGACTTTCTCAGCCTTGCTCCAAAAATATTCTGAAGTGCATAAAATCGGTAACCCATTTACAGAATTTCTGTGTATGTACATACATATATGTGTCGGTTTACAGTCGGCCCTTGGACAACATGGGTTTGAACTGCATGAGTCACCATATGCAGATTTCTTTCAGTATAGAAGCACTGGGACACTTGGCTGCTGTCACAGATGTGGAGGGCTGACTGTAGTTATGTGCTGATTTTTGACTGTGTGGAGATCGTGCATCCCAACTTCAAGCGTTCATGGGTCAGCTATATCTACAGATAGATGTATGTGATTTTATATACACACACACACACAATGTATATGCTGTACAAAATGGCTTAATGCTCAGAATATTTAAAATATGCTCACAGATAATTTAGTCTTGAGGATTTGAAAGGCATTTCTTGGCTCTTATGATGCCACAGATTAAAATCACATGCAGCGTTTGCTTGCAGCATTCTGGGATAGTTAACTGATGGCCAACTAGTAGAATATGTCATTGCTTCTTAGTACTTAGTGGGTTAGTTTGAGAATCTACTGGAAGCTGTGAACCTCTCCCTGGAAAATGCACACGTGCAGATAGAAACACAGTTTTGTTTCCAATTTCTAGAGGGCCCCTGGAGTATATGCTGCAGCTCCCATTTCCATTCTCCATAGAGCAGCCATTAAGACCCTTTAAAAACGAATCTTCAGAACGTGACATGTAGCCTGAGACTTTTTCACTGGTTTCCCATTACATGCAGAATAAAATCCAAACTTGACTGTGGACTGGAAGGTCCTCATCTAAGTTCTGCCCCTCCTACCTCCACGACCTCATCTTCCTTGCCTGCTTGTTTTCTGAACTCCAGTTCATGCAGCCTTTCTGTCCCTTGGGTGTGCCAGGCTCATTCCTGTATTTTGAGTTGCCGGGAACACTGACTTCTGCCCTGCCTGGAGTTTCATGTATCAAATACAATGTCGAAGAGGCCTCCCCAGATCGCTCTGTGGAGTACCCTCTGCCCCAGCCACTCGCCCCTTTGCTGCCCTTTCTTCATAGTGATTTTGTGTTTGTCTCCCCACGAGAACAGGAGCTCCGTGGCCCTCATGGCCTCCAGCACCTGGAGCAGCCCCTGTGGTGTCCTGGCGTTCAGTGAATGAGTCTGAATTGTGTGCACCAGAGACTGACTGTTTCCTCCTGTGAAGCATTTTAATATTGATTTACTATTTCTTTCCATTGTGGTGTCTAGGCATGTGGTGTGATAGTAGAATTAATCAAAAGCAAGAAAATGGCTGGAAGAGCTGTCCTGTTGGCAGGACCTCCTGGAACTGGCAAGGTACTCATTTTCTCTCATTTTAAAAATCTGCCCAAGAGGTTGATTTTAATGTCTAAACCAAATTGAATTTGTGTCTTCACTAGTCTTTGTTTAGCTGAATTGGTTATATGTATGTTTTTAAAACTGATGTGCAGTAATACATTTGAGTATCTAAAATCCATGCTTCTAAAATTCAAATTATCCTGGCTGACCTCCAGAGAAGAGAGAATGGAGTCCTCAGAGGGGTCTCATTGTCCTTAATTTCTCTTTTATCTCTTTCAAGTCTCCTTTGCTTTGGAAATATACTTCTGTTGGCCTAGGGCGTCATAAAATCTTGGGAATGACATCTTATTTGGGAGGGAAAGAAAATCGGTCAGCAGGCAATTTTCCAAATGCTGACTTGACGCAACACTGCCCTAGCTGTGAGAGATGGCAGGAGAAGGGAAAAAGAGTTTTGTCTTTTTATCTCCAAGGGCCTCATGGGCTCCCTGGGGCAGAGAGGGAACCATGGCAGCAGGAAGGTCTTCAGCTGAGCTGCGGGCGTCGCCTGGCCATAGATGCGACTGGCGTTGCAGCAGAAGGTGGCGCTTGGGCTGGTATGGCTGGAGGAGTTGAGGCTTGACGTTTACCCTTGGAGCGGGGAGACGGTTTGGCTTTGCAGGAAAGAAAAGGGCCTTTTAGGCCGAGATGCCTAACAGCTTGTGGGATCTGTGAGGGGCTTGGCCGGGTGCTTGAAACACACCATCTGGGCCTGTTTGTTCTTTAAGAGGGCCGCTTGATGCTCCCCTCATAGCTCAGTTGGTAAAGAATCCACCTGCAATGCAGGAGACCCCGGTTTGATTCCTGGATTGGGAAGATCTGCTGGAGAAGGGATAGGCTACGCACTCCAGTATTCTTGGGCTTCTCTTATGGTTCAGCTGGTAAAGAATCTGCCTGCAATGCCAGAGACCTGGATTCAGTCCCTGGGTTGGGAAGATCTCCTGGAGAAGGGAAAGGCTACCCACTCCAGTATTCTGGCCTGGAGAATCCATATCTAGTCCAAGAGGTCTCAAAGAGCTGGACACAGCTGAGCAACTCACTCACTCGATGCAGGAGAGGAGAAGCTTGGGAGTGAGTTTGTAAAGAAGGGGGTTCCACCCTGGTGCTGAGACCCCAGGCAGGTCCCTTAGCCTTTCTGAAGCAGTAGCAGCCCTCCCTGTTGAAGAGTTATTAAATTGGTACTTGTAAGATGATGACTTTATCATTTTGAAGTCATATGATTGAATTGCCAGTATATCTTACGTTGGTGTCTTAAAGTTGAGGAAAAAGTGCTGTATTTGTGAACAAGTAAAGGGCTGTAAACGTGAACTTCAGTTTCCTTTCTGCTCATCACTGTGTGTTAGTTGCCCAGTCACGTCCGACTCCACGCGACCCCAGGGACTGTAGCCCGCCAGGCTCCTCTGTCTGTGAGATTTCCCAGGCAGGAACACTGGAGTGGGTGCCATTCCTTCTCCAGGCTCGTCACTGTGTTTACCATTTATTTGCTTACTGTCCCTTTTCGTATCTTAGATGTTTGCTCTCTTTCCGTTTTCTTCTTCCTAAACCACATCGTTAAGAAGTTCCTTCTAGAAGGAACTGGCAAAGTCAGGTTTGTGTTAATTGTATTGCCGTTGTTTTGAGAGAGAGTTTTGTTGGATATGTAGTTCAGCTGACAGACGCTTTCTCTCAATGGTATTTCCTACCTTTTGGCTACTAGTGTTGCTTTCGAGAAGATTAATTTTGAGGATTCTGTCTTTTTTCTCTGGGTGTTTTTGGGATATTTTGGTTTTGGTGTTTCACTGTGGTATGTCAAAGAGTGGATTTATTTTCGTTTATCTTGCTTGATATGGATCTGAGTATGTAACAATTCTAATCAGTTCTGGGAACTGGCTAGCCTCTCTTTCTTCAGATGCTGCCTTTCTCTGGCCTCTTTCCTCTCCTGAAGTCCAGTGAGGTGGCGCCCCCCCCGCAGGGGCCTCCGCCTGGACCACCTTTGCCCTCTGGGCCCTGTGGCACTGTCCTGAGACATTTCGATCGTTGCACTCGGTGGGGCAGCGGGTGCTGCTGGCCTCTGGTAGGTGGAGGCCGTGGGGCCCGCAGGGCGCCCTGCAGAGGTGGAGAGGCTCCCACAGCGAGCTCTCCAACCTGAAGCGCCCGCCCGGAGCCTCTCAGTTTGTCCTCGAGTCTTTAACCTATGTTTTCTGTTTCTTTGGCTCTGCTGCATTCTGGGGAGCTTCTTTAGACCTCTCTTCCAGTCTGCCTTGTAGCCTGTGAGAAAGCTACTCTTCAATACAGTCCGTTGAATGTTTTTCATTTTGAAAAATTTGAAATCTACAAAAGAGTGGAAAGAACAGTTTGATGAACCCCTCTGTACCCTACTCATAGGTAACTAATGGTAAATATTTTGTGAATTTGTGTTTTCTGTATTTTACTTCTGAACTGTTTGAAAGTAAGTGCCAGGACCTTCTTTGCCATGATACTGTTATCCACCCAAGAAGTGTACTGTTGCTAATAGTATTAGCTAATATTTAGTTCATAGTAAAATATCTGTAAGTCTTTTCAGTTTTTGGCTCTCTCGTTTTCTGTGCTTCTTTTTTTTTGGTTTCATTTTGTTTTCATTTTTCATATTTCTTATTTGAATTATAATCACATACCTCACATTGCATTCACAATAGTTTCTTTAGTCTCTTTATCTGTAACAGTTATCCTTCCCTGCATTTTTTGGATTCCTTGTACAGTACTGACATTTTTGAAAAGCCCAGGACAGCTGTTTTGTAGAGTGTCCTACAGTGGTTGTCTGACTGTGTCTGAAACACTCAGCACTTTGGCAGAACACTGCATAGGTGGTGGTATTGTGTCTGGAACCTGCATCGCAGCGGAAGGCTGACACCACGCCGTGTTCTCCTCTGAGGGGACTGGCTCGCTCTGAAACTCAGTCTTCTGGGAAGTGACACTGAGATGTTGGGAATATCCTTTACCCGATGGCTGTAGCATTTCAGTGGTCTTTGCCTTATCACACTGCTGGTTGCACAACGGTGACTTGTAAGTCTCTTGTACCCTCGGTCAGCACACGCGCCGTGCTGCGTTTGGTTGCTCAGGTGTGTCCGCACTTCGCAGCCCAGTGGACTGCGGCCCCACAGCCCTCTGTCTGTGGGATTTTCCAGGCAGGAGTACTGGAATGGGTTGCCATTAACCTCATTAATACATATATTCGCTTGCTTTTTTTCTTTTTCTTTTTACTTTTTTTTGTAATGAAGAAGCCTCTCCCTCCTCCTCTTATTTTACAATTTTTTCATTTCTTCAAGATCTGGCTATTTTGGGTAGTCTCTTGTTTCTTGTTCATGAAACAATTTCTTACTCACTTTATATCCTGTGTCTGCTCCTGTGTCTGCTTGTGGACTTGTGTTTGATCAAATCTGAGGCTTCCCTGATCTCCTGATCAGGGCCGAGAACTTCCTGTGAGGGGCCCTGCTTGCGCCCACCCCAGGGCACGTGATGGGAATTTTGTGGCTTGGGTTTCTGGCCGTCAGGCCGTGTAGAGCCCAATCCTGAGTCTGTCTGAGAGCCTACTAGGGAGGCCTCCTCAGCCAGAGCTGCGCTGAGACTGGCCAGCTTGTCCTTGGCCCTTGGAGACTTTCTCTGTGGTCAGCTTGTCTACTGACACGTGTTCTTTGAGGCTTCTTTGTATCCATGGTTTCTGGCATCTATCAAACACAGGCCCAGCTCCCCAGGCATGGCGGCTTTCCTCTCTGGATCTGGCTTGACTATTTACTCATTCTGGATGTTCTGTAACAGGAAGGAGCGGCTGTGGCTCTCTCGGCCAGTTTGCTGGAGCCGTGGGTCCTTGGTGCTCTGGTAACATCGTACCATTTTCCTTCAGGAGATACCAGAGGCTCTCGGCACCCGTGGGTTGTCCAGTGGCCTCTCCACACGTTCAAGGCGTGGGGTAACTCTCCTGCGCCACTGTGTGCCCACGGGCCCCGAGGTTTAGGCAGCGTAACTGAGTGGCCGGCAGGAGTGCGCTGCTTGTTCAGAATGTGGCCGCTCCCCTCTTAAGGCTGCACGCTCATAACAATGGGGCTTTGTGTTTGGGTTTTAGGAAAAGGCGTTCATGTGAAATTGAAAATAAAGTTGACTATTTAATCTTTTGGCAACAGCCTCTTTGTGCCACTTGCTTGGGGCGGTCATCAGAAGTGGGTCCTGGAGACGGGGTTTGCATGCTGGCCCTGATGCTTGCCAGCTGACTGTGAGTGAGTTGGGCATGTGTGACTTTCAGTTTCTAAGTCCATGAAATGTGAACTAGATCATCGAGTTCATAGGCTGGTTGGGAGCATTCAGCGGGATCTCTTGTGCAAGTCAGTCAGGCAGTCAGTTCAGCCACTCAGTTGTGTCCGACTCTTGATCCCATGGACTGCAGTATGCCAGGCTTCCCTGCCCATCACCAACTCCTGGACTCAATGGACTCAACATCCATTGAGTCAGTGATGCCATCCAACCATCTCATCCTCTATCGTCCCCTTCTCCTCCTGCCTTCAATCTTTCCCAGCATTAACGTCTTTTCCAATGAGCCAGTTCTTTGCATCAGGTGGCCAGAGTATTGGAGTTTCAACTTCAGAATCAGTTCTTCCAATGAATAACCAGGACTGTTTTCCTTTAGGATTGACTGTTTTGATCTCCTTGCACTTCAAGGGACTCTGAAGAGTCTTCTCCAACACCACAGTTCAAAAGCATCAATTCTGCTCTCAGCTTTCTTTATAGTCCAACTCTCATATCCATACATGACTACTGGAAAAACCATAGCTTTGACTATAGAGACCTTTGTTGTCAAAGTAATGTCTCTGCTTTTTAATATGCTGACGATGCTTATCACAGCTTTTCTTCCAAGGAGCAAGTGTCTTCTAATTTCATGGCTGCAGTCACCATCTGCAGTGATTCTGGAGCCCAAGAAAATGAAGTCTCTCAGTTTCCACTGTTTCCCCATCTATTTGCCATGATGTGATGGGACCAGATGCCATGATCTTCGTTCTTTGAATGTTGAGTTTTAAGCCAGCTTTTTCACTCTCCTCTTTTACTTTCATCAAGAGGCTCTTCAGTTCCTCTTCACTTTCAGCCATAAGAGTGGTGTCATGTGCATATCTGAGGTTATTGATATTTCTCCCGGCAGTCTTGATCCCAGCTTGTGCTTCATCCAGCCCAGCATTTCACATAATGTACCCTTCGTAGAAATTAAATCAGCAGGGTGACAATATACAGCCTTGACGTACTCCTTTCCCGATTTGGAACCAGTCCGCTGTTCCATGTTTGGTTCTAACTGTTGCTTCTTGACCTGCACACAGATTTCTCAGGAAGCAGGTAAGGTGGTCTGGTATTCCCATCTCTTTGAGAATTTTCCAGTTTGTTGTGATACACAGTCAAAGGCTTTAGCGTAATCAATGAAGCAGAAGTAGATGTTTTCCTGGAACTCTCGTGCTTTTCTGCGATCCAGCGGATGTTGGCAGTCTGACCTCTGGTTCCTCTGCTTTTTCTGAATCCAGCTTAATCATCTGGACGTTGTCGGCTCACGTCACGCAGTCTTCGTGCAGGTCCCTCTGTCCTACATGGTAGGTGCAGGTTAGTCCCTACAGTAGCCGCATCTCACGCTGTCCTTCTGAGAGCCTTTAAACGGAAGCAGCTGGACACCCCGCGGCATTTCTTAGCCACGCAGTTCTCATTTGGTACAGGGACACATAGGTCATTTCTTCCGTATTGGGCTGCTGTGGGGTCTGCACTGCATCAGGTGTGGCACTGTCTGAGTTCACAGCTGAGGGAGGGGCGTTGGGGCCTGTAGCGCTGGGGGAAGAGAAAGAAGAGTGACTGGGCAGGTGAGCAGTTTGGACAGAGGTGGGCCTGGCCGGCCTGCGGCTCTCCCCACGGCGTCCTGGTCGAGCGTGCTGCTGCCTTGCTGTCATGCTCTAGAGATGGTCCCTTCATTCTCAGAATACAGGAGAGCACAGCTCTAGAGATATCAGCCTCGGGGGCACAAACTCGGATGCCTGCTCACATGGGCAGTGGGCTGAGGAAGCGCCCAGGAGCTAGTGCAAGCCTCGCTGGGGGCAGCTGCCTGGGTGTCCACTCTCAGCACAGCCGTGTGGCCACTGGGGCCCGTTGTGGCCAGAGCTTCTTGCTTCTCAGAAGAAGCTAAATGACTGTATTCTTCTGTGAAATTTCCCTACGTCCAAGCATGCGCAACAACTAAGTTGAAAAATACACCTGAGACTCTGCAGGCCAAAATAGGAGCAGTCTGTGGGCAATCAGCTTGCTGCCAGTGACTAACCCAGGAATTTGATTTGACTGATGAGAAAGTCAGGCACGTGGCTGGCCCATGTGCTTGGGGTCACACTGAAGATTAAACCATCAGCAGTGAACAGAAGAGGAATTACAACTGTCTCAGAGATCCACGTCATTCTGTAGCAGCAAGCTTCTTGTCTTAGCCTGTGCACCTTGGAGCTGACCTCACTGGGCTTTTGTGTCGGAGTTAAGGCCAGCTGAAAGCGGTTCTGGCTCTCCGTACGGGATGTTTGGTCATGCATCTATCTGTTAAGTCCTCGTCTGTTCGGCAGCTGTAGTTATTTTAGCGAAAGTCACTTTGTAGTTCCTATGGGCGTGTTCAAGTGTGACTGCACCAACTCGTAGCCTCAGGATCCCAGCCTGGGTGTCACTCTTCCCGATTTGTGGGCCACTCCGCATAAAGTGGGCCTCCAGTCATTTGTTCCGTGATTACTGATTTTTGATGGGCTGTAGTTGATGGTTTCCTGAGTCTGTAAAGATAGAAAGCAGTATCTCAGAGACCCAGCAGAGCTGTTCTACTGCGACGTGGTCAGCACTGTGTTTCGACGTTGAGGGAACAGTTTGGGAAGCCTCTGCTGATTCTGATGGGAACATGATCTCTGGAACCCTGCTGCCAGAGTTTGAGGCCCCACTCTGCCATTTTCTAGATTACGGTACCAAGGACGAGTTATTTAATCTGTGTCTCAGCTTCCTCATTTGTGAAATGAGGAGAGCAGTGGTGTTCAGCTCACAGGGCTAGCGGGAGGGGCGTGTGCAGCATCGGGAGCTAGACCTGTTCTGGCCGAGTCTCAGTCGTGACAGCTGTTGTGATGACAGGGACCGTTGGAGATGCCGCTCACATTAGAAATTGTCCACAAGAGTCATCAAATGTTTATTGTGAAACGTGCAAACGGTATTAAAACTAAAGGGACTGGAATTTCAGTTCCTAGTTAATAATTTCTGTTTGTAGCATATGTTCCCGAATCACTGTATTTCAAGAATGTGAAACAAGCGCATTTCTTTGTTTTCTGTGTAGACGGCTCTAGCTCTGGCTATTGCTCAGGAGCTGGGGAGTAAGGTCCCCTTCTGCCCGATGGTGGGGAGTGAAGTATACTCCACGGAGATCAAGAAGACGGAAGTGCTGATGGAGAACTTCCGCAGGGCCATTGGTGAGTACCCGCCCGCGCCCGCCGAGCCTTGTCCCCACCGGCCTCCTCCTGCGAAAACGCCTCTGGGACGTGTGCGGGTGGCGCTGCTGTTTTTCTTTTGGCGCCGTTAGCGTTATCTTTGCAATGAAACACAACCCCAGTTGTTCTAGAAAGTGCTTTAGCAACCAGCAGACGCGGGCCCCAGCCCTGGTTTGGGGTTTCACTGGCACTGGACTGTCTTGGCAGCCTTCCTGTGCTTTCGGAGGTGACGGCCGCGGCGAAGGCTTTGGCCCTGAGCCAGCAGCTCTGTGCACCGGGCCGTGGGAGCGCCGGGCCGTGGGAGCGCCGGGCCGTGGGAGCGCCGGGCCTGCGTGCCCAGCCGGTCAGCGAGCCAGGGGCTGTGGGGCTGCGGAGCCTCGAGGCAGTGCTGCCGACCTCGCGGGGCCTGGCTCCCGTGCTGAAGGCTCGTAGCGTGTCAGGCCCTCTACTGACTGTGGCCTTTTCCTGCCCAGGAGGACGTGCTCTGCATTTTGCATCTGACAAAGCAGAGTCTCATGAAGTTAGATAACTTGCCTTTGCTGATCTACCTAGCAAGTAGCGCAGAACCATAGTCCGAGCCTACACCTGTCTGACCCTGGGGCCCGTGCTCTGACTCCATACAGCGAGCAGAAGGTGACTGCTCTTCCGAAATGTCCCTCATTCCAGCCAGGACTTCGGGGGCATTGTCCTGGCCCCATGCCTGCGGGTCTGGGTCTGGGGAAATCTTAGTCCGCCTCAGACCTGCGTCTCTCTCTAGGGTGCACTTGTTGGGTAACGGGTGATGAGCACTTGTCAGAGCACCTGTGTCCTTGTGTAGTCCCTGTGGTTGTCAAAGCAAGGTAAGTGTTCTCAAGAGGGACACTTACTAGAAAACGTCAAGAAGTTTTCTTCAAAGTTTAAGAAAGAATGGGCTTGTCTAAGCCCAGAATTCTTTCCTCAAGAATCTAGTGTCTAGTTTAAGGGTATGTTGAATAGGGCTTTTGCAAATCATGCTGAGTGAAAAGAGAAGCAGCTGAAGAGTGGTTTGGGGTTCACGGGAGTCCCTCTGGCTGGGATGGAGAGTGAGAGCCGAAGCAAGGAGCTGGTGAGGGGCCTAAGCGAGAGGTGGTAGGCTGTGGACCAGCCCGGTGGAGGTAGAAAGAAAGGGCTGGCTCCTGGGTCCAGCTGGATGGTGGAGTGATGAAATTTCCTGAACGATTAGACGTGGGGCTGGAAGAGAGGGGAAGTGGGGTGCTCGCCGGGTGCCGCCGTTTGCGGTGGAGGGGAAGTGTGGGAAGGAGGGCCTTGAGTGTTGCTGCGGGCGCACGGACCCCGTCCCCCAGCGCGCCCTGGTTCCCGGCCCGTGGCGGGGGCGCTTGGTGCTGTTTCTCCGAATGGGAGGAGGGGTGCTCTTGGAAGCGGGTAGAAGGAAGCAGAGGCTTCTGCATCTCAGTGCCGTGTCTGATTGATAGATGTCGTTTGGTTTACACAGTGTTTTAATAACTCTCGAATGAATTTCCAGTGTTTGGAAATTGGGATATGTCCTGTAAAATGAGAAAAGCTTTCATTCCTGCACAGCCATGGGGGTCCCAGCAAAGCAGGCTAAGTTCTAGATTTTGTCAAACTGCAAAATATTCTGACTGAAAATACTTTTTTACCCTGAAACACTGGATTTTTTATGTACCTATTTTAAATGGAAATATACACATCAGTTCAGGTCAGTCGCTCAGTCGTGTCCGACTCTTCATGACCCCGTGAATCGCAGCACGCCAGGCCTCCCTGTCCATCACCATCTCCCGGAGTTCACTCAGACTCACGTCCCTCGAGTCAGTGATGCCATCCAGCCATCTCATCCTCTGTCGTCCCCTTCTCCTCCTGCCCCCAATCCCTCCCAGCATCAGAGTCTTTTCCAATGAGTCAGCTCTTCGCATGAGGTGGCCAAAGTACTGGAGTTTCCCCATGGAAAAGAAATACAAAAAAGCAAAATGGCTGTCTGGGGAGGCCTTACAAATAGCTGTGAAAAGAAGAGAAGCAAAAAGCAAAGGAGAAAAAGAAAGATATAAACATCTGAATGCAGAGTTCCAAAGAATAGCAAGGAGAGATAAGAAAGCCTTCCTCAGCGATCATTGCAAAGAAATAGAGGAAAACAACAGAATGGGAAAGACTAGAGATCTCTTCAAGAAAATTAGAGATACCAAGGGAACATTTCATGTAAAGATGGGCTCGATCAAGGACAGAAATGGTATGGACCTAACAGAAGCAGAAGATATTAAGAAGAGGTGGCAAGCATACACAGAAGAACTGTACAAAAAAGATCTTCATGACCAAGATAACATACACATAGGAAAGTGTAAAAACACCTATTTTTAACAGTAATGAAGTAGATGCTCACACAGCCACCGTTCACTCAGGGTACAGAGCATCAGACATGGCTCATGCTCTCCCAGGCACAGCCCCTCGCCTCCCACACGTCCCCATAGGGCGTGAGAGCCGTGGCAGTGGCCTCTGAGCGTCGCAGCCCTGTACACCCCTGTGTGTTGCGGGCAGTGCGGCTTAGTTTTGCCCCATTTATAAACTTTCTCTGGACAGAATTCACTTTAGGTGCTGTGTCTTGCTTCCTTACAGCTTTTATCTTTGTAAGGTCCAGTTCCTGTTATTACGTGTTGTGCTCTCTCTGGAATAACAGTGGAAATGGCTCACAAGACCCTCTTTCTGGTTTAACTTCTTCCTGAGTACTTTTCAGGAATTTGAGGAACATGTGCCAGAGATTTTATTTAACTCAGTAGCTGATGAGATAAAAAGTAAGATGCTACAATCAGTTCCAGTTATCTGAGTACTTTTAAAATATATTTTTATTTATTTAGAAAATGATTTTCTGAAATTGGTAAAAGATGACAAAGCTCACCTTTACACGAATGCGTATGTCTGAATTGCTTTAAGTTAATTTAAATGCCTTAAAATTTGAGAAAACTGAAGATAAATTTCCTGAGCATCTGTCATTTTTGAGGTGAGGGGACAATGTGATTCTTTTGATGGCAGCAAGGTGAAGAGGAATTTCTTGACCCTGCCCCAGAATAGAAAGGCAGGCCATTGACTGCCTTCAAAAGGGAGCCCTGTGTGTCTTCCTCTGCCTTTGAGTTCCTGTGAAGTGGCAGAGCGGGTGGGGAGGAAGCAGTAAGCCGACCAGAAATAAAAAGCAAGGAGTCTGTGCTGCTTCCTCGACGTGATGAAGATCCCTGTCAGGGATTCAGAAACCTGAGCCAGCAGATGAAACCTGTGTCGTTCCTGACGTCGTTGCCAGAGAGCGCGCCAGCCCGGCCCCTTTCCTGGCTAACAGCCGGTCTCATTGTCTGTCCACACGTCCCCTGCCTGCTTGTCAGCACAGAGCAACTTCTAAACAAATGCAGGGCTAGTGAGAGACGGGAATGCCTTTCTTCCCCACTCAGGAATCTCGTGTCACCGCTGTCTGCCAGGAAATAGAAGGAAGCCTTCCATTTGAAGGAGCTTGTCTCTGTGGGCTATAAGGTTTGATTTAAAAAAAAATATATCAAAGTTCATTTTTAAAGTATAGAAATTTCCATCTTGTCACAATCTTTTGGTGCATTCATGTTGTTTGGAAAACTTTTGTCTTCATTCTTAGGAACTAGGCATTGGGTGCGGTAGAAAGGAAGTGCAGCCTCTCCTTTGGGGCTACCCTAAGACTTCCGTTTGTAGTCGGTCAGGTGGAGTGAAGGAGAGTAAAACTGTTCCTTAACCCTAATATTTGAGTCTTTGTCCTGATTGGGTTTCTGGGCAAAGAAGGAAACCAAGCCAGTGATAATGGCTGGAATTGAGAGTGGGCAGTGACCGAGAGTCCGCGACACCACAGGCCCGCAGTGCGGACAGAGGAGGTCAGGACAGAGAAGCTGATGGTGAGGCACCCAGCCACCACAGGGCTTCCCGCCTCACCAGCTGATGTCTCCATGCCGTGAGCAGAGCAGAGTCCTTGGTTCATTCTGTAGATGAGTGTCTCAGCTGGGCTTGTATGTTGTGATCATCTGGGGAGCTTTAACCTCATGGTGATGACAGGGCCCGCCCCCCGAAATCCGGAATGCAGTCAGGGGGGATCAGTGAGTCTGCAGGCTGAGCACGTGACTGGACACAGCAGAGATCTGGAGCTGCCTCCTCTCAGCTTCAGCTGGCAGTGTTCTTCCTGCGCCTGGTCCTGCTGCTGTTATTTACTTGAAGTGAAGTCAAAGTCGCTCAGTCGTGTACAACTCTTCTCGACTCCATGGACCGTATAGTCCATGGAATTCTCCAGGTCAGAATACTGGAGTGGGGAGCCTCTCCCTTCTCCAGGGGGTCTTCCCGACCCAGGGATCCAACCCGGGTTTCCCGAATTGCGGGAGGTTCTTTACCAACTGAGGCACAAGGGAAGCCCCAGTGCTTACTTGGGCTTTTTTTTTAAGTGACTTGGTAGTCTGGTGCATACATACAGAAGAATGCACGGAACATCGCTCTGTGTCTCGGTGGGTCGTTTTAAGTTGAAAAACCATGAAAGTAGCTCCCAGTCAAGAGAGAGATGATCGCCAGTGCCCCAGAGCATCCGCATAGGGGCAGCTCTCCTTCCGCTTCTGAGATTCATTCCTATTGCTGCGAGTAGCCACAATCGTTTTTCATTGCTCCGTGATATTTGTTTGTATGGATACATCACAGTGCAGGCGGCAGACGTGGGGAAACATTGCCAGTGTTTGGCGAGTAAGAATGACATTGGGTGACCATTGCTGGCTGTGTCCTTGCATGCACATGTGCACCGCAGCCTTGAGAGTATAACCTTGGAGTTGAATTGGAGGGTCACAGATATTCATGTGTTCAACTTGAGGAGGTAATAAACAGTACATTACTTCTAAACCAGCTCACACTCCCACCAGCAGTGTCCTGCATCCTTACCAACTCTTGGTGTTGCCCGTCTTTCTAATTTTAGTGATTCTGGAGGTTGTAAAGTAGTATTTCATTGTTGTTTCTTTTATTAAAATTTTTATTTTGGAGTGTATCAAGTAGCCAAGTGATAGGAAGGCTCCCCGTAGCCCCATCTGATTGCAGACCTGCTTTCTGACCTATAATATTTGTGTGAATCTCTGGAAAATAAGGACTTAAAAATGCCATTTTCACCCCTAGAGGAAATTAACAGTACATTCTTAAATATCAGCACGTATGTAGTTCCTGTTTAAATCTCACATTGTCCCGTAAGTGTCATGATGTTTTCTTTTATAGTGTTGTGGGATCAGGATACAGGTAAAGGTCTGTACGGTAGACTCGTTGGCACGTATCTTCGTTTGAGTCTGTGTTTCCCTTATGTTTCTGTTTTTACCTTTGGGCAAAGTATAAGCTGGATAGAGACGGGGAGGCCATACTCAAGGGCTGGCAGAACGGAGCGAGGGGTTCTGGAGGCACACGTTGACTGGAGGGGAAGGACGGGGCAGGTTCCGTGGGAAACGCTGTCAGCGAGTCGGCCCTGTAGCGCGGTCGGAGGAGAGGGGTCCCGGAGCCTCGGATCCAGTCCTCGGTTCCCTGGAGAGGGACGGGCCCTTCACCTCACCCCTGGGGCTGCGTCTGCGCAGTGCTTCCCTCCCCAGGACTGTGTGTGAGCGAGGCTGACTCGTTGGTTCTTATAACGTGGAGGTTTTATGGCTAAAAAGACTGTTGGAAAAGTGGGAGGGCGTCGAGTCTCTCACCAGGGTTTCTTCTGTCATCTCTCTTCAGGGCTTCGGATAAAGGAGACCAAGGAGGTGTACGAAGGAGAGGTCACGGAGCTCACCCCGTGTGAGACGGAGAATCCCATGGGGGGCTACGGCAAGACCATCAGCCACGTGATCATTGGGCTCAAGACGGCCAAGGGCACCAAGCAGCTGAAGGTGAGCGCGTGCCTGTGGGCGCTGCTCTGCTGAGGCGCCTCCCTGTGTGAGCGCGTCTGTGCAGGGCCGCAGACAGCACCTGTGGGCAGGGCCGGCACGCAGACGACTCGGTGAGGACGGCTCCGGCTCGTTGGCGCCGAGGAAATCGTGTGTGTCAGGACTGAGCTGCGTGGTGCCACCCTGCGTCCCGCCAGGGGACCGCGTGTCTCGGGCCTGGCCGCTGACTGGCGCTCACAGGAGAAGCAGCACTGAGCGATCTGGTGAGGGCTGAAGAGCCGTGACGGAGCCATCTTGAGGGGCCTCGTGCGGAGTCCCGGCTGCAGGCCCTTTTGTGTGTTGGGACCTTGAAACCGTGATGGCTTCACTGGTCAGTTCTGCTTAGGCCCAGGGCTCTGTGGAAAGTGTGGTGGTGGCAGTGGTGAAGGTCCTGGGTGAACCTCCCAGCCCTGTCCCATAAGCCTTGAGGAGACTGTAGTATAAGATAACGACTGGGTTTGAAAGTGGGAAGTGACTGAGAGTGTGTGACACCACAGGCCAGTGGGAAGTGGCAGCTGCTGATGTTGTGAAATGGAACAATCTGATTGTGGCTTTGCCTTATTAAAATAAGGAATAGCCTCTTCTTCACGGCACTTATTCACTGTATGTGTCAAGCCCTGGGCTGAGTGCATCAACAAATCTGTGTGTGTGTGATTTCCCTTATTTTATAGATAAAGAGCTCTGAGGCACATGAGGAGGCTAAGCGTTTACCCTCGGATCGCACAGCTAGTCAGTGGCGGGGCGGATTCTCCGAGTCCTACTGACTGCTGTCTGCACTGTAACTCGCTGTGGGGCCTTTAGGCGTCAGTTGAGCTCTCTGGAGCTCCATCTCCCTATCTGTAGACTGCAGCAGGTTGACCATATAACGTCTCCATCTTTGCCTTCCTCTGTGATTTTATCTTTCTTTCACTTTGTAAGGTGGTGTCTTGGTCACTGCTTTATGGAGATCATAAAAACGTCGCCTCTCCAAAGGACCATTCTTCTTTGTCCTAACAGGGTTTCCATCTCAGGAGCTTGCCTCTGCAAGTATCTCTCTTAAACCTCCCCCTCATCTCTCCCATTCTGTATTAATTACATTTCTTAGCAGGATCTGCCACCTTTCCAGTAATTACATCTTTAGTCAATTCATTTGGGAAATTAACTGATACAAAAATGCGTGACGCCAAAAAAAGAAAAACAGAACGTGTACTATCGAATGTAGGATAGATAACATAAGGTATACAGTTTAAATTTCAGTTATCCATAAAGCTGTTTGGCACAATTTCTGTAAGAAAATAACAAGAGGATGAATGTTTTGCTTTCACAACGAGAACTTCCTGCCACATTGAGCATCTGCGCAGGCTGTTTGGGGAGACGATGTTTCAGGGTGAAGGCCAGGCCTCTGCCTTTGTGGAGTGCCGCCCTTGTCCCAGCCCCGTTCGGGCCCGCCACGCAGCAGCCTCAGTCGGGCGGTGGTCCAGGAGGGTGGGCCTGGGCTCCTGTGGTACTGTTTGTAACAACTTCATTGAGGTCTCCCTGTAAGTAAAACTCACCCATTTTAAGTGCGCGACTCAAGGACTTTTAATCGGTTTACAGAGTGGCGTAGCTATCATCACAGTCCGATTTTAGGACATTTTCGTTACTCCAGAAAGAAACCTCGTGCCTATCTGCAGTAACTTCCCATCCCACCCCCAGGCCCTGGCAGCCTCTAGTCCACTTTGTCTCTGTATCTTTGCCTTTTCTGAACACTTCATAAAAATAGGATCACACAACATGTGTGCTTTTATGTGTGGCTTTTCCTACTGAGTCCTGGTAAGTTTTTATTCTAGTTTTGTTTTAGAGTTGAGAGTAACAGCTCCCCTTGAAGTTCAACAGAGAGAAACGTTTCTAAATAAAGACTCCTTATAAAAGATGCTCTCCCAGAATATCGATCGCCCAGGTGGCCCGAGTCTGGACGATCTGGAGAAGGCAGCTTTTCCCAGATGTGCTGCTTTTCCTTCTGGAGATAGAAGCAGTTGGGCCCAAGGAGCAGACACTGGGATTTGAGTCCACTGGCTTCAGAGAGATCCTGGTTTTATGTTTCCTTTGAATGAATCGCATCTGTGATGTGATTAGCCTGGGTGCTGTCATGTGGGTGAAGAAAGTGAAGCTCAGAGAGCCTCGTCTAAACCACAGGCCCGCTGAAGGGCAATTGTGGAGAGTACACAGGTTCTGTCCCTGCTTCTGGTGCAGAAACTGCTGCCCCTGCCCGAGGTGGGGAGGGCCAGGGATTGCCGCAGGGAGAGCAGTCTCAAAAGGGGGTGTTAGGGCCGTGGGCCCCACCTGTAAGTGGTTAGAGCTGCGTTTGCCAGTTTGCAGCCTCTGGAGTAAAAGGAAGGAGGAGCTTGGGTCTCCCTCGGTGCCCCCCTCCTGCCTGCTCTCTGGGGCACGCAGGCTCTAGAGCCCGCCTCACACATCCTCACACGCACGTCCCCTCTCCGTGTGGTCACTGACTACCTCAGCTCTCACACGGGAAGCGCCTGGCAGTGTGTCAGAATGTAATGTCTATTATAGGTCCCTGGTTCACTTGTTTTCTTTTTTTAAGCTGGACCCCAGCATTTTTGAAAGTTTGCAAAAAGAGCGAGTAGAAGCTGGAGATGTGATTTACATCGAAGCCAACAGTGGGGCCGTGAAGGTAACACCGCAAGGAGACCCGGGGGCGGGGCGGGGCCTTCTCTCTTCAGGGGGTCCGGGGTGCGTGGGGAGGGGCCCTGGGCCTGCTGCCCCTTATGTTTAGTCAAGTTTGCCTTCCCTGTATCTGCATTCTGTAACCTCGTGATGAAAACAGACAGTCTGTTAGAAAAATACTAAAACCTGTTTGGAAGGGGAGAACAGTGAGGAGGTGAAATAGCGGTAGTCATTTCCAAATTGAAATGTGCAGGGTATTTAATCTTCCTTTTATCTCTTTGGTATTTTCTTCCCAAGATATATGCATGTGGAAAGGAATGCTGCATTAGTATCTGATTTCCAGGGTCCTGTACAGAGTTCCTCACTGTTTAATGGATGAGCATAATACTTCATATCGTGCACTAAATCACCCACCTACAAAAGAGACTGAGCAGCCCCTCCGTCTCCAGTTAATCTACTGGATTTGCCCTTTATCGGGAATTGCATGCAGTTAAAACAAGGGGGAGATTCTGGGAGAAAGTGTCGGGTGTCCTCAGCTGGGTTTTTGGAGCCCGGCGATGAGCAGATAGCGCCTTCTTGGCAGCAGGGGACCAGGCCACGTTTGGAGTTTGTCAAGGCGGCTGTTGGCCGCAGTTGGGACTGGAGACTTTTATCTCGCTGAGTGGCGTGGGGACTTGGCGGTGGACCTCACCAGGCACTCAGGCTTCTCTCTGTCTCTGTAGAGGCAGGGCAGGTGTGACACCTATGCCACAGAATTTGACCTTGAAGCCGAAGAGTACGTCCCCCTGCCCAAGGGGGACGTGCACAAGAAGAAGGAGATCATCCAGGACGTCACCTTGCACGACTTGGACGTGGCCAACGCACGGCCCCAGGTACTGCCCCCCGCTCCTGCTGGGCCGCCGGCCGCTGGCCCTGCCAGCGCGGCTCCTTTTGTGCGCTGGGGGCTCCTGGATAAGCTGTCAGTCTTGCCGCTTCTGAGGGCAGACAGTCCTTTTCTGTCTGTAATGTTCAGCAATTAACATTGCCAAGAGCGACGAGGGGCTCCTTTGTTCCAGTTCAGATGCTCTAGTCACAGACGGCTTCCTGCACACTGCTCCTTCTCCCAGCCCAGCCTCCGGCCTGAGCTGCCAGCTTCTCCCTGGCTTCCCTCCAGCACTGGCTCGGGCCTGGCATGCTCTGGGTGTGAGTGGCGGGGGCAGGAGTGTTCTTTGAGCCCTTTGCAGGATGTCAGAGAGCCTCACAGAGCGGTTTTCCCCCTGCCTAGCAGAACCCCCAGTTTTATAGCTTTGAGCTGGAGCTGCCCCTGCTCCTCATGTGAGTAGAAGATGGATGCTTGTGTCCTGACTAATAAAACGTGGGGAAGCGCGGGATGACTTTCTGCCGTCTCTGGGGAACGTGCGCTTCAGAGGACTGACTCTTTCCCCGCTGGTGGTCTTTGGGTCTGGTTTCCTGTTCGTCCTAAAAGAGGCTATCCCCGCTAGCAAGGGAACAGGCTTTCTAACCTGAAATCTGATCTGTGGGTGTTTTGTCCCTTGGAGCCTTGGCCAAGAAAATGCTAAAGAACCTCCGCTCGGTCTGTGCAGCAGCTGTCCCAGACCAGCCTGTGAGAGCCACTCGCCCGAGTCAGCTCAGGGACTGCGTTGCTCCAACACCGATTGGCTCAGCTAATGGTCACTTTGAGTCTTCGGGTTTTCTATGATTTAGGGCTCTCTGATTTTCTCTTTGCTCCTCTGAGAAGAGGGCATACTATTTCCTACCTGGCGGGGCTGCTCTGGGGATCAGATGTCCTCAGTGGTCAGGAAGCTTTTGCCACCTTTCACTGCTGTGCGTTCAGGGACCACCTGTGTGCCGGGTAGGGCCTGGCAGCCCCAGGTGACCGTGGAGAGCTGTCTTCTGGCTGCCTGCATGGAGGCGCTGGCAGCTGGAGAGCCTGCCGGGGGGCGGCCTGCTGCACCGTCAGGCTCCAGGCCCTGAGCAGCTCTGGTCGCTAGGCCTGGTGAGAGGATGTAGGCCCAGAGTCGGTGCCACCCCACGGGGCTGGGGCAGCGGGACGGGCTTGGAGCTTCCTGGGAAGCAGGATGTGATTCCTGGCAGGTGGGCTCGAAGTGAGTCCTGGAGAGTCAGGTGCCCAGGGAAGGGTTGGCAGCCCTGTGGAGTCAGGCAGGCATTCTGGACCGGGAAGAGACGTGGCTGGGATGGGTTTGCTAGACACTGGCAGGGTGGGGGGCCTCTGAAAGGTCCTGTCCTGAGAAGCTCCCCGAGTTCCCAGTGCAGGTGCTGGGGTCTCTGCTTCTCAGGACCCCTGTTGACTTGATCAGTTGATGAGGGCCCCGGGCAGAGGTGGTGATGAGGTGTTTGCAGCTGCCTTAGGAAGCGAGACTGACTCCTGAGCCTTCTCTTGTACAGGGGGGACAAGACATCCTGTCTATGATGGGCCAGCTCATGAAGCCCAAGAAGACGGAGATCACAGGTGAGACGAGACGCAGTGCTGGGGGCTGGAGCCTGGCGGTGCGTGGGATCCTGCCCCTCCTGACAGCGGGGGCTGCGCTGGATCCCCATGCGCATCCCGAGAGGGAGACAGGCGGTCGTTGGCGTGTCCCGCCAGCAGCGCACTGCCCGTCGCCTTGGTGGCCCCTGCCCGCCTCCCCGGGTGAGGCTGCAGGCTGCCTGGCCCTTGTGGGCCTCTGATTTACTTGCTCCTCTTGCTAACTGTATGCTCCTCTTTTTCCGAATTACCACAGATAGCTTTGTTACTTGAAAACTGTCAACGTTAAAGCTGTTTTCTTGCAAATTTCAGCCAGTGGCACGATGTGAACCCCCAGAGCAGTGTCCTTATCGTAGCATGGTCTCTCCAGCCCCGCCTCTTAGCTGTGGTGGAAGGTGTTGGGTGTGTGGGCTGCTCCCCCCTGCTGATGGTACAGGTGCTGGTTTGGAGAATGAAAACCATGACCTTGGACAGTTATTCAGCTTTTGAGATGCTCGTCCCTCTTCGAGCTCTGAGATGGGACCTCTCCTCAGACCTTGTCATTCTTCACAGGTTTTCCTCCAGAGAGGATTCTGAACGCACCCTATTCCTTCTAGGCGCTTGATTGAAAGTTAATTAACCGAAGCTTTGTCACACAGGCCACGAGAAAGGGTCGTTTACTCAGTGTAGCACAGGGGAATTTGCATATGAAAACTGCCCATCTTCCAGGCGGGTTTGAGATAATAAGGCCCGGTGGGGAGTGTGACAGACCACACCAGGAGTGTGCGTCCTGGTGAAGACAAGCGTGTACAAACTTAACACACCTTCAGGGGAGCGTGCCAGGGTTCTGCTTTTAGGCAACAGTAGCGCAATTTCAGATGAAACTGAAGCCTGGAGTGGGGTTGTAGCCTGATGCTGGGGTCACACAGCTCGCACTCAAGCCCAGCTCTAAACTTGGGCTTGGGTGGGATTCGGAGGGAGTGAAGAGAAAGGCGATCGCCTCCCCACGGCACTGACCCTGCCCGCCACCCTCGTCCACTCCTAGATAAACTGCGGGGGGAGATCAACAAGGTGGTGAACAAGTACATCGACCAGGGCGTGGCCGAGCTGGTCCCGGGCGTGCTGTTCGTGGACGAGGTCCACATGCTGGACATCGAGTGCTTCACCTACCTGCACCGCGCGCTCGAGTCCTCCATCGCGCCCATCGTCATCTTCGCGTCCAACCGAGGCAACTGCGTCATCAGGTACCTGCCCCCTGCCCCCAGGCTCCTCAGGGTCTCCAGGGTCACATCACCCCGTCGCGCCACCCGTCGAGTTGGGGAGGAGGGCGCCCTGTTCATCCTGAGGGAAACGCTCGGAGTGGCTTGATTTCACTCGAGCAGTCACCCTGTTTCTGCATGTGAGGGCTTCCTCGTGGTAACTGGGGTTCCCATGGGTGTGACTTGGTCATCTGGTTGGAGTGGGCAAAGGAAAGGTCGGGTGGGCCAGCCCTCAGCCATACAGCCTGTCTTGACTTCCGTCCCACGTGAGCTCCCCGAGGTGTGTGTTGTGAGTTCACTTTTCAGATGAGGAACCAGAATGACAGCATGGTGTGCCCCTGGCCACAGATAGGACGAGAAACCCTGGCCTCTGACAGTGAATCCTGTCCTTTCTTTCTGGCCCAAACCTTTTCTTGGGGCCACACTGGTACCTCCCTCCCAATCCCCAAGGCCCACCTTCAAGAAGGGAGCCCAGGGGCGTTCCTGGCGGTCCAGTGGTTAAAATCTGCCTTGCAGTGCAAAGGACATGGGCTCTTTCCGTGGTCCAGCAAGATCCCACGTGCTGCAGGACAGCGGAGCCTGTGCAGCGTGGCTACTGACGTGCCCAAGGGCACATGCTCTTCAACAGGGGAGGCCACCGCAGTGAGAGCTGGAGAGCAGCCCCCACTCAGCGCAACTAGAGAAAGCCCACACGCAGCAACAAGACCCAGCTCAGCCAAAAACAAGGAAGAGCTTTAGAAAAGGAAGGGCGCCCAGAGGCCTCGCCCCTCCAGCGCCCGAGTGAGCACCGGTGTGCCCAGTCGTTGGCTGCCGTGTTCTGCACGCCCTGCGTGTTGGGCCTGCTCCCAGCAGTGCTGGGGCACGACGGGGTGGTGCCGGGCCTCTGCAAGCCTGCCACACAGTGGTGAGGGCGGCAGGGCCCGGAGACTGCGTGCTCCTGGCCCAGGGGGAGCGGGAATCTGAAGAGAGACCCCAAGACCGTGAATGTCTCAGCACAGAGCAGCAGCCAAAGCGAGTGCGGAGCCTAGACCAACCTGCACCCGAGCCCCGCCTCTGCAGAGGAGCTCTGTCCCCGCTGAGCTCGTACGCCAGCCGTGCCGTGGGCTCTGGGGCAGCCCCACTCAGGCGGCCGTTCTCGCCCAGGGTGCGGCTCTGTGTGCACGCTGTCCATGCCGGTGGCAGCCTCGTGCAGCCCCTCTTTGAACCCCTGTAATGCTGTCTTGTTAAGAGCACCGCTCGCCACCGTCACAGCTGTCTTCTGGTCTTGAAGGGAAGGCAGCTTGGACCAGGTCCAGGCCAGCCAGGGCCTGGCCGCCTGGGCAGCACCTGGAAACGCCGCCTGGCCTGGTGAGTCTGGTGTTGGCCACGCAGACCCTGTGTGTGTTTTCTGGGCTTGGCTCTGGTGGGGCCTGGCTTCAGTGTGACTGCGGGCAGACGGGCCCAGCCTGGACAGATGGCGCCCCTGCCGAGGGAGCCCCGCGGCCAGAGCCGACCCGGCCGAGAGCTGGGCCGAGAGCGCTCAGGACCAGAGTCCTCTTCGTCTCATGCCGTCTAGGGAAAAAGAGGCACGGGAGGGTGGCCCTGACCTCAGAACCCGCCCAGTGGGGCCTGGGGAACTTGGCCCCAGCCCCATCCAGAAGCATGTGTGTTCCAGAAACCATTTTCTCTAATACGTTGTCTGAAAGAAACTTTGTACCTAAGAGTCAGAGCTTGAATACATTTCCACAGTCTTTGGTCTTTAATTCCTGAGAAATGCTTAGTATTTTTTAAGCAGAGGGTTTTTGGGGGTTTTTTTCTGTTTAAATTTTTAGTTTTATGGACTCAAAACCAAAAGAAAAAATTTTAACACATATTGATAAATTCTGTTCCTTTGTGGTTTTTTCCCTAATCTTTTTTTCTCTAGACTTTTTATATTTACTATCTCTGGAATGAAGATAATTTATCATGAGTGTTGTAAAATTGGGGATGTTTTAGGATGGCGAATTGAGATCTTTTAAACTTTTCACAGGAGAATATCTAAATAGGTTTTAAAATGAGAAACATATAGCCTAAACAGAATTAAATAACTGAATATTAAATGTAGTTTTTAAAGGTTATTTTGTTTAATATGACAATTACAGGTATACCAAGTACTAAGATTTTAATCATGATAGAATTTTATCTTTATAATTCTTTATTATTATTTTTAGAAATATTTGTTGGTGAAAAAGATTTATTTTTTTCTAATGATGTCTTAATGTTTTGTATTTGCTACTAGTCTGCTTCCTTTTTTGTTTGAAAAGGTCTTAATTATTTTTATGTATTAGATTTAACAGTTTTTTCATTTTGGTAAAATGCACATAACATAGTTTGCCGTTTTAGTTATTTTTAAGTGTTGGGGAGGCCAGAATTGGGGGCCTGCTGCTGTGGCTTCCAGAAGTGGAGGCAGGAGCCCCCGGCTCAGCCCACTGGGCTTCCAGACACGGCTGAAGCCTGGCACGTGTGCCACACGTTTCTGCCGGGCACACAGCCCACTGGGAGCTGGTGCTGTTCAACCCGCTGGGGTGGCCATTCACTGGTTTGGCTAAGGATTCGAGAGAGAGACAGGCAAAGGATATGATTGGACAGTTCTCAAAAGAAATAAAAGAGCTAAGGAACGTAAGGGAAGGCATTCACGTGATTCGTTAATAGTCAAGGAAAGGCAAATTCAGACGAGGCGTTAGGCCTTCCTTTTCCTGGGCCTTTAAGCAGCGTGCTGTTAGGCTGCTCCGTGCTGGCTGCAGTGTAGCGGGGCCACATCGCTCCTGTGGCTGCAGAAATGAACATAGTCCTCTGTTCACCCATTCATGTTTAGGGAGATATTCAGGGCTGGGTCTGGCTCTGTGGGAGATGCTGAGGAAATGTTCACGGCAGTGTGCCTAAAACACCGTTAGTTATGACAGCAACTATGAAGCACTGTGTGACTGCCCAGCGGCGTGGGTCCAGTGAGACTCGTCCTGGGCCGTTAATACTGAAACAACAGGGACAGAAGCGACCCAAACGGACCTACACACTTCGGGTAACGCGAGAGGGCGTGACAGGTGCCGGTACGAACAGTCTCGATGTGATTCCAGTTGGCTTTTCTCCTCCTCCCCCAGTTTCCTGTGGTGTTGATATTTGCAAAAACAATGACGCGGTTTCTGATGGCACCTGAGTTAGTCTGTGTCCTCTGCGGTCCTGCTTCTGACTCTCAGGACGAGAACTAGCTGCTCTGTTATCACCGGGGCCTCAGCCATGTTTCCACTGTCCAGAGAGGCCTGAGTGACGTGGAACTTGTCGGCCTTGCAGGGGCACGGAGGACGTCACCTCTCCTCACGGCATCCCTCTCGACCTTCTGGACCGAGTGATGATCATCCGGACCATGCTGTACACCCCGCAGGAGATGAAACAGGTGGGCAGCCCCACCCCCTTCTCCCTGCCCTCGCTCGCCCTCCAGGTCCCTGACACCGAGCAGGACGGTGCCCGTGAGTGGCCCTGGCCCCCCACTGCCCCCCACGGAGCTGCCTGCCGCGGGCGTGTCTCCGTGCTCCTAAGCCTTGGCCCACCTGAATGACGCGTGAGCCAACGGGGCGTTGCTTCTAGTGTCCCAGAGGCTCAGCTGCCGGGAGTCCTGGCGGTCCTCTCTTCTACTCCATCCCGCCTGGTAACCTTCGGACAGGGACAGTGGGAAAAACAACGGGAGGACCGCCAGTAAGGAGGTCCCAGCTCTGAGAGAGGCGGCAGAGCCCACTCAGTGATGGGCCTGCCCAGGCGCCAGCCCACCAGAGCCCACAGCAGCCTGGCTCCCTCGGGCAGAGCCCAGGTCCCAGCAGAGGGCGTGTGGGTGGGGGTCGTGGAGTGAGGCTCACAGGAAAGGTGCCCAGGGAGCACTGAGGTCAGGGCCTGCATGGCGGCTCCGCCTGTGCTGAATCGGGAGAGGTGACGGCTGCGGGACTGGCCTCGTCCCCAGGGCGCAGCCCCAGCTCTCCGTGCAGAGTCGGAGCCGCAGCCACATGCCCGCAGCCTTGGCAGCCCCGTCCCTTCTGGCCTTCCAAGCCATCCTCTCCCCCTGTGCTGGCTGAGCCCTGCGTGGCGATTCCAGGACACAAAGCCGGCTGTGCACTGCGGGGCCCAGCCATCTGCTGTGCCCACCTGACCCCAGACAGTCTCAGTGGGGCATTGGTCTCTCACTGTGGGTCAGCGTATGGCCACGGCTGGGGACCTGGAGTGGCCCAGGGCCACACTGACATCCGGGGGACTCTGCCAGACCCTCTCCTCCAGAGCACTCAGATGGGGTACTGAGTCATTCGATGCCGTCACTCCAGGTAGGGCGGACAGTTACTACTGATGTTCTTAAAGAGCGGGTGCTGAGATGTAGACTGGTTAGCTTGTCCAGGTTCGCATGGCCCATCTGTGGCAGGACTGGGTCTGGGACCCAGGCTGTCTCATCCTGAAGCCCCTTACCTGAAGTCTCTGCCACCAGCCTCCTCCCCGTGAGAAATGTCCCATCTGGAGGGAGTCTCTGTGGCAGTTGGCCAGCAGGCCGCTCCTTTCGGAGCTCAGAGGGCCTCTCCTGGACCCTGCGTAGCAGCTCCCCACCTGCCTGTGGCCTGTCTGGCCTGGCCCTGCGTGTCTTGTTGACTAGCGCCCAGGAGGCCCGTGATGTGTAGAGCCAGAGCTCTCCCTGCGTGACAGCATGGATCGGACCCCAGTGGTTGTGGTTGACGGCAGCAAGCTGGGTGGGAGATGGGGTCCACGGCTGGAGGCCTTGTCCCCACATGAGAGTCTCTTGGTCTTGGATGAATGCTGGGTCGAAGCCAAGGCTTTCACTGACTAGGAGCAGAAGCAGAAGCAGAGGAGACACCGGCCCCTTCCTCACCCCAACCGTTGTGGCCAGGGCGGCGCCCTGTGCCCCACGGCGCTCCGTGGCTGTGTGGTGTCCTCTGTGGGCCTCCGCCTCTGCTCACGGGACAAGCGCTCCCTCCTCTCGGGGCCGCTGGGAGGCCCCAGGGAGAGCACGGGAACTCAGGGAGGAGTCACTGCTGCTCACAGGCTCCTCAGCAGCTTTCAGTGAGCAGGGCTCCAGGCTGGCATCGCAAGATCAGCCAGCCAACCTCTGTGGCTTCCTTTCCACCCGGAGCATGCTGCCCTACCCCCCCACACCCCCCACCACCACCCCGCATATGCGTGCTGCCCCAGGGTCCGCAGGCTCAGCGGGGGGGCCTCTTCTTGGGCTTTCTCTTGGGCGAGGAGATGACAGACCAGCTCCAGGACGAGCCTGACTTTGCTCATGCCATTCAGGGGACAGTCTCAGCATTTCTACTGGAGCTTGGGTGGGTTTTTTAAAAACAAAATGATGTAACTTGTGTACTCTGCCACCAGCGCCGACACCCTCATAAACTATCCCTTGCAGGTTATTAAATGATTAAAGATCTAATTTATGAACTGTCACTGGTGAGCGGTCTGGAGCAGGAGCTCCTGGCATTGCTGTGACCTGCTCCAGAGAGAGCGAGAGCACAGCATCCCTGACACCCTGCAGTGTCGGCCGCTCGGGCTGGGGTCTCCCCACCAGGCTCCAGGACCCCGTGTCCACATCTCCCTAGAGTTCCCGAGGCCCCGGGGACTTCTTGTGGCAGATCCAGCTGTTGGTGACAAGCTCTTTCTACTCGAAAGTGCAGAGCTGCCCTGCTCTGATGGGCGTTTACCAGAGGGGCGTCCTTTGGCGGGAGCCTTCTGCCCCTGCTTTCCCCCGTCCGCGTGCCCGTCTGGTGACGTCCCTGCTCAGCTGCACATAGATGCTTGTGACTGAGGTCACACCTGGCAGCCCCCGGCTGAGCCAACGTTTGACGTGGCCAGTGCAGCGTCTGTGAGATATTTGAGTGGACAGCACTCTAGCGCTCAGGACATTTCGTACAGAAGTCTGAGTTGAGACCTTCCTGCCAGCGCCTGGCCCTTGGCCCTGGCGGCACCGCTTACTGCAGAGGGGCTGCCTCCCCATCCACCGTGCCCCTGCCCGCTCGCCACTCACGTCTGCGGGCCTGCTTCCGAGCTGGGCCTTCCCTGCGGACAGCTCCTGACCCTCTGGTCCCTCTGCCCCGGTGACGCTGTAGCCTGGGCTCAGTCTCTCCCGCCTCCATGGCTGTGTCCCGGGTATGTCTTTATGGCTTTAATTTAAACAAGGGCTTCTTGATATCTTGTTTACGAAGCTGCCAGAGTGAAAAATTCCTGTATTATACAAGGCTCGACGTCCCCGAGTTATCTCAGCACACAACACGCAGCATCATTACCCCGCTGCCCCTTATCACTTGGTGCTGCTGCGCGGCCAGCGCCCCGGCGCCACGCGCCCTGCCGTCCCCGCCCAGCCTGCCTCCCGCCAGCCCCTGGGGTCATCAGCGCACGTGCGCCAGCCTCCTCTTGACAGATGTGATGTCACCCAGTGATGTTACGAGGGCTGCTGAATCTTTAAAAGTAACTTTTTAAACGTATTTAACCATCACGTCAGGCAGAGAAAGGGCGCCTCTCCTTGCCTTACAGGTGGCGGTGCCCGCCCTGGGGAGGGGGGTTGGCTTCCCTGAGGGAGCCCCTGAGGGGCAAGGCGAGGAGGCACCAGCTGCCTCCTGTGGTCCTGTGGCTGCGTCCCCCAGGGGTGCGAGGCCTGCAGTGCCCACGGGAGGCTCTGCCCCGCCCACCCGGGTTGGGCCTCTATGGTCTCAGGAGATGGCACGAGAATGCTGAGGTTGGCCACTGTTGATCACAGTTTTTCTCCCAAAGATCATTAAGATCCGAGCCCAGACAGAGGGGATCAACATCAGTGAGGAAGCGCTGAACCACCTGGGGGAGATTGGAACCAAGACCACCTTGAGGTGAGCTGGCTCCCGGGCCCTGTCTGGATGGGGGCCTGGCCTGGCCCAGGGTCAGAACGGCCCGCTGGCAGTGTTGGGAAAGCTGAGCGGCGGCAAGTCCTCCGTCCCGAGATGGGCCCCCTGCCCGGCGGCCCCTGGGGTGCAGGAGGGGGGCAGGACTGGACACGGGGGCGGGGCAGGCAGCCCCCTGCAGCCCCGGCGCCTCTGCCTGGTGGGCGGGGAGGAGCCCGACAGGCGGCTGTCCTGACTACTCCCAGCGGCCAGAAGCCGGTTGCTGTGGATGGTGCCCCTCGGTGTCCTGATCCCTTCCTGTGAGTCACAGCTTCTTAGTGCTTAGCCCAGCCTGGTTCCCTTGGCGTCGGCTCCTCACTTCTAAGGGGGATGCAGAGCTGCCAGCTGGCTGGGTGGCACGGTACGTGCAGAAGCGCTGGACGTGCTCGCCTCCAGATGGCGCGTGTGCTCTCGGGCACGTGCTCCTCTCCCCGCCGTGTGCCCCGCCCCGTCTGGACCCTGGCATTGGCTCCCCACCACTGTGTGCGCCCCAGGTTGCGGGCCCTTCCCCACAGTGCGGCTGCCGCCTGCTGAGCACTTCAGGCGGTGACAGAGTCGGGTGGCGGGGCTTATGGCGTGTTCGTGACTTCTGGCTCCTCTGGTGGGGTGGTAGGTCCAGCTCTCTGGGAAGTGACCACTGTCCCTGTCTGCTGCGTCTGCAGCAGCTGGCACAAGCTCCCGGGGCTCATGAGCACTCCTGCTGGCATGGGCAAGGGCTCCTGCCCATGGCCCCGACTCACCCCCGCCCTGGCCGCTCTAGGTACGCCGTGCAGCTGCTGACCCCGGCCAACCTGCTGGCCAAGATCAACGGGAAGGACGGCATCGAGAAGGAGCACGTGGAGGAGATCAGCGAGCTCTTCTACGACGCCAAGTCCTCGGCCAAGATTCTGGCCGACCAGCAGGACAAGTACATGAAGTGAGGCGACCGAGGGCGTCTGCGCGGGGACTGCGGTCAGCCAGGCCCCGGCCCAGCCACGCTGGGTGCTGTCCCCACCCGGGTGGACAGCAGCAGTGTGCGGTCGGCACGGAAATGCTTCCTTTAAATTATCGTAGCTCCTCCCGTGGCTGCTTTGAAGGAACCCTGCCGCTGGTGTGTTTCCTAATAAATCCTGACAGGTTATGATGGCATCTGACCCCCTGATGTTTAAAAGGGGCCTTTGTGCTGTGGAACGGCTGGAGAGCTGGAGGGCTGCGAAGACGGCCCAGCGGTCCCTGGCGGCCAGCCCCTCGCCGCCACACACGTCGTGTGCACTCAGCCCGCGGCGCACGCCCTGGGCTCTGCACATGTCCTCGGCGGTCAGCTCTCTGCTGTCCACCCCAGGAGCCACCCGGCGCCCATGTCACACCTGGGGCTGCCTCGTCTCCGACGACCCGGACAGTTTTAAGGAGTGCTGGTCAGGTGCCCCGTCATAGCGCCCTTAGTGGGGCAGGTTTGGTGCTTTTCTCGTGATTAAACTGGGATTAAGGGTCACTAGGAGAAGAGCACTGGGCGTTTCCATCAGGCCGTCGGGCGTGCCCGCTGGCGGGGCTCCTGGCTGCTGTGCTGGCGTGGGCCCCCTGGCCCGGGCGTGCCGTCGGGTTGCTCTGCCCGCCTTCCTCACCGTCCTCCTTGGAAGGCGTCTCTAAGCCCAGCCCTCCCAGGGGGCGGCACCTTCACTTCACCTCCTGGAGGCTGAGTGTCTTTGCCCCGGCGATCATCTGTTCTCTTCTGTGTCGAGACGGACTTCTGGAGCTTTTCTTTTATTATTTAATTTCTTTGGCTGCACTGGGTCTTGGTTTTGGCATGGAGTTCCCCAGCCAGGGCTTGAACACGGCCCCGTGTTGGGAGCACCGAGACGTAGCCACTGGGGATTTTTACTGTATGTTTTGGGGTTATAACCCAGTATGACGTTATTTTGTTGCCCAAGTTCCTCAGCTTTGACCACTGGGATCCCTTCAGTTGGACCCTGTGTCCCTGAGCCATGCCCCCGTCACGGGGACGACGTCTTTCGTCAGGCCCTGGGAGGGAGGGCCCGCGGCGCGTGGGCAGATGCCGCCTGGGTGCCCTTGCCGGGCAGGAGGACCACGGTGCGCTCTGCCGGGCCGGCCCTTGTCCCTGCGCCCACCGGGGGCAGTGCTCGGTGCAGGAGCAGCGCCTCACGGGCAGGGTCTCGGGTGCTTCTGTGTGCACCAGAGGGCACCCGCCGAGATGGGGATCCTCAGCACCACTGTAAGTCAGCCGGCACGCACCCCCGTCACCGGAGCTGAGCGGGAATCCAGGCGGGCGGGCGGAGTGCCGGGGTCCTCGAAGCCCCGCTGCCAGCATGGGTCTTGTGAGGGCCCTGCTGCTCCCCAGCACGGGGGTCCTGAGGTGGGGGGTGTGAGGGAAGTGGGCACAGGGAGGGGTGGTGGGGTGCTTCCTGAGGCCAGGGCCATGTGCGCTGGCCTTACCTGGCTACCCTCTCCCCCGAGTCCGCGCCCATGTCTCTGGTCTCCCAGCTTAAGGCGCGCTGGACCCACAGAAGCGTGAACCGAAGATGAAGATGCAGCAACAGCTCGCCCTGCTGGGCCGCGATGCCTGCGCCTCCTCCCGCATGCTCGCAGCAGCCCCCTGGGAGTGGGCTGGGGGTCCCCTGCCCAGCTAGTGACGATTCGTCAGGTGGTTGGAGGCCGTGCTCCTCAGTGTGCCGAGCTGTGGGGGTGGGCCCTCGAGCCCTGGGGAGGATGGCGCGTGTTCACTGCCCGCTGTCCACACTCCCCAGGTCTCCTGGCCTTGGTGGTGCCCAGAGAGATGGTCTGCTCGTCCGTCGGCACTCACAGTGAGGGAGACAGGTCTGGACAGGTAGGAAGGCTGGGTTAGTTTAATTTCCCTCCTATTTTTCCCAGCAAAGCTTGTGATTATTACATTAATCTTCCAGGCGAAGTTTTTACGACCAATCCCTCGCCGACTATGAGAAGTTTCTCCATCCATTACCAAGAGGGAAACAGACCCTGGTGGGGAGGGAAATATTTGTTACATCTTATCTGGCTGACACATAATCTACCAACAATTACAGCAGCCCCATTTTTTGCACTATTTCAGCTCCAACGTGAAGAACTGTTGTAATGTTAGCGTGAGGCAGGGAGGGGGCTGTTGGTAGGAAGTGGCTAATCTTCCACGCTCTGGTCCCAGGCTGTCCTGGGTGCCTCCCAGCAAGCCCGATGGGTGAGCTGCCTGTATCCCAGCTCCCTGCTCCTGTGCTAATGGCCAGGAATGCATGTGAGGGCCCTGGGCCTAAGGGCTCTTAAAGGGAGGGCCCTGCTTCCATTTTCTCCGCCCACGTCTTTTCACGACCACACCTCTTAGGTTACACCCCCAAGATAGGTTCTTAGAGAATATTGGTTTTTAGAACTAAACAGATGATGATGACTTCTTGGCTAGCAGACCTTTCTCAACCCTCTTTCTAATAAAATGGAGCGCCTGAGTGGTGGGGGTGCGTTCCCTGTTGGACGCCACCCGCCCCCCACTCCTCAGACCCCAGCAGGCGTTGCCCAGGAGAGCAAGAGATACAGGTGCCCCACAGCGTCTGCGCCAGCCGAGCAGCGCCTGCTCTGGAGGGTCCCGGCAGAGGTGATAGGTGGGCGGGAGCGGGGGTCCGGGGGGCTCAGCAGGCAGGGGTGCAGCTCGGGTTGTCTTTGACCCTTGCCCTTGATCCCTCTGGTTCTTGAGCTTTGGTTTCTTCCTGTGAAGATGAGTTGGTGTGCGGACTTGGGGGGTCTGCCGTGGCTGCATCAGGCACTCCATTTACTGAGATTCAGTCAAGAGTCCCGACCCCTGTCCCTCTTGGAGCAGGAGGAGGCCACACTTCATCCAACAGGAGCCAGAAGTGGCTGGGCGCCGGGCCCTGCCCCTCCTGGTCCGGACAGCTCGTCCTGGGAAGGCTGGAGGTCCCCTGCAGCTGGACCCGTCAGGCCCACAGGCTGGAGAGGGGAGAGAGCCGGCAGGGGTCTGGGCCTTTCCCCTAATGTCCACTACTTCCAGGAAGGGTATGCCGGCCCTCGCTGCCCCCTGGCCCCCTCTTCAATGAGGTGCAGGCAGGGCTGGGCAACGGGGATGGGGGCGCTGGTTTCCCGCTCTGTCCCAGCCTAGTCCGGCCCTTTGGCGTCTGGAAACGGGCCCGCTGAGAGTAGACCGGGGCCCACTCATCCCGTCCTTGTCCTGCCTCCGTTTCCTGGGGACAGGAGGCCCCGGGGAAGGGGTGCCGGGGCGGCCGCCGGGCTGGCTGTCGCCGGCTGGCCCCGTCACCCTGGCCGTCACTCGCGGCAGGCGCGGTGATTAATGGCCAGGCTGTGCCGCCCGGGCCGCCGTCAGCGCGCGTCTGCGGCGATGGATGCGCTGTCAGGCGCCGGCCCGCGCTGACCCCGGCCCGGCCGGCGCGATCAATGGGCGGCGCGCGCGGCGGCTGGGCCGGCGCGATAAGATGCGCCGATGGGCGCCCGCCGGCCGCCCGTTCGACATCGCCGTCGCCGTGTGATTAATGGGGACGCGGCGGTGCGGGGACGCACGCGCGCGCACGGGGCTGGCGGTCCCAGGACACGCGTGCGCCGCCCTGCGCGAGGGCTGGGCGCGGGGACCACCGTTCGGCCTCCGCCCGCGGGCCACCAGCCTCTCCCCACGGCCCGGCGTCTGAAAACCTGGAGTCTGGCCCGATCGCCCGCATTCTCCCCTGGCCCCATGCGCGAGGGCGTACGGGCTCCAGACAGCCGACGGCATACGGCCCGGGAGGAGCACGGGCCGGTGCTGCGGGGGCGGTAGGGCGGCTTCCGCGAGGAGGTGACGGGGGCGAGCAGCAGCCGGGCTCGCACCAGGCCCTCCTACCCCCTTCCCGAGTCTGCAGCCGGCCGGCCGCGCGCCCCGCGCCTCGGCGAGGCCACAGCGCCCCCACGCGGCGCCCGCGCACAGCGCCGCCGCCCCGCCCCGCCTCCGCCGGGGCGGCCAAGCCCGGCTGGTTCCCTGCGATGGAGACCAAACCCATGGAGGGGCAGGGAAGGAGCGTGCGTCCCAAGGGGAAAAAAGCATCCGGAAACCTTACTGAATCCGGCTTTCAATTTTAAAAGTCTCCCTTGCCTCCTGCCGTCAGCCACCCTCTACTCTCTAGCATTTTTATTAGGGAGATTTTTCGCCTCCATTCCTTTGCACTTTTTTTATTTGCTCAGGGCAGTGCGATGCCCACCCCCCGTGCCCCGGGTCTGTTTCGGGGCAGGGGAGTTGGGGGCACAGCCCAAGGGGCCCCATGGGACTGTCTGGACCCCGGCACCAGCAGGTGGTGGGTCGGTGCAGAGCCTTCTGCTGACCCTTGGGCAGGACACGCCCACCCATGTCCCTTGCGCTTCCTGAGGACTCAGCCTGGTGGGGAGCTGGCCCAGTGAAGGCCTTCAGGAGATTGGGCCGGGGAGGGTGTGGGGCAGGCAGGGGTTGGGGGGTGGCAGTGGGCCTGAGGCAGGCTGGCTGGGCGCACCCCAAGAGGCTCCTGCGTGGAGGGGTGGTGGCCTTCCCCAGGCCTTTCTCCTTGCCCCGCAGAGGCCTCTAGCAGAGGCACCTGCGGGAGCTTCCCGGGGCGTTTCTTCTCAGGTGGGTGGGAAGAGCCCACCCTCCAGGAAAGGCCCGGAGTGGGGAGCGAGGGCAGGGGTCTCCAGGGCTCTGTTCCGCCACAGGCAGAGCGCAATTGCCCGGTGGGGAGGGCTGCTGTGCTCCGCCAGTTGGGGGAGCTCCTCTGATGGAGCTCCTGGGGGTCGTGATGGGGCACCCCACCTCTCATGCTTCAGTGCCAGCTTCTGCAGGCCAGGCCCGAGCACCCGTCCCCACCAGGGTCCAACCTGCCTTGCTGGCACACCCCCTCAGAAATGTTTCCCAGATGAGACCAGGGCCAGGGCTCCATGTGGACAGCTCAGGAGGAAGGCCCTGTCCATGTGTCATCCGGGACCCCTGAGGAGGCAGGCGTGAAGGGCCTGGGGTGGCGGCCTTGTCTGGACAAGAGCAACAGCTCACAACACGGGCTCACATCACTGTGGAAACACCTCCTGGTCAGCTCGAAGGAAACTGCTGGAAACTCTTCTGCACGGCACATTCCAGGGAGCAGCCACCGCCGCCCCAGTGCTGGGGGTCCAGGGCAGAGCAGAGACCGCGGAGGCAACAGTCAGCGACCAGGTGGGGAAGGACACGTGCCACAGCCAAGGCCTGGACTTGAAGTGCTGGAAGCTGCTACGCTCATAGCAGGTGGTCCACCGCCCGTTCCTGCAGGGGCTGGAGTGGCCCGCACACGTGCAGCACCAGACACCCGCACAACGAAGCTTTCCAGGTTCCCATCGACGGGGAGCCCTGGGCAGCCCGTGCAAAACTAGGGACTCACGTCTCACACCAGCCCTGTGCCCCGGAAGGCTGCCAAGGCCACGCCCTCCTCTCTCTGGCTTCAGCAACAGAACTGAAAACCAAGAGACTACCACCAGGCAGCTTGTAAAAAGTTGGCTTTATTTGTTCTTATTCACCTTATCTCAGTTATGCCGCTTGGGCGTCCACAGTGACAGTCCCCTGGAAGTCGGGGTCAGCCCGCCTCCATGACCAGTGACTGCAGGTCAGGCGCCCGAGCCGTGCGTGGTCAGAGGCTGCAGCAGGGCTGCGGGGCGTCAGGTCTCCGCGTAGGACTGGGTCGGACAAGGCCGCGTGTGGTGTGGTGGGTGCCCTGGCCGAGGGGGACAGGCCGGGGCCCATCCTGGCTCTGCTGTCCACTCGCCAGGTGGTGCTGGGCGAGTCCGCTCGCCCCTCGGCTGGTCTGTTCCCTGGGCAGCACAGCCAGTGAGCCTGGGGCCCTTGGGCTCAGATGGGCACCAAACTTGGCACGTCTACTGGCTGTGCTTCAGAGGCACCGTGTGCCCGCTGCTGGTGGGGTCTGGTCTCCGAGGGGCAGGATGCACCCCTCAGGCTGCGCTACCTAACTCTGCTGGCCCCCAAGAAGGGCTTCCCTAAAGGCCTTTGAGAAGGTGGTAATTCCTAAGATCTAGGTCACCTATTATTGCAATCAGAATTTGTCTCAGGCATAATTGTCTTTTTATATCAAACATGGGCGAAACTTAGCAAAACCCAATGTCTCTGACCCTGGTGTCACCGTGGATCTAGAGCCCATCTCCTCTCTGCTGGGCGGTTCTGCTGACAGTGGAGATCAGAGGCATCCCGTCATTTACTTCACTTGTGCTTGGTCCTAAGTACAGTGAAAATGTTCTAAAAAAATATAAATGGGAAGTCTTCAGCCTAGAAGGTAGTGTGTGGGGCCGGCCACAGCTCCTCCCCTCTTGAGGGGCGGGTGGGGCGGACGCAGCACGGACAAGTTCGGTGATGGCCAGGGCAACCGGACGGCTGGCAGCCCAGGGTCCCCCGCACAGCGGACTGCGCTCAGCCCGGCGCGCTGCTGAGCTGTGGATCCCAGCCCGGCTCCACCACCGAGGACACAGGTCAGCCCGCAGAGACACACACAGAGGGGCCAGGAGGCTCTTCTGGAAATGCATCCCGCTAGTTTGGAAGAGACTGTGTCCTCAAAAACTAACTTCAAAAGGGAAAATGATTGTCTTCCAGAGAAACCGTTTCAAACCAGATGTTCCGGCCGGACTGTGAGGGGCACGCGCCGGCGAGCTGCCCTCAGGCCCCAGGAAACAGCCCGTTGCGGGGGCCGCCCTCCTGCCCCGAGACAGAGACACTGCAACGCTTGCGCTTCTAACCAGCGAGACGCTCCCTTGAGGGGCGGCCGAGACTGCTGCGGTCGCCGGCAACGCTGAGAAGGTGCAAAGGCTAACACAGAAGTGACGTGGACACCGGGGCCGCTGGCAGCCCAGCCCGCCTCTGGCGCTCAGCTGGGCAAGACCCACTTCTACGACCGCCGCCAATGCCAGAGCGAAAAGCAGAATTTTAAACTGGAAAATTTCTAGCACTTTACAAAGTGGAATGAAAAGAACATGAAACTCAAACACACACTGAACCAAAGTCCTTGCGCCTCAGCAGCGCCTGAGACGAGCTCCTGCAGCGCGGCTCCCCCGTCCCCTCTCGGCTGTGGTGGGGCAGGCCGCCTCTGCCAGGTCCGGGAGCCACAGCTCAGAACAGCAGGGCCCCCATGCTGCCGACCTCGCTCTGCTCCTTCACGAAGATCTCAAAGTACTGGTAGATGATGGTGACCGCCAGCAGGATCCCGGTTCCAGACCCGATGGCGCCCAAGAAGTCAGCCAGGACCGAGAGGGCCCCGATGCACAGCCCGCCGAAGGCCGCGGCCGTGGGGATGTACCTGGGGAGGGGCGCGGGGCGCGCATCAGCCACAGGCTGTCCGGAGTCCTCGGGCCTGACCCAGGCCGCGGGAGCAGCTGTGCAGCAACCCGCTTACTGTGCCTGAGGACCCCGACGCCCTGAGGATCACTCCACGACCCCGCACGGTTACGTCTGCTCAGGCAGCCTGACGATCTAGACTAGGGCTTGCTGTCTGCTGAGCAGGCACGCAAGTCGCTGGCAGCTACTGAAATAGGACCAGTCCAAACTGAGACATTGAAAACGTCACAGAAGATTTTAAAGACAGGGACATAAAATGTCTCCTTACGACTTTTCGTTGTATTTTTTCTGAACAGCACTATAAACCTAGAGGCGTCAGGAATTCTTAAAGGAATGAACGAAACTGCCCACCGCCTCCGTTAGGCATCAGAAAATGACCTGGCATTAGCCACATTGACTTCCTGTGGTTGAGGCAAGCGAGCTGTGGTCCCCAGGACAGACCTGGGCCTGACTACAGAGCCCGATGCTGGGAACAGCTCTACAGGAAATCAGTCACGTTCATTCATTCACACACCGAGAGAGACTGAGAGGAAATAAGCCGGCTTAAGAATCCAAGGCGCTCACCATGGCCCACCCTGCTGCCCAGGGGCAGCCCCACCGTGAGGGGAGAGGCCTGCAGACCACCGCAGCCTCCTCACCCTCCCACCTCTGAGTCCAGCCCCCTCGCTCTGCCCGGCGGTTGCGGCCTCTGGCACAGGCCTTCCACACACTGGCCCGCCTAGCGGCCTCCACCGGCCTCTCTGACGTCACCTGCACTTGGATGCCCCTGAGACGCTCGACCCCCCACGCTCCTCCTGGAGTGCCCCACAGAACCCTGCCAGAGAACCCGGCTCGCAGGAGCACGGCGAGGGCCCTCGGTCAGCACCCTCACCGCACCATCCGCCACAGGCACTGGCCTCCGCGCCCTGGCCGGCCCCCCCACGGGGAGGGGCTGAGGGCTCCCGGACGCCTGAAGACGGGGCCCCATCGGCCTCGGGGCTGGCACTCACCGGTTGAGCTCGTGGACCATGGACGTCTCTCGGTGGCCCCGCATCACCATCTGCTGCTCCTTCAGCTGCTTTGCAACCTGTGTGACGCCCACCCGGGGGGACGACGTGAGTCCAGGCCCAGGCAGACACTTGGCGTGCTATCAGACGCAGGCGCCCCCGGCACCCGCACGCACGGTGAGACCGCGCCCAGGAGGCGGGACGGAAAGCCTAGTCTGCTCTGCCTGCTGCTCCCCAGACGAGCACAGGTTCATCTATCCGGGTCCGGCCACGGTCGCTAACGCTTTGGAACTGGGCCTAGCAAGGACTAACTGCCACGTGTGTTCACAGGCCCATCCCAGGAGGAGGGCCAAGCCAAGCCCCCTCACTCCAGCCGCAAGCGAGGATGCTGGTTCTGCATCAACCACCTCCCAGAGACTGCAACTCCTACTCACGTCCTTGGCGGAGGAGCCCGAGACCTCGATCCACGTCTTGGAGAAGAAGGCGCAGGAGCCCAGCATGAACACGATGTACACCACGGCGTGGACGGGGTCTTCCAAGACAGAGCCGAACGACTCGGGCGGGGACAGGTAGTAGCAGAGGCCCCCCACGGGGTAGGCCCGCGCCGGCCCGCCGGAGGAGGTGTCCTGGGGGGATTTCGGGGAGTGGTGAGCGCCGCCCGTCACCCCACCTCAGCACAGAAACAGCTCTGAGAGGGGCCCTCGGGGCAGCTGTCCCACCCAGAAGAAGCGTCACTGAGCCTGTGCCAGGCTCTAGAGAGCATCGCAGGCGAAACGACGCTGGCCGTGAGCACGGCCCACGGCGCCAGCATGGCCCAGCCACAGCCTCACCCGCGCCCGGCCCCTCACGGGCTCCTGGGCCGCCGCACTTACAGACCAGGTGCCCAGCAGGCTGACCAGCAGGTTGCCACTGAAGCGGGCGGACAGCATCTGGGAGATGACGTACAGGTTGGACACGAGGGCGGACTGCAGGATGATGGGGATGTTGGACGTGTAGAAGAGCTTGATGGGGTAGGTGTTGTACTGGCCCCGGTACCGGGCCGACTTGATGGGCAGGTCGACGCGGAAGCCCTGAGGAGCCAAGCAGGAGCCAGGTTCTCACCCCGCGCTCGGGCCTCCACGCCCCGCCCCACCCGCCACACTCAGGAGCAAACGGACGGAGGGTCCAGAAAAGCTGCTTAAGATGCACCAAGCACAGCAGGGCCTCCGCCAGGAAACGAGGCCCAGCGCCACAGGGACACCATCGTGGGACACCCCCAAGTGCCATCAGCGGCTGGCCGTGCCCCCGCTTCCACGGCAGCCCCGGAGGCCCCACACCCACAGCAGGGCCTCTGCCAGGAAACAAGGTCCAGCGCCACAGGGACACCAGCGTGGGACACCCCCCAGTGCCATCAGCGGCTGGCCGTGTCCCCGCTTCCACGGCAGCCCCGGCGGCCCCACACCCACAGCGCCCTTCTCGGATGCCTCACTCACTGCAGAAAAGCCTGGCTTCTCTACTTTCCTAGGAATACAACCTTTCCCTCTGAAACCCTTGGAAAATAAAAAGGGCTTCCTATATGTACTTGTTTTTGTTTTCTTTTTAAACCACCTCCCAGTGCCTAGAACAGAGTTCAGAATATGTAAAATAAAACCTCAACAATCAAACCCCAAGACCCCGAGGAGCTAGCTTGTCATTAACCAGCATCAGCTAACGGAGCAGACGTGCTCAGTCCTCAGCACCTGGTGGCATAAACACCTGTGTGTCAGGACAGAGCGACTGACCAAAGACGAGACACGAGTCCAACTCCAGGAAAGCAACAGGCAGCTGAGCCTCCTGTCCAGAAGCAAGTCACGCAGACTCACCGCGTAAGAGCTGACAGCTCTCGCAAGGACAAGGCAGCCGCGCCACAGGCACCTACACACCGGGTAAGCGGCAGGCCTGAGGCTGCGCTTACTCTCACTTCTCTTGAATTAAGACCTGAAACGTCAGAGCTGCCTCAGCTCGTTAGTTCGGGCAGGTTCCCGTGAGCCCACGGGGCCCCTCCGTCAAAAGCCGGCTGCCCGTGGCACTGGTACGCGTGCTTCACGCCGCCCTGGGGTGTGGGCACGGGGATGCAGGCCCCCCTGACTCCCCAGGGCCGGTTCTGGACGCACCTGGAAATAGATGACCACCGCAAAGACAAAGATGGTGGCGATGAGGTTCATGAGGTTGGGGAGGTTCTGGCGGTAGAACGCCTCCCGCAGGGCTCGGACCTTGTCGGTGCGGGTGGCCAGCAGGTGGAACAGCGCGATGATGGCGCCCTCGAACTCCATTCCTGTTACGGTGGGGGAGAGGGGGCAGCTCAGGGCGGCCCCAGGCATGCTAGCGGCCGGAGGAGAGCTCAGGGCGGCCCCGAGCATGCTGGTGGCCGGAGAGGACCTCAGGGGGCCCTGGGCATCCTGGTGGCCGGAGGAGCTCAGGGCGGCCCTGGGCATCCCGGTGGCCGGAGTAGCTCAGGGTGGCCCTGGGCATCCCGGTGGCCGGAGTGGAGCTCAGGGCGGCCCCGGGCATCCCGGTGGCCGGAGTGGAGCTCAGGGCGGCCCCGAGCATCCTGGCAGCCAAGGGTGCGGCCAGGATCTAAGCTCAGCTTGTGAGCACCCACATCCCTGCCTCTTTTACAAAGCTGCTCCTTGCAGAGGCTGGAAGCACCTGGGTGTCCACCAGGGAAGGCCTGCTGGGAGAGCTGCCCTGCCCATGCAGTGATGGCCAGGCGGTGCTGAGTGAGGGGGGGCTGGCTGTACTGGGGGGCCAGTGTTTGCAATGTGCTCTCTAGGTGAAATATGCAACTGACACATTGGTGTCAGCAAAAACCTGTATCTTCAAAACCTTTACAGATACACGCACAGAAAAATCAGAAGCGATGTACCTAAAACTGATCTTCCCTGAAACGGGGACGCGCGTGCTGCTCACGGAACCCCACCCACGGGCACCTCGCCCCTGAAATGGGGGCGCGCGTGCTGCTCACGGAACCCGCCACGGGCGCGGGGCCTCACCTCGGCCGGTGTTCACGGTGGTGGGGCTGAACGCCTTCCACACGATGGTCTCGCAGATGTTTGTGGCGATGAACAGGGAGATCCCAGAGCCCAGGCCGTACCCCTTTTGCAGAAGTTCGTCCAGAAGCAGAACAATCAGGCCAGCCACAAAGAGCTGTCAGTATAAAAATAAACAAGTACAGACACGGAAAGAGACCGCATGAGTGCTCCCACAGCATGGGTGCTCCCACAGCATGAGTGCTCCCACAGCATGGCTCTGCCCTTCCTTGGGAGCTGGCTTCTCTGATGGGAACCCCTGAAGGCAGAGGGCACGCCTGCCGTGGGAGGCTCCTCTGTGAACTCAGAAGGGAACACGGGGCCCGGGCCTCTTCTCAGGAAGCTTCTCTCGGCCTGCCTCAGTTCTGCTGTCTGGCCGGGGCAGGTGTGAGGGTGCCTCAGCCTCGGTGCCAGCCCAGCGTTACCTGTATGGTGATGAGCAGGCAGACTCCGGCGCCCATCTCGGACGGGTCCCCGTACATCCCCGTCATCACGTACACGATAGACTGCCCGATGGTGATGGTCATGCCGAACACTGCAGACGGAAGGACAGCTGTGTGCTCAGGGCCAGCACGCGGTCCTGGAGGACACGGTGACCCAGACGCCAGCTCCACGCCAGGAGGACAAAGGTGAGGACCACAGACGCTGCCCCCAGGGAGCTCAGCCAGGAAATGCTCGAACCACACCGACAAAGCGACAGCGATGCACGGTAACTCAAACTCGGGACAGAAGCTCGTGGGCTCTCTTAGTTCCACCTCCGCCTCGTGCATCTCCTTTCAGTGAGGGCGGGGGAAAGCCCTGAAGCGTCACCACCCAGCTTCTTAGGGCAGACGTGAACACAACTCAGGTACGACCCCAACCTGCACACCACACTGAGGCCATCGTCTGGGCCCAGGCTCCAGGAGCACTTGCCCAGGCCACCAACAGGCTCGCGCTTCAGGGCACAGAATACAACTCGGCGATCAGCTGAGCCTTCCCAGTTTGTATTTAATGCATTATTTTAGGGAAAACCTATCATGCCACCAATTCGCTCAGCCCGCTCCCCCGCCACACAGCTCTCCCGGAGCTCTCCTAGAGGAGGCTTTCCTTTTTACAGACAGTCTTGTGTCCTGTATCATTCACTACATTCCCCCGGGATGCACAACGGAATCTACGCTTTTTTGTTGGATTCCACGGTACTTCGTGGATCTTACAGTATGGGACTGGGATTCAACTCCAGCTTTTCGGCTTAGTCTGCCGCCCCCACCAAAATATATACATTCTACTCCAAAGTGCCTGTCATATGTAGTCCCTTTTTGACTTTTTAAAAGTGCTCAATAAGACCAAATTCTTAAGGCAAAAAAAGAGCAGAAAAAAATTTTTTTATTAAGTCCAAGACCAAAGAGAAAACAGCTGATCTATAGTTCCGAAAAATAACGCACATATATATTTTAAGATCCTGCTCTGTGTCTGAAACTGACAAGTTTAAACTAGATTAGTCTTTCGTGCTCAACTTTTTAACCTACTAACTTCAGATCTTAAAACATGCTGGAGTGGAAGGAGATACGGCTGGGTAGGAAAGTGTAATTATCATTTCCTGATTAATACCTATTCAATCCACAGTCAGGCTTAACTTGGTTAATTCTGATGACTGGTCATTGTTACGAGTGCCGCTTATGATTTACTACTTGGAAAATATCATCATCCCCGTTTTTACAGGTGAAGAAACTGGGACACGAGCTGCAACTCACTGCCCAGCGCCGCGCAGCTGGTGCACGCGCCGCCCAGAGCCACGCAGCTGGTGCACATGCCGCCCAGCGTCGCACAGCTGGTACACGCAGCTAAGCTGAGAGACCATCATTCCTCTAAAGCAAATCCTCGTAAACTCCCACAAGAGAAAAACCACCCCGCCAGGTACCACCACTGGCAAGGCACTCACCGGTTTTTTACACACAACATTCAACTGAATTCTTAGCATAGCTCTGCTTCTAAGTGGAAAGACAGGGAGATGGTGGAGGGCGGGCCCTCCAGGCTTGGGCAGCGACGCCCTTCCTCTGCCTGCTCCAGCCCGTCCCAAGTGCCCTCATGCCAACACAAGGCCACACAGGGCTGGAGGGCCGAGAGGATTACAGCAATGATGCCCCGACTCCTGCCAAAGACAGCCAACCCCGCCCCCTGAAAAACCCCAAGCCAATTGTTGATGACCCAAACTTCGTAGCAAATTCAAATTCTCAACTACAGACATCTGAACATCATTTACAATCCCACTTACATTTTTGGGCTCCGTTGAAGAGGGCTCGGTCTTTCGGGGTGTCACCAACCTCAATTATTTTGGCGCCAGCCAAGAGCTGCATGATGAGGCCGGAGGTGACGATGGGCGAGATGCCCAGCTCCATCAGCGTGCCTTAGGAAGGGGGGCAAAACACAGCTGACGTCAGTGTGGAGAAGCAAGATGCTGGTGAGAAAATGACCGCACACCACTGGACTGTGCGCCCCAGCAGAAGCCCAGCGTGCTTCAGTCTGCCAGCACATTTCATTCAGAGAACAGCCCCCAGATTTCAGCAGTTAGAGGGCAAGTCAATCCATTCTGTTCAGTCTGCCAGGTGACATTCTCTTTAGAAGTCACATGGCATTTAAACCGATTGCTACATTTAAATTCACGAAAACAGGTTCACGCTGGTTGTACAGAGATAAGGTAGGTTTGACTCTTCATCAGTTAACAAAAAAGGATGACGTTAGAATACTTTCCAGAGCCTGGAGATGAGGGCCATACAACTGTATCTAGTTTCGAGTAGACCTCTACTCCATCACACTAAAGCAAGCTATGCTTCCAACTGATTTACAACTTAATGTGAACCATGTTTTTAAAACGAGTCAGTCAGAAGCAGTAGCAGCATAAACATTCAAAACGCCCCTCACCCCAAACAGGCGACTGTTTAGAGTGTACAGCACACTGCTTATGCATTTACTTCTTTGGACACGTCACGTGACCTGTAGATGCGGACAAGACACAGCTGAGAAACAAACTGCATATTCTAAAGAATGCTATCCAACAGGAGAAAGACAGGCCGTCATTCCAGCTGCTTCAAAAGCATTCTAGTCTTCGCACATTATTTAGAAATCTCTACCATGCAGACTTACCTTCTTGTTACAGGTTTTGCACCGCATACAAAGCAGTTCTGAACAGGGTGACATGCTGGGTGCGGAACCCAGCACTCACCAGGGCTCTGTTTAGCACAGCATGCGAACACTCTCTCCAGACACTCTGGACTCCATCTAAAGCCAAGCCTGTACTATAGCTGCAGGCAGCCAGTCAAGCCCACGCAGCACGGGGGGCAGGGGGCCAGCCTACCTCTGTTGGAGGCGAGGATCACCCTCATCCAGTAGAAAGGGTCAGCTGAGTCTGAAGACATGATTCCAAACAGGGGGATCTGGAAGCAAGCAGAGAGGAGCCAGGCACGTGCTCCCGGCCCCCCACGCCACACCCAGACCCCGGACCCCAGCCCGCGGACCCCGCCCAGCCTACCTGGCAGCACACCAGGAAGATGAAGAGGGTGATGGCGGTCCAGAGCACCTTCTCCTTGAACTGGATCTGCAGCAGGCAGAGCGGGCCAGGACGCGAGTTACCCTCAGAGCAGAGCGAGCCCAGACGGCAAGGCCGCCACAAGCAGAGCAACGGAAGTGGGCTCCGCTCCATGCCTTGCTCTGCTCACAGGAAAGCAAGGCGCAGACACTCCACACTACGCCCAAATGGGAGTGTGCGTGCTGCATGCCTTCTGTGCACACGTGTGTGCGTGCGTGCTCAGTCACAGCCAACTCTTTGTGATCCCACGGAATGTAGTCCGCCAGGCTCCTCTGGCCATGGAATCTCCAGGCAAGAACACTGGAGTGGGTTGCCATTTCCCCCTCCAGGGGATCTTCCTGACCCAGGGATCAAACTCACGTCTCCCAGGTTGCAGGGAGACTCTTTACCACGGAGCCACCTGGGAAGCCTTTCTGCAGATAAGGCACAGATGCAAAGACTTGCATGTGCATCATCTCGTTTAATCTTCACACAACGTCATGTTATCCTTGCTTTTACAAGAAAACTGAGTTTTAGAAAAATAGACTTCCCTGGTGGCTCAGATGGTAAAGCCTCTCCCTCTGCATACAATGAGGGAGACCCGGGTTCAGTCCCTGGGTTGGGAAGATCCCCTGGAGAAGGGAATGGCAACCCATTCCAGTACTCTTGCCTGGAAAATCCCATGGACGGAGGAGCCTGATAGATTACAGTCCATGGGGTCGCAGAGAGTCAGGCACAACCGAGCAACTTCACTCTCACATTTGTCTCAGATCCCACAGCTGTCGTGGATTTGAGCTCAAAGCCTGCGCTCTGAACCGTCAGCAATGAACAGTGTAGGATCTGAACCACAATCAAAGAAATGCTGCAACAGAAAGAGATCCCTAAACCAGACCTGCCCACAGCACAGGAGCGTCACTCCTCACTTTAAAGGGTTTTGTAATGGACAAAATCCTGCTATGCTGGAGTCAACTAATCTGCAACCCGCGTTTCTTTGCGTTTTCTCCAGTATTCTCCAGGAATTAAGGATAAGACGATGTAATACACACTGGAGGAGCAGGGAGAACGGCACATTCAACCGACTCACTAGCTACTGGTAGCGTCTGTTTAACCAGTTTCCACGTCTCCTCAGGTGTGTAAGGTGATAGGGGACGACTCAGAATCATTTTCCAGGCGACTGAGAAGCAGCATCGGGGAAGCTGAGACACCTGCCCAAGCCCCCTCTGCTCTGAAACCGAAGGTCTTCATCGCACCTGCAGGCTGCACGGCAAGGATGAACGGCTCTAAAGGCTTAGGAAACACAGGACTTACTCTGTGGACTAAGATCTCAACACAGAAACACCTTGTGAGTGAAGGTAGTAAGGAAACAAAAGTGTGTTCTTTAAAGACACTTTTTAAGCTTTGTTCTAAGTGAGCACTGAGCCGGAGTCACGGCTCTCTGGTTAGCTCAGGGCTACAGCGCCTCTGCGCCGCCCGCTGTGGACAGGGCTCGACAGGACAACCGCGCCACGGTGGGGAGATCGGACACTGAGGCACTCCACGTGCAGCTGGGGCATCCACAGAACTCTTCCTCTTGAGAATGCTCCCCGCGCCCCTTCCCACCGGGAAATCAGGAGGCAGCCAAGGAAAGCAACACCCTGTCAGGCTGATGGGTCACATAACAAGCTAGAAACGATTCTTTACAGGGAAAGACAGTGGACAAGTTTTACAGGACTCCTCATTCTAAATAACCAAGTCTCGTCTCCTGGAAGCAGCCAAATTCAGCAGCAAGACATCAAAACTGTTTATCCTAGTTTTGCCTCCCCTACCTCTGGAGTTCAGTCTCTTGGCAGAATCCTCTCAACCTCGACCCTACCCCAAAGCAATTTTCTAATCTGTCTGGCTCCCTGCCCACCCTTTTTGCTCTATCAATACGGAACACCCTCCCACCGACTGGTCTTCTCTCCCTTAGCAGACTCCATACTCCTGATGCCATGAGAATTCCTTTCCTTTCCTTCAAGGACACTTCTCTTCTGCCTTCAAGGCTGCCATCAGACACAATGTCTTCCACGGCTCACCCCTTCTGGAGCCACTGCCGTACCTCGCGCAGATTTCTACTGCTCTCCCACCACACTCAGCTACACACAAGGCCAAGGTCACACATGAAGAGGCTGAGTGAGGGTGGATCCCCGGGGAGCCTGCCTCCAGAGCCAGGCCCTTTCTACTGTGCTGGGAACACACACACACACACACACCTTTGCATATCAGCCCCTCAAAGCCAGCACATCCGTGGAGGAGACGCAAAGAATGTGAGGACAAAAACATATTCCTACTAATTCTCCCCAAGAACCAGATGAAGCTGTTCTTCCTTGTTTAACGGCTTCGCTTACACTGGCAACTCTCACTGTTTGGGCCTGAAGCTGTGCACGTGCAAAAATTCTTGATAAAGAGTCAACAGAGCTCCACACGTCTTTACAGCAGGTTTTCATGGACCTGATGTAAAGACACGGGTCACAATATGCCCTCATTCTCAGTTCAGTGAGGGCACACGGAGAAGGGGCAGACTCAGTTACACATAGCCAAGTGACTGCTCTCAACTCCTTGCAGCAGCTGGACAAAAAGCGCATCTCCAGGAAGGGGGACAGCCGGCGATCCGCTGCCGCTGGAGCGGGAGGAGGGAGAGGAGCTCAAACCGGAGGGTCTGAGGCTCTCGAGGCCTTTCACTCAGGCCAGGGTCCTCTTCGGGGCAGCGCAAGCCTCGGGTTCGGGCCACCCGAGGGACGTCCACAGAGTACGCTCCAACCGAAGCCCGGCGCGGCTCGGGGGAAAGCACGCCGCCCGGACCAGAATCTGGGGAAGGGGCGTCCACTCGGCGCGTCGGGGCCGCTTCACCGCCCTCCCCGAGCCTTGCTCCGACTCACCTTCCTCTCCGGCTTCTGGATTTCGGGCAGGATGACACAGAAGGGCTTGATGACTTCCAGAAACTTGACTTTGGGGGGAGAGACAAGAGGAGAGTCAGGGCTGGGGGGCCCCGCGCCGCCCCGGGGAGTAGGGGCGAGGGGCCGGGTGGGCTTCCCTGCCAGAGGAGCGGGGTCCCGCCCGCGCCCGTGCTGCCCCGAGGGACTCACTCCCCATGGCGGCGGCTGCTCCGCTCCAGGTCTCGCTCCGGCTGGGTCGCGCTCCGGCTCCGCTGCCGCCGGGCCTGTTCTGGAGCGCCGCGCCTCGCCGAGAGACACGTCAGTGCTAGCGCCGCGGCGGCCGCTTCCGCTTCCGCTTCCTGCCACGCGCCGCGCCCGCGCGCATCGCCCGCGCCGAGACCACAACTCCCGGCATGCAGCGGGGCCGCGCGGCCTGTCGGGAGTGAGGCCGGAGGGCGGGGCGAGGCGCGGAGCCCGCAGAGAAAGGGGCGTGCGCCTGCGCAGTTGGACCCGCGTGTTGGGACCCGGAAGACGTTCCCCACGCCGGCTTGTCGCCCCACGCTTCGGGGCAGCTGTAGTTCGTTTCGCGGCGTAGACCATGAGCTCCTTAGTGCAGGCCTGTCCTGGGGCCATCTGGGTCCCTGGCGTCCGGCAGGTGCGCGGCGACGGGACGACGGGCATCCTTTGGTGGGCTCATCGAGCAAAGCCGCGGCTGCTTGGGGCGCGGGCCCCGCCGACTGTGGGGAGGGGGCGAGGCCGGAGGAGGCGCCCCGGGAAAGGAGCCGTTGCGGTTGCGGCAGACGCTGCGCCTGCCCGAGGTCTCCGGGGAGAGGAGGCCTGTTTGGCGGAGGGCTGTGTGAGGGTAGCGATAAGGTTCAAGGCTCTTGGGGCCGTTGGGCGGGGCGAGGGGTGCTGGGCGCGGAGTTTGGGGTTTATGTCCGAGCAGCTGTGATCGCCGGTGGCACGCGAGCGGTAATCTGAGGAAGGAGACTCCGTGCCGTCAGCGTCTGGAGCAGGCTGGCGCTGCTGCCTGGGGTTAGGTGGGGTTCCCGAAGCGCAGCCTGGAGCTGGGACGGATGGAGTAGGAGAGCCGCGGTGGCGAGGTGTTCTGTAGTATTAGTTTAGGGCTTGCTGTTTCTCCTTTCCCTTCCCTCCCGTTTCTAGCAGGTGGCCAGGATTTGTACATCTTTCCCTCAGGGATTTTTCTAAGACGGGAAGTCCTTTTTTGGAAACCTAACCGTGGGTGGAAATACAAATGCCGGCAGAGGTGGGCAGGAATTTCAGTGAAGTGGCCGCGTGTGGTGGCACTTGCTATGCATCCCCCAGAGAAAAACGTTAAGTCCGACCCTCCTCGGCCTGCTTCTGAGAGCAGCCCCATCTTCCCGTGCAGGACCTCTTTGTAATAAGTGCTGCAGTTTTGTGTCAGCCCCTGGACACAATTCAGCAGGTAGCTCAGAGCTGATACTAGCACATGTGACCATGCACCATCCTGATGGTGAAACTGGTGAAACGCTTTATGGTAAAAATTATCGTAGTAATTGTACTGTGCTTTGTGACCACACGGGCTGCAGCACACCAGGCTTCCATGTCCTTCACCATTTCCCAGACTATGCGCACACTCCCATCCATCGAGTCGGTGATGCCATCCAGCCACCTCATCCTCTGTCATCCCCTTCTCCTCTTCCTTCAGTATTTCCCAGCGTCAGGGTCTTTTCAAATGAGTCGGCTCTTTGCATCAGGTGGCCAAAGTACTGGAGCTTCAGCATCAGTCCTTCCGATGAATATTTAGGGTTGATTTCCTTTAGGATTGACTGGTTTGATCGCCTTGCCCTCCAAAGGAGTCTCAAGAGTCTTCTCCAACACCACAGCTAAAAAGCATCAGTTTTTCGGTGCTCAGCCTTCTTTGTGGTCCAACTCTCACATCCATACATGACGACTGGAAAAACCATATCTGTGACTATACGGACCTTTGTCAGCAAAGTACTGTCTGCTTTTTAATACTTTGTCTAGGTTTGTCATAGCTTTTCTTCCAAGGAGTAAGCGTCTTTTAATTTCATGGCTGCAGTAACTGTTCGCAGTGATTTTGGAGCCCAAGAAAACAAAAGTCTGTCACTGTTTCCATTGTTTCCCTGTCTATTTGCTGTGAAGTGATGTGACTGGATGCCATGATCTTAGTTTTTTTTGAATGTTGAGTTTTAAGCCAGTTTTTGCACTCTCTTTTTTCACTTTCATCAAGAATCTCTTTAATTCCTCTTTGCTTTTTGCCATTAGGGCAATATCATCTGGATATCTGACGTTATTGGTATTTCTTCTGGCAATCTTGATTCCAGCTTGGCTTCGTCCAGCCTGGCATTTCACATGATGTGCTCTGCATATAAGTTAAATGAGCAGGGTGACAATGTACAGACAATACACTCCTTTCCCCATTTGGAGCCAGTCTGTTGTTCCATGCCCAGTTCTAACTGTTGCTTCCTGACCTGCATACAGGTTTCACAGGAGGCAGGTAAGGTGGTCTGGTATTCCCATCTCTTTAAGAATTTTCCACAGTATGTTGTGATCCACACAGTCAAAGGCTTTGGTATAGTCAGTGAAGCAGATGTTTTTCTGGAACTCTCTTCTCTTTTTTCTGTCTATGATCCAGCGGATGTTGGCAATTTGATCTCTGTTCCTCTGCCTTTTCTAAAGCCAGCTTGAACATCTGGAAGTTCTCAGTTCAGGTACTGTTGAAGCCTGGCCTGGAGAATTTTGAGCGTGCCTTTGCTGGCGTGTGAGATGAGTGCGGTTCTGCGGTAGTTTGAGCGTTCTTTGCCATTGCCTTTCTTTGAGATTGGAATGAAAACTGACTTTTTCCAGTCCTGTGGCCACTGCTGAGTTTTCCAAATTTGCTAGCATATTAAGTGCAACACTTTTAACAGCATCATCTTTTAGGATTTGAAATAGATCAGGTGGAATTCCATCACCTCCACTAGCTTTGTTTGTAGTAATGCTTCCTAAGGCCCACTTTACTTTGCACTCCAGGATGTCTGACTCTAGGTGAGTGATCACACCATCGTGGTTATGCGGGTCATTAAGATCTTTTCTATATAGTTTTTCTGTGTATTCTTGCCATCTTTTCTTAGTATCTTTTGCTTCTGTTAGGTCCATACTGTTTCTGTCCTTTATTGTGCCCATCTTCGCCTGAAAAGTTCCCTTGGCATTTCTAATTTTCTTGAAGAGATCTCTAGTCTTTTCCGTTCTGTTGTTTTCCTGTTTTTTTGCATTGTTGTTTCTCTCTCCTTGCTGTTCTTTGGAACTCTGCATTCAGATGGGTATATCTTTCCTTTTCTCCTTTGCCTTTGGCTTCTCTTCTTTTCTCAGCTATTTGTAAAGCCTTCTCAGACAGTCATTTTGCCGTTTTGCATTTCTTTTTCTTGGGGATGGTTTTGATCACTGCTCTTGTACAATTGTACTGTTACAATTAGCTAATATAAATTTTCATATAAACTCAGTGGTTTGTGCTGACAGTTTTAGGACATTAGTACCGTAGAATACGAATCTGCTGTTGTAACCACATCTGAGGAACATTCATGGCACAGTTTGGTCTGTGTCACTGAAGGGACTGTGGCTAAGTTGTTTGTGTTAACAGAATGCAGATTGCTTTAGGAGAATCACTGACTAAAATTTTGTCTGCCCAGTGTAATTCTTTTAAACTCTAGCAGCAAGTAGGCAGTTTTTTTGTGCTATACACTTAAGATTGTATTATAAAGATTAAGAATAACTATCTGAAGTGAAGAGATGACAAAATTTGGATAATTTTTAATATTTTTAAATATAATAAATCTGAGTCTTGTTAGTCTGCAGAACAAAGAAGGAATTATAATAGTAGTGAGTCCCAGCCTGGAACTTGTTTTGATTCTGTGCAATAATCTGCACAGAATAAAACTTGTGTTAAATACATATTGTTGGGTTGGCCAAAATGTTCATTTGAGTTTTTCCATGAGATGTTACAGAAAACCCAAATGAACATTTTGGCCAACTGAATACATAAAATCTGTAGTCCTGGAGTAAAAAATGACTTGATTTTTTTTCAACCAGGAATTTGAGTTGGTGCTAATGACAAGTTTTGGCTACAAATAGTGCTCAGAAGTTATGTGTTAAAAGAGCAAAGTGCTAAATATGTACATTTCATCAGGACGCTGTTAAAGCATGTGGTTCAGGTGAAAAAATCTGTGCTAGAACTTAATTAATAATTTTGGATAAAGCGATACAAGATCTAAATTAAGTTAACTCTTGTACTTTTCTCAACAAATTGTATTTCTTACCACGCGTCATACAAATATCAGAACGAGCTGCAGATTAATTACTAAAATTGAACCTTGCTGGACAGTTTGAAGTGCAAGAGCAGTGGCGGCAGTTTGGAAATTGGTAAGCTCTGATAGAAGCTGAAGTGCAGAGGTTTTAAGAGTGTTGGCCTTTAATGAGAGATGTTTTAAATGTGAATATCAATATTTTAGTTTTATGAGAAAATAGCTTAACTATTAGAGCTGTCATCGTTGTAACGACTATGGAATGACTGAACATAGGATATGTAAATTGCTGTAGTCTGTCAGGCTTCTGTTAACAGAACACCATCGGCTGGGTGACTTCTAAATAAAAGACTTGTATTTCTCACAGTTCTGGAGGCTGGAGTCTGAGATCGGGGCCAGCACCGTGGGGTCCCGTGAGAATACTCTTGTGGGCTGCAGACTGCTGACTTCTCTGGGGGACCTCAGAGCAGAGAAAGCGGGGTCTCTCGTGGCTCCTGCGTGTGCGTGCTCGGCTGTGCCTGACTCTTTGGGATCCCACGGACTGCAGTCCGCCAGGCTCATCTGTCCTTGGGATTTCCCAGGCAAGAACACTTGACGGGGCTGCCATTTCCTCCTCCAGGGGGTCTTCCTGGCCTGGGGCTTAGACCCGTGACTCTTCACCCTCCTGCATTGGCAGGTGGATGCTTTAGCACTGTGCCACCTGGGAGCCCAAGATTTGTGTTTGTTTAAATCCTTGCAAATGGACAGAATCCATTACTGCCAAGGAGTGAAGAAATGGCAGGAGTTGAATCAGCTGCAGCTCTGTGCCTCAAGCCATGGAGCGCCTGGCAGTCATCCCTCCAGTTCTGCTTCCCGAACGCAGCGTGTCGGGACTATTCGGCACAGACTGGTCGCAGCGCTGGTGGGGAACGGAGAGCGGCTCAGCCACGCAGGGCCCCTGCTCGGGGAGAGGGGGAGGCCGCCGGCTGAAGGGCACCTCTCCCTGCAGCTGCCGCCGAGACCTGGCCGCCCTGGGGAGCCACAGCCCCCGCAGCACGGATGAAGGCTGGTGTCTCAGCACGCAGGCTAGAATGCCCCCCCAGGTGCGCGGCGAGAGACTCCTGAGAAAACACACCGCACACTGGCCGCTCCTCTGGGGCCAAACACCAGCTAAAAAGTGAGAGCCTCAGAGGAGGAGCGCTGGTGTTACCTAAGAGCTTGGTAGAAATGCAGGTTCCCAGGCCCAAGGTCTGACTCGGAATCAGCGCAGAAGGGGCTGAGGAAGTGGTGTTGCCGCAAGTTCTCAAGATGATTCTTATACTTTGAGAAGAAATGACCCAAAAGAAGAGTTCTGGTCTACAATGTCCACCCTTCCCACCTCACCCAGCCCTGATTACCTCCCGAAGGCCCCACCTCCTAAAACCATCACACCGTGGGGGAGGGTTAAGGCTTTAACATGAATTTAGGAGACATTCTGCGACCCCTATGGACTGTAGCCGGCCAGGCTCCTCTAGTCCATGGGATTCCAAGCCTAGGCTTAAGTTTGCATAACAAGCAAAGGAAACTTTGAAACGGATGTAGATAAAAAGTAAGTGCACCGAAACGATCGATTCCAGGAGAAAACCTATTGGGTTGTCTAATCAGTAATATAAAAAGGGTTTTGGTGGGAAAATAAGTGATGAACTTTTCAGCTGAATCTCGAGATTGGGCTAACTGCTTGTGAAGCTTCACGGATTGAGGCTGAACACAGTAGTAAATTAAGCCTGCTGGTTAAAAGTTACTTCAGAAGTGATTTTTGTGACTTAGTTGTAAAAAAGAAAAAAAAAGGAATATTTGAGACTCAGACTGTTTGAGTTGCCTGGAGGTTCTCTGGAAGACCCTACTTGCAAAGCTGTTTTTATTTGAACTGACTTGGAGCTCAGAGTTCACCCAGTGCAAAAAGCCTTTTCCCCAGCTGTGGTTTAACATCACAACTGCCCGCCCAAGGGAGTGAAGAATGCTTAAGCCGGGAGTTTAAAGGAGGAGGGGAATGGGCAACCAGGGTCCAGGGGCCTTTGAGAAGCCCTAAAGCATCGGCTCTTCTGGAAGGCCTTTGCTCGGAGTAGAGTAGGCGCGTGCCCAAGGCTGTAGGAAGACCTCAGCGGCGCTGTGCTTCTCTCCTGGACCTCCAGGCCCCACAGCAGGCATGAGGGCTGGGCAGACTTACCCAGGGCCGGGCCCTCAGCACTCTGTGAGCCCTGTCTGATCACTAGGTGTCCACAGAGACTTCAGTGCTCACACATTGCTTTCCAGAGTCAGTTCAGGTAGATCAGGACAGCAACAGAAACTGAAGCCACCCTTGGGGAGGGGAGCGAGTCTGACTTCCAGAGTTGCTACTTTATATTGCTTAGAATACCACACTGTCAACAACATATTATGTAACATGCTAAGAAACAGAAGTGAAAAGAAAATACGGTGTACACACAGGAAACAAGCCGTCCATAGAAGCTATCCCTAAGGACACCCAGACGTTGGACTTAGAGCAGGACTAAGTCAGCTGTTTTAAATGTGTACAGAGTAAGTCAGGTCTAGAGACTTAAACATTTCCCTGGTGGCTCAGTGGAAAAGAATCTGCCCGCCCACGCAGGAGATGAGGGTTTCATACATAGGTTGGGAAGATTCCCCTTGAGGGAAATGGCAACCCACTCCAGTATTCTTGCCTGGGAAATCCCACGGACTGAGGAGCGTGGCAAGCTACAGTCCAAAGGGTCACAGGGTCGAACACTGCTGAACAACTACACGTGTGTGCACGGGAGAACACGCTCACCAAATAGAGAGCACCAGTAAAAACCGGAATTAGGGCGTAAAAGAAAGACACTGAAGTGGGAAAATTCACTTGAGGGCTTAACAGACTTCACCAGGCAGGATGAAGAGTCCAGCCTTATGGACAGATCGTTGGGATGATCTAGAGGCGAAGAAGCGAGCGAACAGGCAGCGTACGGTGGTTGCTAGCTCTGACGGCAGCGAGACCAGGAAAGGGCTCCGTCTGGTGCCGCGGTCTCTCTTGAGGACCGTATGGTACGTTTGTACAGTCAGGCTCCTGTCATCCCAAAGCAGGCCCCTGGTCGCGGGACGCTCTGCGCTCCACAGCGTTCTGCTAGGATGTCCGTTACTGGCAGCCGGCGTGCTGCAGACAGTCCCTGGCTTGTGCGTAGCTAGCTTCTTGACTGTCTGTGACACCTTCATCCCCTTTCAGAAACCACATTTAAAGTGCAAACAAATTCAGTCTGATTTACATAGAAGCAAATTACACTTGACTGCTGTCTAGTCACATACGTAAGTTTGTTTTTTAATAACATGACACAAATACCGTTGATCTGGAAATACACTTACTAGGAAATATTCTTCCGTGTCGGGTGAATGAAGTGTGTGCACAGGGATGCCTCATCCTTCCAAAACTCTTTTGAGGAACTATGGGGCCGACTTGTATCTGTCTCCTAGGGGTTCAGCTTGGATGGGCAAAAAAGCCAGAGGCTTGACACTTGTAGCCACACGCTCTGGGAAGCAACTCACCCAGAAGGACAATGCAGATAGAGGAGTGCGGTTTATTACACCGACGGCCCGAGGCAGAGTCTCCTCTTAGCCAAGGACCCCGACCAGTTTCTGTGAAAACCTTATATGCTCAAACCCACCTCCCCAAATTCCCTGAAACTAGTCTGAACAAAGGAAAAGAAAGATACAATCAAAGTTAACCCGTGATTCATAAGCCTTAAGCCTAGGTGGTTAACAGTGGACAATTATCATTGGCCTGTGGTCACACCCCAGTAAGCATAATAGAATGCACGATTCTATTCGGTTACACAGATAATTAGGATATTCTTTTAGGCGGAGAGTCCAGGTACGAGCCCTGGGGCTCTTCCTTCCGGGGGCCTAGTTTTCCAGCGGTATGTTGTTTCCATAGATACTGGGCACAGAGCTCAGAGTCCACAGTCTGACCCAAGATGGAGTCTTGCTTTCAAAATAGAGCCTGTTCTGTCTCCTCCTTCGACATGAACAACAACAATCAACGAACGTCGAATAAGACGGCAGTTAACAGTATCATTGGGAGGGTTTGAGGGTAGCAGGTTAAGTGGCAAATTCAGGGCCAGTTCAGTCGCTCAGTCGTGTCCGACTCTCTGCGACCCCATGAATTTAGGGCCGGTACAAGAGACAAAGCCGCCTGTAAGCTCGTGAGATCCAGGATTTGGTCGCAACTGGCCTGTGGGGCGGGTGTTGCCATTGCTGCAGCTGGGCCCCACAACACCCAAAACCGATGCCTAGAGCCGCCCTTCTCACCGTTGCGTGTTTCTGCTAAACCTCATTCTTCCCTGTTGGACTGTCTTCCTTCATAAAGCAGGATAAATAAGCGTCCTAACGTATGAGTGTCAAGTCTCACTTGGGCCCACAAGTGCAGGTGAATCCTGGGGCCTTGTAAACGAGGGGAGCGAGCTTGGGTGTGCACGGGGGGTGCTGGGGACTGGGGCAGAGTGAATCAGGATGCAGCCTGACTCACCCCAGCCTGGTGCCAGGGAGGAATGTAAGCCCAGGCTGTCAGGTTTCTCCGAGAGGCCCGGCATCTCAGGCTGGCCCCACCCAGGAGGGCAGCAGGGCCCCCGAAAGCCTGCCCGGGCTTGTGGTCCTGAGGCGTCTTCTTCCCCATGGCAGTCAGCACACGGGGTGACGGGGTCTATCCAGGCTCTGAGTCCCGGCAGGGAGGAATGGTGACGGGGTGGAGGTGAGCAGAGCAGTGTCTTCTCTCTGGTCGGAAGCCGGGGTCTTGGCAAACATGACGCCCCTGTTCTGATTATAAAGTAACTTGGGGTGTTAAGGGTGTTAGAAGACGCGTAAATGCACAGGCCAGTGACGGAAAGTCCCCCACCATCCGCCCGTCTGGAAGGAAGGTCGGTTTCTTGTCTCTTTGTTCGCACCTATTTGTAATGTAATCGCGACCACATGTCTTTTTCTCTATTGCTTTTGTATCTTAAATAATTTTTGATTTTCAAAAGTTTTAATATTTAGATAAGTATTCTCTATGTTACTGTCTACTATTTCCCTCGTATCACTAACTTTTTTTTCCCATAAACCACATTTGAATATTCTACTCATGGGAGGTGCCTCCAGGGATACATGCTATGCTATGCTATGCTAAGTCGATTCAGTCGTGTCCGACTCTGTGCGACCCCAGAGACAGCAGCCCACCAGGCTCCCCTGTCCCTGGGATTCTCCAGGCAAGAACACTGGAGTGGGTTGCCATTTCCTTCTCCAATGCATGAAAGGGAAAAGTGAAAGCGAAGTCGCTCAGTCTTGTCCGACTCTTAGCGACCCCATGGACTGCAGCCCACCAGGCTCCTCCATCCACGGGATTTTCCAGGCAAGAGTACTGGAGTGGGGTGCCACTGCCTTCTCCGCTAGGGATACATAGTGGTGTTATATCCATGGTGTGATCTATATATATATAGAGAGAGAGAGAGAGCGAGAGAGAGAGAGCGCGCGATTTCCCTGAAGTCAGGGGTTTAGAGTCTTCACTGTTACAGATCACACTGGGATGAATCTCTTCATGACCAAAATGTTGCCTACATACCCTCTTATTATTTCTTTGGAATAGAACTCCGAAGGTGGGAGTTTCTGGGTGGGTCAGCAGCAGCAAACATTTCTCAAGTCCTTGGCGTGTGTTGCGATGTTTCTTGAGGATGAGCCGCCCTGGTTGGACTCTGAAGCAGGTGATAATTTTAAACACGAAAGGCCCGTGTTCTCAGCTGGAATGGAAGCGGGCTGTGTGCGGGCCTCTCGGGATGCAGGCTGACCTGGCCTGCAGGACCAGCCACACCTTCTAGAATATCCCCCCTGTCCCCACGGCTTCCCCCCGTTCCTGGCGCCTGTGGTTTTCTGCGGGTGGGTGTCCTCCTTCCCTGGAGGACGTTGCTCCCAACAGGTTCCAGCCCACTGAAGCCCATCAGTGTTCCCAACACTTTCAAGCTGGTCCCCGGCCAGGGTCCTGGCCCACAGAACACACGTGAGTCAGTTCAGAGGCAGAGGAAGCCTTTGCCTGAAGAAGGGAGAGGCGGCTCGCGCCCCCAGAGCCTGCGCCCCCTGGCCGGCCGTTCTCACGAGAGGGGGTCCGCGCCCCGCATCTCTCGTGGCCCGAGGTGGCGCGGGGTCCGCGTGGTCGTTACACCAGGACCTCTGAGGTGACGGTGTGAGGGCCGTGCATGCGGCTTCCTGCAGGCAGGTGAAACTGGGCTAAGCACAAAGGAGAAAAGAAGTTGGAGCTTTTTACTACCAGATCCTACTGGTATTTCCTGGGAGTTGGGCGGCTGCAGTGGGCTGAGGCCCAGGGAGTCCCTGACCCCCGAGCGCAGGGGCTGCTTCCAGCACCTTCTGTGGGGACACTGGCCCGGCGTCTCGGGAGGGGGCGTCAGGCTCCGCTGGCCTCCCCATGGGGCTGGGTTGCAGGGGAGAGGTGCCCCGAGGTGTGGGCTGGCTGAGCCTCCGGTCTGGGCGCTGCCCTGCCCTTGGACTCCAAGAAGTGGGGTGGCCCTGGCCCTTCTGCGCTGGCTTCAAGCAACAGGCACGGGGGGCTTCGGGGCACATCTGCTGAGGGAGTCGGGCCCCCGGGGGCTGTAGGGCTGGGGCAGTCCACCGTCCAGAGTGACCGGGCTCTGGGGGTCGGGTCGGGGGCCGTGTCAGCTGCTCTGCCTTGCCCATCTCTTCCCCGAGCCCAGTTTCCCCCCAGGAGGAGGTGGGGGCCACCGAGGGAAGTGGCTGAAGACCAGAGGGGCTGCGTCTGTTCTTGGGTGCAGGAGGGACTTTGACACAAGGGGGCCTGACGCCAGGCGCCCCGCAGCGTGAAAGGGTCGCCAAGTGCCAGCGGCTCCCAGTGGGTAGATCCAGGCCCGTGGGGCAGGGGGTCACCTTCTATCTTCGAGACCTGCCGGGGTCTCAGTGCTCAACCCACGGTGTTGGAAGAGCGCCGTCGTCAGGATTCTGAGCTCAGACTTTGGAGTCAGAAGGCACAGCCTCCAGCCCAGGTCTCTGACGGGCCCCGGAACCAAGGGCGGTAGCCTAGCCTGAGTCGTGCTCATCTGAGCTGTGTCTGGCGCTAAGCACTCAGGGAGGGGAGGCGTGTGAAGCACGCCGGGTGCTTCCTCAGGCGTCCATCGGTCAGTAACTGCTGGCTCAGGAGTCAATGGAAAGGGGAATCAAGGTCACCCTCTTGCTTCACAAACCTCCTCCGCGTCTTGCTTCCTGCTGTGTTCGTACAGAGTCCTCACTTTCCTAATTCCTGGAAATCTGAACCCACCTCACTGCTCTGTTGTGGTCCTCACGTCTGCATCCACCGCGACCTCCAGAGTGCCTTCCGGCCCAGCATCCCCTGCCAGGATGCCCAGTAACTGCCCTCCCGCACTCCCAGGCGGCCCCATGCAGCCCACCCGCCACAGGCTTCTAGAGCTCACGTGTCCTTCCTGGCGTCTGTATCACTTAGGAGTAGGTCTGGCTGCCTGTTACAGAAAACCCCAAATAACAGCAGCTCGCACACTTGGTTTCTCTCGTCAGTTTCCAGGAGTCTGGAGGGAGCTGTCCTAGCGCAGCCGCCTGGCTCCGTGGTCTCAGAGCCCAGGCCCTTCTGTTTCTGCCCCGTCGCCTGCGACACCTCATTGTCCAGCATGGCTGCTCGAGTGCCAGTCTTGCGTCTACATTCCCGCCAGCCAGCATGACGGAGGAAGGGAGAGTTGCAGTCCTCCTTTTAAAGACCCTCTCCAGAAACTGCACGCACAAACCTTCCAGGTAGCTCTCATAGGCCGGACTCCAGTCCCTCGTCACACAAGGGCGGCTGGGGCCTGCACTGCTGAGCCTAAGTAAGATACACGGCAGGAAAAGCATTCACATGCATCGAGACTCGGGTCACCACGTCCAGGACCAAGGTGGGGACCTCGGTGCCTCCACAGGCTCCTTGCGTGGTCCCAGTTTTGAGACCTCCCCCAGGTACGTACTGTTCTAGCCTCTGCTGTCGTCGATGACTTCTGCACGTTCTGGAGCTCTGAGTGCACAGAAGCACTCAGTGTGGCCCCTTGTGTGTCTGGCTCGTTTCACTCAAACACGTCTGTGAGAGCCGTCTGCGTTGCTGTGCATGCAGTGATTTGCTCTTTTTAGAAAATGTATTTATTTTTGGCTGTGCTGGGTCTCTTGCTGTGTGCGCTTCCTCTCACCGCGGCCGGCAGGGGTTGCCGCAGCCTGCGGGGGTTATCGTGGTCGCACGCCGGCCTCTCATTGCAATGGCTGTGCTTGTCTCGGGTCCCAGGCCCTGGAGCACAGGCTCAGCAGCTGTGGCCCACGGGCTGAGCTGCCCTGCCGCCTGTGGGATTGTCCCGGACCAGGGGTTGAGCTCGTGCCCGCTGCACTGGCAGGTGGATTCTTTTGCCACTGAGCCACCAGGGGAGCCCCCAAAGCTCACCTTTCTTCCTGGACAGCTGTGCAACGTGCGACGGAAGCATGCAGCCCCTCAGCCACCACTGTAGTCAAGACACAGAAGAGCTAGGTCCATGTGCCCCGTGGGCAGCGCCTCCTGCCCCCAGTCTCAGCTCCTGCCAACCACGGACGGATTTTCTGTCCCTGTGGTTTTACCTCCACGCCTCCATATGAACACAGCCGTGCAGTGTGTGGGCTCTGCGGCTGGCTCCTCCGGCTCGGCGCCTGGCTCCTCCGGCTCGGCGGCTGGCTCCTCCGGCTCGGCGCCTGGCTCCTCCGGCTCGGCGGCTGGCTCCTCCGGCTCGGCGCCTGGCTCCTCCGGCTCGGCGGCTGGCTCCTCCGGCTCGGCGCCTGGCTCCTCCGGCTCGGCGCCTGGCTCCTCCGGCTCGGCGCCTGGCTCCTCCGGCTCTGCGCCTGGCTCCTCCGGCTCGGCGCCTGGCTCCTCCGGCTCGGCGCCTGGCTCCTCCGGCTCGGCGGCTGGCTCCTCCGGCTCTGCGGCTGGCTCCTCCGGCTCGGCGCCTGGCTCCTCCGGCTCGGCGGCTGGCTCCTCCGGCTCGGCGCCTGGCTCCTCCGGCTCGGCGCCTGGCTCCTCCGGCTCGGCGGCTGGCTCCTCCGGCTCTGCGCCTGGCTCCTCCGGCTCGGCGCCTGGCTCCTCCGGCTCGGCGGCTGGCTCCTCCGGCTCGGCGCCTGGCTCCTCCGGCTCGGCGGCTGGCTCCTCCGGCTCGGCGCCTGGCTCCTCCGGCTCGGCGCCTGGCTCCTCCGGCTCGGCGCCTGGCTCCTCCGGCTCTGCGCCTGGCTCCTCCGGCTCGGCGCCTGGCTCCTCCGGCTCGGCGCCTGGCTCCTCCGGCTCGGCGGCTGGCTCCTCCGGCTCGGCGGCTGGCTCCTCCGGCTCGGCGCCTGGCTCCTCCGGCTCGGCGGCTGGCTCCTCCGGCTCGGCGCCTGGCTCCTCCGGCTCGGCGCCTGGCTCCTCCGGCTCGGCGCCTGGCTCTTCCGGCTCGGCTGATACCCAATTCACCGAGTTGTTGGAGCTTGTCTGCAGAGCTCGCCTCTTCACAGCTTTGCAGACCCACCAGCCGCGCCCGAGAATTCCAGTTGCCCTGCAGCCTCACCAGCAGTTGCTCGTGTCGGGCTTTTAATAAAGTGTCCGTCTCTCTCGTGCAGCGTCACCGTGTGTGTCTTACACGGGAGGACGTTGCTGCACGGTGTCCTGCTAGCTTCTGCTGTAGGACAGCATGACGCGGCTGAACGTGTCCACATGCCCCTGCCTCGTGGGCCTCCCTGCCCGCCCCGCCCAGGTCATCACAGCACCGCGGTGAGCGCCCTGCGCTGCCCGGAGGCCTCCCACCAGCTGTCCGTCCCACGCACGATAGCGTGTATGTGTCAGCGCGCCTCTCAGTTCGCCCCCTTCCCTGCCCGTGTCCGCAAGTCCACCGTCCACGTCTGTGTGTCTGTTCCTGCCCTGCAGCAAGGTGTGTTGGCCCCATTTGTCTAGATCCCACGCAGATGTGTTACTATATGGTATTTGCTTTGCTGTCTCTGACACACTTCACTCCGTACGTGTGTGTGCATTAGTCGCTCAGTCGTGTCCAACTCTTTATGACCCCATAGACTATAGCCCACCAGGCTCCTCTGCCCAAGGGATTCTCCAGGCAAGAGTACTGGAGTGGGTTGCCAGTTGCGTCTCCAGGGGATCTTCCCGACCCAGGGATCAAACCTGGGTCTTCCACGTTGCAGGCAGATTCCTTACCGTCTGAGCCCCCAGGGAAGCCCCTCACTGTGTATAACAGGCTCTAAGTTCTTACTGTGGTTCTAAATTGTATTTTCCTACTGATGCATTCTATTGAGCCTCTCTTCGTGTGCATATTTGCATCTGTAGATCTTTTTTTTGGGGGGGGGGTTACCATCTTTTCAGGCATTTTGCCCGTTAACAAGATGGATTGTTTGGATTTTCTTATTATTGAGTTTTGACAATTCTTTGTAAGTTCTAGCTACACATCCTTTATTAGAAAAAGCAAGACACTTCAGAAAATCATCTACTTTTGCTTTATTCACTACGCCAAAGCCTTTGATGGTATGGATCACAACAAATTGGAAAATTCTTCAAGAGATGGGAATATCGGACCACCTGACCTGTCTCCTGAGAAATCTGTATGCAGGTTAGGAAGCAACAGTTAGAACTGGACATGGAACAACAGACTGGTTCCAAATAAGAAAAGGAGTACATCGAGGCTGTATATTGTCACCCTGCTTATTTAACTTCTATGCAGAGTACATCATGAGAAACGCTGGACTGGAAGAAACATAAGCTGGAATCAAGATTGCTGGGAGAAATATCAATAACCTCAGATATGCAGATGACACCACCCTTATGGCAGAAAGTGAAGAGGAACTAAAGAGCTTCTTGATGAAGCGAAAGAGGAGAGTGAAAAAGTTGCTCTAAAACTCAACATTCAGAAAACTAAGATCATGGCATCTGGGCCCATTGCTTCATGGCAAATAGATGAGGAAACAATGGAAACAGTGGCAGATTATTTTGGGGGCTCCAAAGTTGCTGTAGATGGTGACTGCAGCCATGAAATTAAACGATGCTTGCTCCTTGGAAGGAAAGCTGTGAGCAACCTACTCAGTGCCCTGTCCAGGCCTCCTGGTCGTTTCCCCAGATGCCTACAGGCAGCTCCTGGTTGAAATGTAAGACACTGTCGGCACTTTGGAAAACACGTCTGGCTGTTCCTCAGTGACCAGATGACTAGCAATTAAATGTCAAAATTAAAGGAATGACTTAGGGCTTAACCGTCAAATGTTCTTCACGTGAGCTGTCCTGCGTGCTTAATCACTCAGTCAAGTCCGACTCTGCGACCCCATGGACTGTATCCCACCAGGTTCCTCTGTCCGTGGGATTCTCCAGACAGGAATACTGGACTGGGTTGCCGTGCCCTCCTCCAGGGGAAACTTGCTGACCCAGGAATTGAACCCGCATCTCCTGTGTGTTCTGTAATGCAGGCACATTCTTTATCCTCTGACCCAGGAAGTCCATGCTTAAATATAAGCCTCAAAGAATTAAAAACAGACGTTCAAACAAAAACTTGCACAGGAGTGTTCGTAGCACCACGTTCACCATAGTCAAAAAGTGGCGGTAGCCCCGCGAGTAAGGAGGAGATCAATAAGAACACGAACAGGAAGCTCCCTGGTGGTCCAGTGGCCCAGGTTCCGGGCTTCCACTCCAGAGGGCTTGGGTTTGACCCACACGCCCTGGTGTGACTGAAAAAGATGAAGATAAAAGGTGGCCCGTTCTTTTGGCTGCAGCAGAAACAAGTGAAGTGCTGACTCTTCCTCAGCGCAGCTGGGCCCCGGAAACATGGTGCTCAGTGAAAGGAGCCAGTGCCCGGGGCGTGCTGTGCGAAGCGTCCAGAACAGGCTGCCGTGGAGGCGGACGTCAGGTCAGTGTTTGCCGGGGGCGGGGTGGGGATGCAGGGGGTGAAGGGCACCGGGAGAGTGTGGGGGTCTCTTTTTCCTAACGAGCCCAAGTAGGCCGGTTTCAGCTGCTGTCTGTGTGAGAGCGCACAGGCGGAGCAGAGAGCTGTGGTCGGCATGAGGTCTGCCCACCCCAGCCCCGCAGTCCCAAGTGTCTTCTCCCCGTTGTTCCCTTCTCTCCTTGGGATTTCGTTTCAGGGTGATACAAAAATGCCCTGCGCTTGGCGGTTGTGATGGTTGCACAGCTCTGAACACTGAATCACTGTGCATTTTCAGTAGGCGAGCGTTGCGATGTGTGAATTTAATCTCAATAAAACCGCTACAAAGCTGCGCTGGCCTGTTTCTCTCTTCTGCTGATGATCCGCTCGACTCCTTCGCAGAGGCTTGTTTTTTTTCTTTCTTTGCTGGAAATTCCTCCTTTATGCCCACCGGCCTGGGCTCAGCGGAAGGTGTTTCTGGAAGCCGGGCGTACAGTTTCCGGGCTGCCGCAGCCTAGCCGTGTCTTCCGTCTCTGGACCCTGAACAACTCCGACTCCTCCATCCCGCCCCTGCTCAGCTGTGCCCCCTGCTGGCCGTCCCGGGAGCCGTTTGCATGTCCCTGCGGCCTTCCTCCCCAAGCTGAAGGGTGATGGAAAGACACGGAGCGGACTGATCGAGGTCTTGGCCCTCTGCTTGCTTGGCTGAGATGTAGGAACGGAATAAAACCTGCAGGGTGAGGGTGGAAGGAGGAAAGGGAACCGCAGGCGGGTGGTGGAGAGCCGAGTGGGGAGGCCAGTTGCCCGTCCCGGGCAGGGCTGGGCTTTGGCCAGCAGAGCCACGGCCACACATCCCGTCCCGCTGCCGGCTGTAGGCCAGGCCAGGTCTGCAGGGGATGCCAGGCCTGCATCCGGGTGGCTCAGGCCTGGTGGGCCTTCCTGGGGTCCCAGGGGATGGACGGGAGGGGCCAGGGGGACCCCCTCTCCCCGCAGGAGGGTCTGGGTAGGGGTGGGGTGAGCTGGAGGGCAGAGGCTGGGGTAGAGGGAGGCGGCTGCCCTGGAAAACGTGGTCTCGGGCCTTCTGGACTTTCTGACACAGAGGGTCTCGGCTGGGGTCACTAGCCTAGGTCCCTAGGGTGCACACCCCAAGTGATCTCTGTAACCCTACAGGCCTCAGTGCAAGAATAGCACTTTTAAAGGATGTGGAAAACACCTCCCCCCCTCAACAGAAATCAGCAAAGACTGTGTAACTCAGACCATCTAGCCCACAAAGCCTGAAATATTTGCCTTTCAGCTCTTGATGCAGAAAGTTTGCTCATTACTGCTGTAAATCCTGAAGTGTGGGGACCACCCCGCCCACTGAGTGCTTCCTTAGGTTCCAGCCTCCTCTGCCCGATTGTCCGAGAAAGGCTCGTCTTCCAGGTGTAAAGGGAAGTGAGCTCAGGTTGGAGAGAAGGAAAGACGCGTGTGCCCCGTGGGGACCTGTCCTGGACACAGACAGGAGGTTGTAAGGTTGCTGAAAAGGAGCCTCTGTGTCGGGGTGCACCTGTCGTTGCTGGCTGCCCTGGGAGGGGGCCCACGTGGTGGGGGTGCGGGTCAGCTACCGCACTCGCCCCCCTGCCCCCAGCCTCGAAGCCTCTGTGTCCACCTTGCCCCCTGCCTGGCTCATCGCAGGCCCCGGACGACTCCCTGGAGGACTGACTCCCTCAATTCTCTCGACAGGGTCAGTCGGAGCGTCTCCCCGACACCAACATGAACAAGCGCAGCAAGTTGAGTGACCAGGCCACACGCTGACCAGTGGGCACCAGGCCAGGTTAGTCCAGGGAGCTCTCGCTGCGTGGGTCTCACTCCAAACAACGTTCGAGAAATGCTGTAACCAAACGATTACAAAATGTATCATAAGAGTAAAAGTATAGAGAACAGGGTAAGAGATGCCATGGAAACCCTGATGCTGGGGAAGACTGAAGGCGGGAGGAGACGGGGACGACAGAGGGTGAGATGGTTGGATGGCATCACCGACTGGACGGACAGGAGTTTGGGTGAACTCCGGGAGTTGGTGATGGACAGGGAGGCCTGGCGTGATGCAGTCCATGGGTCTCAAAGAGTCAGACACGACTGAGCGACTGAACTGACCTGAAACACCCAAGTCAGATATTACCCCTAGTCGTGCGTGGCGTGGATCAGAGCCACTGAGGCCCGGGAACGCTCGGAGGGCCCCGAGCCCGCAGAGCCGCCCCTGCGTCGTGTACCCCTCCCTCCGGGCCGCCAGCCAGGTCCCAGAGTCCCCCCCACCAGACTTTCTCTTCCGCTTCACGCGGCCTGTCTCTGAGTCGCGCAGGGCGCTCCTGTGTGTTTCCAGCCCGACCACGTGGTGTTGCGCGGTTTCTGGTTCGCTGCCTGTCTGCCCTCGGCGCTGTATTTCCGAGGTTCCCCGCCCCCGCAGACGCGTGCCTGCTCTGATCTGCTTCACTTCTGTGGGGTTTGCAAGCAGGACCGTGCCTGGACGCTCGTGCATTCTCCTGTCCTGGGCGCTGGGTCACTTCTGACCCCACATCGCAGAAACCCTGCTGTCAGCGTAAGCTCAGGCCACGGCGGCTGCCCAGGCCCACCTGCACGTCCACCATGAGGGGCCAGCCCGGAGCCCCCGGGGGCTGCCTGGCTCTGGCCGCACGGGCGTGAAGCGGCCCCTCCTCCCGGGTGGACTTGCTGCTCCTTTGGAGCATCCTTGAATCCTCCTTGGATTCATCCGCTGAATCCAAGCGGATGAGCTCCTTTTCCTGGTTTCCTGGCCCCTCCAGGCTCCCTTTCTGTGAAGCCTGCTCATCCCTTTTCCTGTTCTCCCAGGTTTTTTTTTTTTTGTTTTTTTTTTGCTCATCCCCCGTGCGGGCTGTCTCCCCGGGGGCCCGAGCTGCGCCTTAGCGCAGCCGTCCAGGCGGTGTCCTCAGAGGTGGCCCCACGTCCCGGTGTCCCCGGCTCCGGCTGCGGCCTCGCTGTGGGAACGCCGCCAGGGGGAGCAGCTGCTCCACTGACTGCGCGTCCCCGCCGCGCAGGGCTCCAGGACCCGCCGGCCCGGCCCGGGAGGGCGCAGCGCGGGCGGGCGCCCCAGGAGCGGCCGCCCGGAGAGCACGTGGAGCCTGCTTGCCCAGCCCGGCCACGCCCTTCCCGAGCGGGGCCTGGGCACAGGCTGCCCTTTCTGTCCACCTGCCCGTGGGAGGAGCCCCCCAGGACCCCCTATCATGGGCTGCACCCCCCACCCCGGGCTGCACACCCCACTCCCCACACAGTTAGGGTCACTTTGCTCCAGGAAGCGAGTCACTCACACGACGGCTCGGGGGTAGTGCCAACCTCCTTCTTTGAGTCCGGGGGCCCTTGTTAGAGCCAACTGGAGGTCGCCCCGCAGGCGAGGGGGCCTGTCCCTCACTGTCCCGGGGACCTCATTCCCAGACTCCGAGGGTCGAGGCTGCGCCCTGCCCCGCTCTGGGCACTGGCCGCAGCAGCTGCTCATCTCAGGAACGCTCAGTCTCTGTGGCTCCTGTCTCTCCCTCTGCTCCCTGGGGGTCTTCTGTGATTGGTTCCATCTCCTCTGGGGCTTTGGCTGCCCTGGGGAAGGGACCACATCCTGTCCTTGGCCACCTACCCATGTCCTGGGCTCTGGGCCTGTCTCCTGATGTCCCTGAAGATGGTCCTCCCTGACTCTGATTCCTGCCCGGGGAGTGCTGAGCACCCCTCTTCAAATGAAAGCTACCCTGAATTGCAGTAGGAGAAACGAAATGAGCGCAGCGTTTTATCCATGAGATCTTATTTAATGACTCATTTTACAGCACTTGCTCACCATAAAGTCAGTCAGTGAGAACGATGATGCTTCAGCGCCCGGATCACCATCCCCAGCCCCACCCTGTGCCCCCTGCTCAGCCCCAAACTATCCTGTCTCACACGGAAGAGAACCAGCAACGGTCCCGGTTTTATGAGCCCCCCCACTCCATCCCCCCCCCCCCACCAACATGCACTGGGACAGCCTTCAACTCAGGTGAGAACGGGGCAGACAGGGAAACACTTGAGGCTGGGCTGCTAACTCTATCAGCAAGGGGAGGTTGTCGCGGCTGTTCAGCCTCTAGGTCGGGTCCTGCTCTCTGCGCCCCAGGGACTGCAGCGCTCCAGGCTCCTCCATCCTCCACTGTCTCCCAGAGTTCACAGTCACGTCTAGATCCCACCACTCCATCCTAAAGGAAATCGACTGTGAATATTCCTTGGAAGGACTGATGCTGAAGCTGAAGCTCCAATCCTTTGGCCACCTGATGTGAAGAACCGACTCATTGGAAAGGACTCTGATGCTGGGAAAGATGAAAGGTGGGAGGGCAAGGGGACGACAGAGGATGAGATGGTTGGATGGCATTACCGGCTCGATGGACGTGAGCCTGAGCAAACTCCAGGAGTTGGTGATGGACAGGGAGGCCTGGCGTGCTGCAGGCACAGGCTCGAAAAGAGTCGAACACGGCTGAGTGACTGACCACCAACACCACAGGCACACGGCTCTACGCCAAAGCTGCCTCTGTCTACGCTGGTCTCCCCTGGGGAAGTTAGAGAGCATCCACTGGCTGTTCCTGCTTAAGTAAGAGTCTTGTGCACGTGAAACTCTTGGGAAATTGGTGAAGGATAGCAACCAGAATGCACTCTTTGCACGCAGTGGGCTTCCAGAAGCAGAGATGACGAGTGAAATAGACGGGTGTCCGAGGGCTGTTCAAACAACATTCCTAAATTATATTTTGAGAGAAGGCTGTTTCCCGACGCTGCTCAACTGTGACTCAAGTGGGCAGCTCCGTCCTTACCCTCTGACCTTGGGGAAGCATTGCAAAGGCTGGGTCCCCTCTGTCTGCATAACCCACATCCCCTGCAGCGCCCAGCACGCGCTGCTCTGCTTGGGGGCCACTACGCATGCAAACGCACATGTCCCAGGTGAGGGATGTACGTGTGGACCCCCATGCCCAGTGCCTCCTCCGCAGACACCACGGGAGGCCCCCCCCCGTGACGCTGACCTCAGCGCCCCCCGCCCTCCTCCACCAGATCCGATGGCGGGGGGATGAGGTCGCGGGGGTTCATCCTGGCCACCAGGCAGACGTCGTAGCTGTCGTGCATGAGGACGTCGACGGCCACGACGTTCCACTGGTTCTCCCAGGGGTCCAGCTCCAGGATCTCCTTGCAGATAACCTCGTGGCGATCTGAAAAGCAACAGAGAAGGGCGGCACTGAACCCAGAGGCCGTCGTCGCCGTTTCGCAGCTTCCGCTAGAAGGCGCTGCGCTCCAGAAGTCGGCTAACAGCGTGAACATCGCACCGCGGCAGACACGGTGCTTCTGACATTTCAGGAATGAAGAAAGGCTGCGTGACACCTCACATTCAGGTGTTCCTCAGACAGGCCATGACTGAGTTGTACACGCACTGTGGAATGGTCCCCACAGTCAAGCTTTTCACACACCGCTCACCCCACATGATCCCCCTGTGTGTTGAGAACACTTAGCAAATCTCAGGTACACAATGCAGTGTTGTTTTCTGGTTGTTTTTTTTCTGCCAAACAGCTTCTAGGATCTTAGTTTCCTGACCAGAGATTGAACCTGGGCCGCAGCTGGGATAGCCCAAGTCCTGACCACTGGACAGCCAGGGGGCTCCCAGTACCGTCAGCTGCAGTCCCCCGCCAGGCCTTAGATCCCAGAACGCCCTCAGCTTGGAGCTGGAGGTCTGGACCTTCCGACCAGCATCTCCTCGTCTGCCCTGCCCACCCTCCCCGAGTCCCCGGCACTCCCGTCTCCACTGTCTGCTTCTGTGAGTTTGGTTATTCTGGAGTCCGTGTCTCACTGAGACCACACGGGGATGGTGTTTCGGTCTGGATTGTCCCGCTTAGCACCACGTCCCCAGGTTCACCCTTGTGTGGAGTCACGAACGGCTCTTTGTGACCCAGCGACTGTAGCCACCAGGCTCCTCTGTCCATGGGATTCTCCAGGCAAGAGTACTGGCTGCTGTTTCTGCCTTCAGGGGATCTTCCTGAGCCACTGAACTCATATTTCTGATCTTCTCTGTCTCCCCTTCTTATTTTTGGATTATTTGAATTTCTGTCTCTCTTTTTTGCTTCCCTGGGTCTCTCTTGTGCTGCGCAGGCTTGCCTCTTTCGGAGCACAGGCTCCAGACCAGCGGGCTCAGCAGCTGCAGCTCATGGGCTTAGTTGCTCTGAGGCATATGGGATCTCAGTTCCCCGATCAGGGATCAAACTGGCGTCCCCTGAACTGCAAGGCAGTTTCTCAGCCACTGGACCACCAGAGAAGTCCCTGGATTGCTTGAATATTTTAAATATCCCATTTTAATTTATCTTGAGATTTTAAGCCTCCTTATTTTTCTTTGTTTAAAAAAAATTTTTTTTATTAAGCATGTTTTTTCTACAGCTATTTTTCAGTAGTTGTTCTAAGGGTTGCAGTGCCTTTGAACGGACTGTTTGCATTTATACCTCATCACGTAAGTGGAGCAGGGAGCTCCCCTCACCGCATCTAGACTCTCAGGCTCTCCACCCCTTTCCACTTAATTGTCACGACAGGGAGACGGCCCTCTCTGTGTAACAGTAACCACACTGAGAACACGACCAGACAATGCTAAGTTTTCCAGTCAGCTGCCATTCTCGTGCGCAAGAACTGAAGAGAAGGACGCGTCGCCCATCGCGTTTAGCCCGGCCTCCCCCGGGCTCCTCTGCATGTCTCTCCTCCAGGACGTCTTCTCAGCGATCCCGCTGCCCTTCGCTCAGAGGATCCTCCTCCTCTCTCTGTCTCTCTCTTTAAAGCAGGTTTGCTGGCAAAGCATCCTCTTAGCTTTCCTCCTCCTGAGACAGTTTGATCGTCATTTTGCCTTCAGTTCTGGAGGATGTTTGTGCTGGATTTGTAATTCCAGAGAGCTGGCAGTGTGTGTGTGTGTGTGTGTGTGTGTGTTGTGCTTAGATTTTGCTCCATTGGCTTCTGGTCTCTTTGGTTGGAGAAACCTACAGTCATTCTAATAATTTTTCCTCATATGTTCTCTTATTTTTCTCTGGCTCTTAAACATTCAGTTCAGTTCAGTCACTCAGTCGTGTCCGACTCTTTGCGACCCCGTGAATCGCGGCACGCCAGGCCTCCCTGTCCATCACCAACTCCCGGAGCTCACTCAAACTCACGTCCATCGAGTCGGTGATGCCATCCAGCCATCTCATCCTCTGTCGTCCCCTTCTCCTCCTGCCTTCAATCTTTCCCAGCATCAGGGTCTTTTCAAATGAGTCAGCTCTTTGCGTGAGGTGGCCAAAGTATTGGAGTTTCAGCTTAAGCAGCAGTCCTTCCAATGAATATTCAGGACTGATCTCCTTTAGGGTGGACTGGTTGGATCTCCTTGCAGTCCAGGGGACCCTCAGGAGTCTTCTCCGACACCACAGTCCAAAAGCATCCGTTCTTCGGCGCTCAGCCTTCTTCACAGTCCAGCTCTCACACTGTTGTTGTCTCTTTTAAGGGAGTGACTCAGTGGTTGCCGTGTGCTCACAGCACTGTCTCACCAGCACCATCTGGTTGAAGAGCATTTTCGTCACCCCCAGAAAGCAACCCTGTCCCCACTAGCTGTAGGTTCCTGTTCACGCCTCCCCCAGCCCCTGACATCCGATCTGCACACACTTGCCTTTTCTGGGCATTTCGTATGAATGGACTCATCTGGGGTCTTCTGTGACTGCCGTCTTTCCCCGAGCACAACGCTTTCAAGGTTCATTTACACTGTAACCTGTGTCAGCTTCATTCCTCTATCGCCAAGGAACGCTGTATGGATGGCCCGTGTTTTATTTGGCCATTTGTTAGTTTGTTAGTTGATAGACACTCAGGTTGGTCGGGTTTTGCCTGCTACAAACCCTGCAGCTCTGAACACTGGTGCCTGTTTTTGTGTGGACAGATGTTTTCATTTCTCCGGTGTATGTGCTTTGGAGGGGAATTGCTGCTGTCCATGGTGCTACAAAGAGTAACACACACACACACACACACACGCACACACACACGCACACGCGATGTGACTCCAGAAACCTCAGGTTTCAAATTCCACAGAAGCTGCTCCATTTTACATTCCCACCAGCCCTGTATGAGGCTCCAACGTCTCCAGTCCTTGTCAATACTTGTTATTATCTGTTTCTTTTCCTCACAATCACTCTGGTGGGTGTAAAGGATGATCTCACTGTGGCTTTGATTTGCATTTCCCTGGTGGCTGGTCATGTGACTCCCTGGCCATTTCTTTATTTTCATTGGATACATATCTATTCAGATCCTTTGTCAGTTTTTTTAAAAGAGTGTTACTAATAGTTTTCTTTGTATTATTAAGTTGTAAGACTTTTAACAGATTCACAATACAAGTTGCTTATTAGATGTGTGATATTTTCTCCCATCCTGTGGGTTGCACTTTCTCTCTCTTGACATGGCCCTTTGGAGCACAGAAGTTAAAATTTGATGCACAATGCATCTATTTTTTCTTAGTCATGCTTTAAGTTTATATAAGAAACCATTGCCTAATTCAGGAGGATCACAGAGATTTATGCCTATGTTTTCTTCTGAAAGTGTATAGTTTTTTCCTCTTGGGATTAGGTTTTTGATCCATTTTGAGTTCATTTCTGTGTCTGTGTGAGGTCCAAACTTCATTCATTTGCACATGAATGAATATCCAGTTATTGCATGTGGATAGCCAATTATTCCTGCACCATTTGCTGAAAAGGGGATCGTTTCCCCATTGAATTGTCTAGTACTATTATTGGAAATAAATTGGCCATTAAAATAAGGGATCATTTCTGGACTCTCAGATATATCCCATCGATCTCCATGTCTATCATGGTGCCCCTGCCACACCGTCAATTATTACTATATGTGTGAAGGAAGTTTCGAGATTAGGAAGTATGAATCTTCTTCTTTTACAAGATTGTTTTGAGTATTCTGAGTCTTTTGCATTTCCATGTAAATTTTAGGATCAGTTTGTCGATTTTTGTGTGTGCTGTCTTACCATTTATTTGGCTTTCCAATGTCTGTAATGATGTGCAGTTTTCATTGCACAAGTGCTGAGCTTTTTGCAGTCACATTGTGTGTGTGGGTGTTACTTTTGCAACCCTGTGGACTGAGGCCTGCCAGGCTCATCTGTCCATGGGATTTTCCAGGCAAGAATACTGGAGTGGGTTGCCCTTCACTTCTCCAGGGGATCATCCCAACCCAGGGGTCAAAGCCTTGTCTCCTACACTGCAGGTAGATTTGCTACTGTCTGAGCCACTAGAGAAGCCCCTTATTATTTCTGATACTATTATAAATGGAATTTTTTCTTTTTTTAGTAATTATTTGGCTGTGCTTAGTTACAGCACTCGGGACCTTTAGTTGCGGCACGTGGGCTCGAGTTCCCTGACCAGCGATCGAACCCAGGCCTCCTGCGCTGGGAGCAGAGTTAGCTCCCGGACCAGCAGGGCAGTCCTGGAGTTGCTCTCTCGACGTTATTTTTGGAGTGGCCGCTGTGAGCGTATGGAGATACAGCTCATTTGTGTACATTCGTCTCCTGTCCTACAGCCTTGATGAACTTGTGTTAGCTCTGGTAGCTTTCTTCTTTTGTGGATATTTACCTGCTTTCCTGCGTCTGTTCTCAGTTGCAGCACGTGGATCCTCTCTGCGGCAGGCTGGCTTCTCTGTGGTGGGCGTGTGGGCCTAGTGGCCCCCCTGCTTGTGGGATCTTGGTTCCCCAACAATCAGGGATCGAACCCGCCTCTCCTGCACCACAAGGTGAGTCCCCAAGCAGTGGAGCACCAGCCAGGTCCCTCTCGGAGCTTTTCTGGTGGGTCCTTCAGGCTTTCCAAATAAGATACCATGTCCTAGGCAGTTACCTATTCCTCTCCAATCTGGATGCCTTTGATTTGTTTGTTTTCTTTCCTAACTGCCCTGATTAGTACAATGTTGACTAGAAGTGACGGGGTGGGGGGGCGTCGGTCTTGTTACTGGTCTTGGGGGAGAGCTTTCAGTCTGGCCGTATGTCTGATGCTGCCTGTGGAGTTTCATAGACGCCCTTCACTGGGTTGTGCAAGTCCCCTTCTGTCCCCGTGTTTTGGGTTTTTTATACCATGGAAGGTGTTGGATTTTGTCAAATTCTTTTCTGCCTCTCTGGAGATGATCAACCCGATTTTGTCCTTTCTTCTACAGACGCACCAATGGAGCGTCACGTTGGTGAATCTCTGTGGGCCGACTTCGGGCCTGGGTAACTCCTGCTCGCTCACAGTGCGTGATTCTCTCCACATTGCTGTGTGCAGTCTGCCAGTCTTCATTGACAACTTTGGCTCCGTATTCACTCAGGGATAGTGGCCTGCGGTTTTCTTGCAATGTCTGTGCAGTTTTGTTGTCAGGGAAATACTGGCCTCATCAGAAGAGCTGGAAACGCTCCCTCCTCTCCTGTATCCTGTGAGTCTGTGACGCACTGGTGCCATGAGCGCGGATCTTTCTGAATTGTAACCTTGGCCTCCTCAGCCTGTGCTGGAGGTGGACAACAGAGGCTGTGAGCCTGTCTGTTACCCGGGTGAGTCCCAGGACTCCGGGCAAGAACTGTGAAGAGTCTGGGACTCTGCTAGCGAGCTTGCTGCAGCTCCATGGATACCGGCAGATGGCCCGCAACTCCCAGGTCTGGAGGAAGGACCCAGTGCACCCGCATTTTAAAGCTGCCAGTAACTTGAGCTCCAAGCCCCACGGCAGTGCGGAGAGTGCCACCCGAACAGTCAGTGGGCTGCACTGCAGGAGGGGAGCCCCAAGCGCAGCCACTGGGAGCTTTTATAATGGCCCGTAAGCGTGACTGACGGCCCTTGCAGTGTTTAACTCTGTCTCCTGGCCCCCAGCTATGCTTCTTTTTAAAGTATTTTATTTCTATGTGTGTGTTTGCCTGCGCTGGGCCTTAGCTGTGTGTGGCATGCAGCATCATCAGTCTCCATTGCAGCCTGCAGGGTCTAGTTCCCTGACAAGGGGTGGAACCTGGCCCCCCTGCACTGGGCACTCAGAGTCTTCGCCACCCAGGAAAGCCCCACTTCCTACTCCTACTTGGCTTGGACGCCTGTTTTTAGTGAAGCAAAACCTAACGAAACGGAATGGGGGAGACAGATTTTGGGAGACACAGTGTGTCTCACGTCTGAAAACGCGCCCCCTACTTGGCGATTCGGCAGGTATGGTGGTGCGGGGAGAAGGTGACTCCCGTAGGCGTTTGAAAGCAGTGGCCTCCCTTTCTTCTGGCTTCCGGCGTCCTGTTTCCTAAGGGTGGCTCCTCTGATTCCCGACCCTTTCTACGAGACGAGCCCTTTCTCTCCGGGACTCTCGGGACCCTCCTGTGTCCCCGGCATCCTGCGCTTCACTTCACGTCCGTTTCCTCCCACTCTGCTGGGATGGCTGTTTCCTTTCATCGGGGGACTTCAGTTCCAGGAAACTCTCCTCATTTACTGCAGGGGTGTTTCATCCAGCCGTTGTCTCTATTTCTTTTCTCTCTCTTTTTTTTTCTTTACTAAAACGCCTATTATTGAAATATTGGACATTGCAGACATACTCTGCCTTCCCCTCCAGGTGCTGAGATGTCCCTTCCACCCTGCACCCCAGGTTCTCTGCCGTAGATTTCTCTCCTATCGTGTTCGTAACCTCCAGGAGCCCTCTGGCACCGACGCACACTCTCTCTCTCCTCTCCAAGGACACGTCTCCTCCTGGCATAGCCTGTTTGCTCCAGCCTGTTCCTTCGTTTCTGTGTTTTGATTTCTCTCTGTTATGTACATGCTTTCCGCGGAGGTCTGATGATTCCCAGCTGTTTGCTATCTGTAACAGAGGGACACCATGGAAGCCTTTTCTGTGCGGTTCCTTAGGGGGTGAGTTGCTTTCCCTTTCCGGGGACGGGGGTTGCTGGTCAATCCCCAGGGGAGAATTATCCAGTCTCCTGACTAGAAGGTACAGCCCATGTCTGGGAGCCAGAGAAGGAAGAAAGCTGATGCTCTCGAGGTTCAGGATGTAGCTGTTCTCTTAAGTTCCCTGTTTTTATCACTGATCACCTCCCCCACCCCGCCCCGTCCTCGGCTTCTGTCTTTGTTGGGGTGTGGGAGGGCATGGCGGGGGTCTCCTTCCTGCCTCTGTCCCCATGTGGTCAGCATCAGCCCACTCCCCTCCCACAGTCGCGTGTCCGCTCCCAGGCTCTGTGGTTTCTGCTTCCTTTTCCTGTTGCCAGGTGAGCGCTGAGCTCCTGTGTCTGGGCAGCTACTCATCCACCCACGTAAGTGCTTCCAACTCTGTGTTGCTACTGTCCCCTGTCCCCTTCTCTCTGTCTGACTGTGTTCATCCCACGTACTGTCCTTTTCAGGGAGTGTGGGAGAAAACAGAGGTGTCCCACCCACCATTTTAACCAAAACCCTATCACTGTATTTATTATGTGCTCTGGTGTCCATCGAGCTGAGCTCAGTTGCTCAGGCACGTCCGCCCCTCGCGACCCCGTAGACTGCGGCCGCCGCGCTTCCCTGTCCGTGTCTCCTGCAATGGCAGGCGGGTTGTGTACCACGGAGCCACCAAAGATGCCAGAGAAATTTCTTGACTGTGGTTTTCTGAGTTAATACGTGGGACGCGCAGGCTTGTGCTGAGTAAGAAGAGAAAATTCAGTGCCTGTGTTCAGGTCCTGAGATCCCTATTTCATCACGAGCACCCCTGTGACAACTCAGTCATCCAGTCCCGGACAGTCTGCTGTCTTCGAAGCAAATAATTAAAATGGACTTTGAGAGCTTGCCTGGTAAACCCATCCCCCTCTGGCTAGAAGCATTATGGATCCATTACTGCTCCAGGAGAAGAGGTTGGCTCAGACAGTCTTGAAAACAGGATATCAGCTCTCTAACTCAATATGATACAAAGGAAGGTAAGACAAGGAACGAGATGAAGCAGTGTATCTTCTGGATCCTTAGACACTGATTACCGGCCACTGCTCCGGAGGTCCCGAGCCTGCCCTGCGTCTTGCCTTCTGCTCCAGAGAGAGCCCACAGCCAGAGGACAGAGGGCAGGGGTTCTGTGGTTTGTTCTTCCTTTTCCTGTTGCCCGGTTGGCGCTGAGCTCCGTCACTGCTGGAGGGGAGCCCTAGAGGTGGGGGTGGGGGGAGGTCGGGCACGTGGGCTCTCTCCTGCCCCTCCCAGGCCTCCCCACACTCGTGGCTCCAACGAGGACCCTGACAAGATCTCCTTGTCCTGCCAGGGTTCTCGCTACTGTGACAGGAACTGCCTTTATGTGAGCGTCTGATGGTTAATATAAAAGATATTTTGTTGTTCAGCCGGTAAGTCTTGTCTGACTCTGCGACCCCATGGAGCGCAGCACACTAGGCTTCCCTGTCCATCACCATCTCCCAGAGTTTGCTCAAACTCATGTCTGTTGAGTCGGTGATGCCATCCAACCATCTCGTCCTCTGTCGTCCCCTTCTCCTCTTGCCCTCAATCTTTCCCAGCATCAGGGTCTTTTCCAATGAGTCAGCTCTTCGCATCAGGTGGCCAAAGTATAATAATAAAAGCTATTAGAACCATTAAAAATACATTTTGGAAAATTCTGTGAAGAACAAATAGAGAGAGGAAAATGGAAGCTTCTTGTTATGGGGCCGTTCACGCATAAAAAACTAGTAAGCATGTGCTTTTGGCGGACTTGGTTAGAGTTCCGTGCTCTCACCACCAGGGGCCCAGGTTTGATCCCTGGTTGGGGAACTAAGATCCCACAGCCCACGTGGCCAAGACGAAAGCAAAAAAGTCATAAGTAAAGCCCTGTAGCCATTGTCCAGCTGTAAAAATGACCCGCACACCACCAGTGTTGTAAGATCTATTCTTGCCATTCCCAGCACCCAGTCCCCATTCAATTAAAAAAAACATCTGCTAGGGTAGATTAACACACATTTCAGAGAGCATATCATTTTCATCTATAAAACCCTCTACACAGTCTCACTCGTTCATAACGTTTTTCCTTTTTCTTCCTCTCTTATGAAAAGCTACAGCGAAAAAAGTGAAACCCTTAGTGCCCTGGTTGTGTCCAACTCTGCGAACCCCCGGACTATGTCCCACCAGGCTTCTCTGTTCATGGGATTTCCCAGGCAAGAATACTGGAGTGCGTTGCCATGCCTTCCTCCTGGGGACCAAAGTTGGGTCTCCCGCATTGCGGGCAGATTCTTTACTGTCTGAACCACCAGGGAAGCCCCTACCACACCGTTATCATCACGACCTAACAAAACTACCAGTTCTTTATGGTATTAATACTCCAGTCCATCTAACACTTCAGTCCACATTCAAATGCCCCAGATTATCTGAAAAAAATATCTTTCTGCAGAAGACTTGTTTGAATCAAGAGCCTAATAAGGCACACTCATGTCAGGCTCACAGATCTCCAAAGCCTCTTAGTTGCTAATGGAAATTTTAACTTAAACATATTTATGCGCTTTCAGCACGAGGGCAGGCGTGCCACGGGCTCGGCTTTCTTCAGGGGCTCTGCCATTTTTATCTGGCGTGCATCCAAAGTTGGGAGTGCTCCCGAGGCATGTTTTTCCTAGACCTGTCCTGGCCTCGAGCATCCATTAGGGAGGTTAGAGTGGGACTTCTCGTCATTTTTGCTGTAAGTGCTTTCCACCTTAGTTACCAGGGCAACTAATCAAACTCTGGAGACAGCCGCTTATTAGATTTATGCATATTTAAGATTCTCCCTGTTGCATTAAAAGTTATAAATCCATACCGCAGATTGCAACAACGGAAGCAGTGAGATTTATGGAGACTGAGTCTGGTGATGAATGCATGGGTTAGGTATTATCTTAGAAGTGCTTTCAAGCAATCTGTCTCGAGTGGCTGCAGTGCAAGAGTAAGACTTTCCTTCGGGGACAGGCGCCGCTGGTACCAGCACTGCCGGTTACTCCTGTTCCGTGGGCTCCTCGTGTGTTTAAGCTCTACAGTCAGGCATCAGTCCTCCTCCCCTCGTGTTCAACTCCTTCTCATTTCGGGGCCGCCGTGTGCCAGGCACGTTACAGACCCGACCCCACCCACCGAGGAGGGGGCAGCCCCCACCCCGAGGGTGGAAGGCCCAAGGTCAGAGGTCACCGACTTTGAGTCAGTCTCCTGAGAGGGCCACAGGCAGGAAGGCCGGGGGTCTCCAAACGGGGGAAACAGGCTGCAAGTGTCAGACACTTTTTCTCTTTTTCTCTCTCCCTAAAGCGGCAGGAGCAAAGGAACTACAAAGGTTACGATTTTTCCTTCTTGATACAAATTTACAAAGGTTTCTCTTAAAATTCTGTGTCGTCATGACAACACCTGGCTCCACACGCACTGTTGTTGAGCCTTGAGCTGAGAATGCAGTTTCCTTATGGAAATGTTCGTCTTAAGCCGTGTCAAGGTACCTGTGCATTTACCCCAGACTCTGCCTGCAAGTCGGTTCCGCCCAAGACTCAGAACCCACTCGACCAACCAGGATGTTTCAGTCATGCATTGTGCTCCTAATCTGTGCTAATGAAACTGTATATTTGCTTAGAAGTCTGCCTTAAAGATTTCACGCCGATCGTTTGGTGGCCCGGGAAGACTCACCTGGTGCCAAGGTTATCTCAGTGCGTGTTGCGGGTGAGGGGCCTGGTGCCAGTCTCTGAGTTTGAGACACTCCCTTTCTCTAATTAGCGTTCACTTTCATGCATTGGAGAAGGAAATGGCAGCCCACTCCAGTGTTCTTGCGTGGAGAATCCCAGGGACGGGGGAGCCTGGTGGGCTGCCGTCTGTGGGGTCCCACAGAGTCGGACACAACTGAAGCGACTTAGCAGCAGCAGCAGCAGGAGCTATATAACATCCAGCTAAGACTAGCAGCGGAGCACTCTTTCTGCCCTCTTCTGATGTCTGTGTCAGAAGCTTTCTCTATCTCTATTATACTGTAATAAAACTTTAATACACAAAAGCTCTGAGCGATCAAGCCGCGTCACTGGCCCCGGATTGAATTCCTTTCCTCCCGCGGCCAAGAATCCCGCCGTCTTTCGCCGCTCAGCAGCAGCCTTTCAGCCCACCCCCGTCTTGGGACTGTCTGTAGGGTCGGTTAAGGGCGGTGCCGCGGCATTTCCAGCCCCGTGGGTACCTGCTCCGTGGAAGCCCCCGCAGACATACAGCTTCCCATCCACGGCGCCCGCACTGGTGGAGTTGGAGCGCAGCGCGAGCAGGGGCACGGGCATCGGGGGCCCCTCTCTCCAGAAGTCCCCGTCTGGGTTGTAGATCTCCACCACGTCCAGGCACTTCCGGACCTGGCCCTTGTCCCGGCCGACGCAGCCGATCCCACCTGCGGAGCAGACACAGGACAGAGTGACCTGGGTGGGGCGTCCCCGTGGGCATGCCCCCTGCCTGCGTGGCCCGCACCCCAGGCTCATAGCCTGGGCATTCTCATTCACTGGCACTTCTCCCGGGGTGCTTTCTTTCTTTTTTAAAATTAATTATTTTAATGGAAGGATAATTGCTTTGCAGAATTTTGCTGTTTTCTGTCAAACCTCAACCTGAATCAGCCATAGATCTACACACGTCCCCTCCCTGTTGAGCCTCCCTCCCATCTCCCTCCCATCCCACCCCTCTAGGTTGATACAGAGCCCCTGTTGGGGTTCCCTGGGACATACAGCAAATTCCCGTTGGCTCTCTAGTTTACATATGGTGATGGAAGTCTCCACGTTACTCTCTCCACACGTCTATCCTGAGATACTTGCTAAGCAGTGGTGAGGCCCGCTGTGCACACCGCCAAGCCCAACCCCATTGACCCCTGGTGCCTGTCGGTCTGTGCTCACGCTCAGGGCAGACGCACACTGGCTCTCAGGGACCCTCCCTTGAGAGGAAGACTTTGCCGTCTGAGTGTGAGGGTGGCCCAGTTCCGACATCTACCGTCCTGTGGTCGTGAGGATTCCAGGGACCTGGCTGTCGAGCAAACATCCTTTCCCCTCCTGGTCGCCAGTACGTTTCTCCCTCTCCTCCTGTTTTTGTTTTATTTCTGGCAGCACCGACTCCTAGCTTGTGGGATCTTACCTCCCTGATGAGGGATCAAAAGTGTACCCGGTGCAAGGCAAGGGCAGAGTCCTGACCACCGGGTCCCCTCTCCCTCTCTTCTCAAGGGGCAGGAATCTTCCCAGCTCAGGGCAGGGCCAGCCTTTGGTAAATTTTAGCTGTAGGGTTCAAAGGGAGGCCCCAAACCCGAATGCCCACTGTGTCTTCCGTTTTCGGCAACACGATGTATTCAACAGGTGCTGTCTGCAGCGCGCTCGGGATGAGCTGGGAAAGGACTGAGGCGTATTTCCTGCCGTTAGGAAGCTAAGGGGTGGAAAGCCACACGGACAAATAAACAGAGAGCAGGCATCATGACAGGCACCTCACAGGAGACACGGTTACGCTCGGAAGTCCAGAGGCTGCAACAAGCTCACAGAAACACCACGTACAGAACTATGGCTCTAAGTCCCACCCTCCACCGGGGCAGTGATGGCACAAGGATTTCCAAGCCACCGTAATAAGAAACAGGAGCTTGCCCCACAAGGAGAGGCTGTAAACGTCAGGCTGTCTCTGCCTGTCTGAAGTGCAGCTCCCGGGAAGCGGGTGAGGTCCCTGGAGGGGAAGGCAGTCCTCTCATCGGTGACCTCACTGCACACAGACCCCATCGGATGACCTGCTCTGCATGGCCCATCAGAGTCGGGACGGTGCCAGCCTCCGCTACCCCGGAGGGTCCCAGAAGGGTCGCGGCGGTGGGGGCACTTGGCTCTGGTGTCTACAGCAACACCGAGACCAGCATTGAGACCTCTTGGCTCTCACAGCCTCTGCCCAGAGCGTCGTGCCACTTAGAGACTAATCCCAGGACGCCTGGTGGCGTCTCTTCTGCCATTTAACCCCGTGCCCGCCCATGTGCGGCCAGCGGCCCTCGCCTCAATGTGTGGCCGGCGGCCCTCCCCGCCGTGTGCGGCCCTCCCGCCCACCACCGTGTGGTTTTCAGTCTTCCTTCCTTCGCTGTCGCTCAGTCGCTCAGTCGTGTCCAACTCTCTGCGACCCCATGGACTGCAACACGCCAGGCCTCCCTGTCCTTCACCATCTCCTGACGTTTGCTCAAACTCATGTCCATCAAGTCAGTGATGCCATCCAACCATCTCATCCTCTGTCACCCCCTTCTCCTCCCGCCTTCAATCTTGCCCACCATTGGGGTCTTTTCCAATGAGTCAGCTCTTTGCATCAGGCGGCCAAAGGATTGGAGCTTCCGTATCAGTCCTTCCAATGGCTATTCAGGGTTGATCTCCTTTAGGATGGACTTGTTGGATCTCCTTGCAGTCCAAGGGACTCTCAAGAGTCTTCTCCAGCACCACAGTGTGAAAACACCAATTCTTCGGTGCTCAGCCTTCCTCAGGGTCCAGCTCTCACGTCCGTACTCGTGTTACAGTGCGTGTCGCTCGGCCCTGAGTGAATGCGAGAGGACCGATGGGAATGGCTTGTTCTCACCCGGGTTGGGCCCACCCAGGGTAGAAGCGATGGAGGAGAGTGCGGGAGGAAGCCTTTTCTTCCCCCATTTTGCTGATGGAGTCTGGCCCGTTTCCTGTCTCAGGACACATCCAGGGGTGAAGGCTGTAAGCACAGGAAGCTCTTAGCGCTTTCTCTCTTCTCCGCCTGGATAAATAATTTAGCCCATTACTGTGCCAAGTCTGAGTGGCTGCACTTCCAAGGAGGGGCCACGCGAGCCTCAGTCAGCTGCACTCTCTGACGCTCACAGACCCACTTTCCCCCTGGCGCTGGGGTGGCCAGAAGCTGCTTCGTGCAACAGATCAGGGAGTCTCTGTCCGAGGGGCAGGACGGCTTTAAGGAAGAGGCTTTGTCCGTAGCCGCTGACCCTGGCAACCACCCGTCAGGTAAGAACGAGACCGCTTAGCTCCCGCTCCCTGAGATGGGGAGGGCGGTTGCCGGGCTGGTTTCTGTTGTTAATACGAGCGCTTGTGATGATCGGTCAGTGGAGGCGAGCAGAGGGCATGCGAGTCGCTGGTCATCAGGCCGGCACAGCCGGCAGCCAGCGCCCTGGATGAGATCAGAAGTTCACATAAAGCCCATCAGGGAAGCTCTCCCAGCATAATGTACAAGAAGCAGGGGGCTTGTGCTGGAGGTTGCTGGGATAATTGGAGTGCTTGTCACTTCCATCTCCATGTGGCTAAGTGCCTTTAATGGTGCCGTTCAGCCCTTCACGTAGCTGTGCCTGCTGCTTGGCTGGCAGAGCTCACAGGCTCCACTCGCGCGACACGGGCTCTGCCTTTGCTTATGACCGTCGGCCCCCGAACGCACCCCGTCTCCCCTGGATGTGATTCCACCACCAAGCACATTCTCGGTGGCCCTCTAGTCCCAGCGACTTACTGAGCTTAACCTGAAAGTGGAGGCTGATTATATAAACCATCCCACGAAAGCATGTCTTTATTAATAAGTCAGCGCCTGCACTAAGAGAGAAGGCTTTTGATCCTGCAATGGGATCAGAGCATCTTTAGAATTTCAATGAGCCGCCCCGGATCTCTCACTTCTGTGCCACCAGAGCCTGACTTGCCTGTATTCAGAAACAGGCGCACGGAAGTTCTCTTCACAAGCCCTACATCAGCGGACCTCCGGGGCAAAATACAAACCGTAATTCTCTTGGGGTGGGAGGGGGTAGATTACAGAAGAGGGTGCCTCTCTCTCCTCTTTTATTTCTACCAAGATGAAGATCTGCTCTTTGTGTGTTTGGTCATCATGGTCTTTCCCTGTTCGGAGATGAAATGTGTCCCCGCACAGAGTCTTGGCCAGGTGTTGGGGACGGCAGGGCGTGGTCCTTCCCTGACTTCCGCTAGGACCTGCTGTCCACGGGGCCTTGGCTGCAGTGCGGGGGTTGCTCCTGTGTCCCTCCCCCGCAGGCTGCCATCAGGAGCTTATTCTGCCCCGCTCTGGGCTGGACCCCAAAGGAAGGGTGATTCTGGAGCACTTCTGACAAGCTCCCAGAGTTGCTTCCATGGCTCAACAAGCTCTTTTTTTTTTTCGTCTAAAAGAAATATTTATTTGGTTGTTGTAGGTCTCAGTTGCAGCATGTGAGACCATGTTCCCTGATCAAGCACTGAACCCATGTCTCCTGCATTGGGAGCTAGGAGCCTTAGCCCCTGGACTTCCAGGGAAGTCCCTTAGCAAGCTTTAATAAATATATTCACTGCTGCCGGCTCCCATGGGCCTTGGAAAAAACCTGTGGGCTTTTGAAAACAGAAGATGAAAGTGGAGGTGTTGGTTGCTCAGTCGTGTCTGACTCTTTGCGACCGTAGCCCGCCAGGCTGCTCTGTCCATGGGAGTCTCCAGGCAGGAATCCTGGAGTGGGCTGCCACGCCCTCTTCCAGGGCATCTTCCCCACCCAGGAACCGAACCCAGGTCGCCCCCATGGCAGACAGATTGTTTACTGTCTGAGCCACCAGGACAGCTTTGGGCAATATAATTTCTCTAAGTCTCAAATGTCTCATCTGTAAGTTTTGGATAATAATTTCAGTTTCGTAAAGCGTTGCAAAGATTAACTTACACATGAAGGGGGAGAGTGGTGAGGAGGAGCAGAAGTGTGTTGCAAACCCAAGCATCACCGCTAGGACAGGAGTTTGATTTCTTCCCACACACCCGCGACAGCAAGCGGCCGGCATGCAGCAGGTCCAGGGGATGGCCATCCCTCCTCCATGTTCCAGGACGCTGTGTTAGAAAGCCGGTGTTCACGGGAGCCACTGAGGTCTTCGGTTTGCTTGCTCTCAACTTAATTATCTGCGTGTCTGTAATTAAGGGCTTGCTGACTGAAGGGGCGAATCTATTAAACGCTTCCTTCGAGGTTGGATGGAGGCGATCAGAGGCTGAAGCGCTGAGCGATAAGCTGAGCCTCCGGGCAGGGAGACAGGTTCCCTGACGGCGCATCAGGTCGAGCGTTTCGGGGGTGGGAACTGTCAGGTGCCCCACAGGAGGCAGGCGGGAGGGTCCTGTTTGGGGGCGGCGTCCGGGAGTGAGGCCGCCTCGGGTCGGGGGGAGGGGCTGCTCTGACTCACATGTGGGTGCAGTCTCTTCCTGACAATATAATGCCCGGGCGGCGTCATTCTCACTCAGGCTGCCTGCTCTCTTCTTTTATTCATATTTATTTATGTATGGCTGTGCTGGGTCTTCATTGCTGTGCATAGGTTTTTCTCTAGTTGTGTCCATGGGCTTCTCATCGCGGTGGCATCTCTCGGTGCAGGGCACAGGCTCTAGGGCGTGCGGGCTTCAGTAGCTGTGGCCCGTGGGCTTAGTTGCCCCGTGGTTTTTGGCATCTTCCCGGGTCAGGAATCAAACCCATGTCCCCGCGCCGCATTGGTATACAGATTCGTTGCCACTGAGCCACCAGGGAAGAGCTCTGCTTTTCTTCTGCTCTCATTTAGGAGTTCCAGATGTGAAGCCTGAACCCCAGAAGATACAACTTCACTTCTTGTCCCTTGTTAGTTAACTCAGGGCTCTAATGGGTATTTTCAGAAAAGAAAAAAAGCCCTTCAGCACACGGTGAAAGGCAGGGCCACCTGCCTTCACAAACTCCCCGGCCACGCCCAGGAGTGTCCGGCTCACCACCCGGGCAGCGTTGCTCTGTGTGTGGCGCCCTGCTCACCCTCTGACCCTGCCCGTCCATCAGCAGCCTGCTTGCTCTTCCAAACAGATGATCGGGGAAAATCGAATAAAAGAGCTGAAAGACCAAGTTCCACTGGTTAGCGCTCGACTCTGCTTGACTTTGGAGGGAAATTCGAGTGCGTCAAGTGTCTGACAGTTACCAAGTGGGAATGCAGACAGTTGACAGAAGTTCTGGCTCCAAGTCCCGGGCACCAAAGAAGCTGCAGCCTTATCTGTGGCTGATTCTGGACAACCGCTGGGCTTCCCTCCGGCCCAGTCCTGGGTGTCTGTGGGACTCAGCGTGCCTTGCCCCTCTGCTCTTCCAGACGCTGACCCATCTCTGCATCGTTTCTGCCCTGACCGTCCTCCCCAGCTCGTCCTGCAGGTCCCAGCAGGTCCAGGAGCTGAGCCCGCAGGGGGGTGAAGGGAATGCCTGCCAAGGTCAGAACCTCGGAACTGGCCTCCCGGCACCTCGCCACCCTCAGGCCGGAGCCCCCAGACGTCTCGGGTCTGTCCGTCTCCCGGAGGTGTGCCTGGCTTTCAGCCATCCCTCTGCCCACTCCTCCCCTCCCTGCCTGTCTCCCTGGCCGCCCTGTTCGCGGCACCCTGTGCTTCAGGCTGGCTCAGCCTGGGCCCCGAACAGTGAGGTAGTTCCCCTCTAGACCTCTGTGGAGGCTGGTCTCTGCCTGGACGGGTCTCTCCTCCCCAGGAGGACAAATCCCTACTTCAAGGCTCAGCTCAGCCATCACCCCGAAGAAAGGCATTGTGTCTCTGCAGGCGGCCATTCCCTCCTGCAGGTGCCTGCTGCTCTGTGAACAGAGATCAAGGTTCCTATAAAGATGCTGGTCCTGTGTGTCTTTCTGGGCTGCAGGGTGGACAGCAGAAGGGTGTCTCGTTCACAGCCGTGTACCCCACGCTCCTCACTGGGGCAGACAGTCGGGAAACAAAACTTAACTGAGTGTGTGCGTGGTCCAGCCCCTTCCCCACATCGTGGGTACCATTTTCTTCTTCTACTCTTCTGTCAAAACACAAAGTGACGACTAGCTTTCTGGAACTGGTCAAGCCCTAAGTCCAAACAGCTGAACACTCACTTCCTGTCAGATTATAAACACGGTCTGCGTAAGGACACAGGACTCCCGGGGCAGATACGGAGCTTGTCGGTGTCTGTCGTGGGCTCACCTTTGCCCCCAGGTCTGCCTGCCTGAAGAGTCACTGACCTCCCTAACTCGGGCTGGATGTACCCTGCAGGACACAGGCTGAGTTTATACCAACAACTCTGTCTGGTGACCGAGAAAAGGTGCTTTAATCAGGTGTACTCCTCAGCTTGCGAACGTAGACGCACAGATGGAAAGTGTGAAGGCAGAGTATGCAGCATTCTGTTCCCTGAGGTTCTTCTAAAGGGGGCTTGATAGTGTGTGGTGAATAGTTACTGTAGAGAAAAGACCTCGGGGCTTCCCCGGTGGCCCAGTGGTTAGCACTCCAGCGCTTTCATAGCTGGGCCCAGGTTTGATCCCCGGTCGCTGAACTAAGGTCCCACAAGCTGCACAGAACAGCAAAATAAAAAAGTCTTAATAAATACGGCATATTGACCTCGTGTCTAAATAAAATCATTTATAGAAAGTGATAATTTGTGCTCATTCCTATATCTACCCAAGAAAGGGGAAAGGAAGGGAGTATCGAAAAAATTATCACACACACGAATCAGGATAAACTACTCGAAGATAATGCATTGTACTCAAAAACGACAGGATTTTAAAATCGATATCTTCTTCTTTAAAGCATTAAAAACTTTCCATTTCAACTCTTCATGCTGTTTTAAAACATATACTACATTATCCCTGCCTTAGTGAACTGATGATACCAGAGTCAAGGTTCTCTTAAGGACTGAGAAGTAACTATACACTCTGCTTCCACAGCATGCCCCAGACACAGACGGTTCTGTACACCAGGCCGCGTGGAGACAGACCTGGACTTGCTTTGCTGAACGAATACTTGGTTTTGGTGTGGCTTTGAGCAATTTACCTCTTTTCATGACAGCAAAGCATAGGAAGTGTACTGCCCAGGGTTTCGGCTGCACCCTTACGCTCCTCTGCAAACACAAACAAGTCAGAGACCCAGACAGCGTCCGCCAGACGTCTCTCATCTGTTCTTGGTAGCGGCCTCATCCCTGTCCACCCGGGCTTTCACACCGGAGCAGCTTCTGACATTCTCTGCTTTCAGCGTCAAAATCGCTGTGCACGTCTGGTTGGTTTTATGTGTATATATAATTTCATGTATTTATTTTTGGCTGTGCTGGTCTTAGTTGCGGGGCAGCTTTTCTCTAGTTGCGATTTCTCACTGCGGTGTCTTCTCTTGTTGGTGAGCGCGGGCTCCAGGGCGTGTGAGCTTCAGCAGTTGTGGCTCACCAGCTCAGTTGCTCCGAGGCCTGTGGGGTCTCCCCAGACCGGGATCAGAGCTGTGTCTCCTGCACAGGCAGGCAGACTCTTCACCTCTGGGCCACCGGGGAAGCCCCTCCAGTTACCTTTAAGCAATCTGTACGTATATTTCGGACGTTGACTTCCTGTCTCTCCGAGGTGCTGGAGAGCAAGTCTAAGCCTTTGTGTGTGTGGTTTGTGGGTTTTTTTTGTGAATAAACCTCAGTCTTGGGAAATTGAAGGCAAATAAGAAATACAGCATTACAATTATATATCGATCCAACAGAGAGCAAGTTCGCACTAACCGCCACACTGAAACGTGGAACTGCCGACTCTGGGTCTGTAGGAGATCAGTGATGAAAGTGACTAGAGCTGAGTTGTGACGTGAGTTCAGTTCAGTCGCTCAGTCACGTGGACTCTCTGCGGCCCCGTGGACTCTCTGCAGCCCCGTGGACTGCAGCACGCCAGTGAGAATCCCAGGCAAACTCTGGCCTCTGGGAGCCCTTGATTCTGGGCTCCCCAGTGAGGGCGCCAGGTAATCAAGGCGAAAGCCCTTCACAGGGTTCCCTGGAAAGACCTCTCATGGGTACTGACCGCAAAAACACGGCGAGCCATTCTCTCTGGTTCAAAGCCACTTCAGCTGTTGCGTCTCTAAACTCAAGTCTGCTCTCAGAATAAAGGCGGCACTGGGACTCCCCACTGAACTGCTTTGGCCGTTGAAAAGGCACCTTCTTTCCTTGTCCAGCATGAGCCTAAGAAGCGAATCTCTAGGCCCAGAAGACTCTCAGGCTGAGATCAGAGCACACCCAGAGCCCGCCCTGAGGACGTGCAGACACAGGGAGCTCCGAGCAGTGCCTGACCTGTGTTCCTGGGACACGCGCTGTGCAGGGGGGTCCCCTGTCCCTTCACCTCTGGTCTTTCCTAAACACCAGCCGGGGCGGCTCATGCACCAGAGGCTTAGTCAGTGTGGTGAGCATATGAAAACACCCTCCCTGAACACAGTGTCTCCTCTTCCCTTCCTCACCCAGCATCTGAACTTTGCCACATGCATCCCTGCGGGCATTCATACCAGAGTCGCCCAGCGTTTCCCACAGACCAGACCCCAGGCCCCACTTCAGACCTGCCAGCCCAGAATTCGCCACAGGTCGGGGCCAGGAATCTGCCATTAATGAATAGCTTGGGTGATATGACACATGTTTATATTTTTTAAAACCTGCTTCAAGGGGACTTCCCTGGTGGCCCAGTGGTTAAGACTCTGTGCCTCCAATGCAGGGGGCACAGGTTCAAACCCTGGTGCAGAAACTAAGATTTCACAAGCCGCTTGCTGCAGCAAAAAAAAAGTAAAAATAAATTAAAAAAAAATTTTTTTAAAGCTTACTTTGCAAAACATTAAAAAAATACTGCTTCAAATTTTATCAAAAGACATAAACAGGCAAAATCAGAACAATGATGAAGCTTGGTCCTCTCGTAATTCACCTCTGGACTGCTTACTGACACGCATTTATTGCAGCAACTGGAACCTTCCACGTAACCACCCCCATCGAGGGGTGCCATCACCCAGTGAAAACGACCCCATGGCCCCGTGGGGAGACTTGGTATTAGCTGGCTGCCTGGACAGGAAAGTGAAAAATCTGTGCTTTGCAAAATTCCCTACAACGCCTGGAACTCTGACGCTGTTTGAGGCTTTTTGCCCTGGTGGAGGAGCAGGAGAGAAAGGTCAGTTCCATCAACTGATGTTTGTGAGCGCCGGTCACGAGGGGCAGCCAGGCCGGCGGCCAGAACGGACACACCCAGACGAGCGGGTCAGCTCTCTGCCCCTGGGTGTCCGGGGAGCCTGGCCAGAGTCCTGCTGAGAGCAGCACCCCCGATTCACACAAAGCACCTCGAGGGGTGGCGTCCTGCCAGACCCTGAGGGTGCACTGGTCTAGACGCAGAGGCTTAAAAGCAGAGGGGAGAGAGGAAAGCCAGCTGCAGAAGGGAGGCTTGTTCGGGGGTGACCCCCAGGGCCTGCGGTGTGGCGGACAGGGATGTGGCCGAGTGGCTGCCGGGGCCGGCCCAGGACAGGTCTCAGCATTTCCACAAATAGCTCTCCCGGCTCACTTTCTATATTTGACTTCGCCTGACCCATCAAGTTAAAGGAACTTCGGCATCCAATTTGGCTTTTTAAAAACACTTGAGGAAAACCCCAGGCATATTTATGAGTGCACTGCCATTGCAGAAGAAGCATACTGCGCCCAAAGCTGCAACTGATACTATGAAATCCGAATTCTGTCTCACAAAAACTGTTTTCAGAGAGAGAACCCTCGGTATCACATTCTGTCAGTATTTTATAGCAGAGCATCCAGAGTTGGGTTTAATGAGGTGGAGCCCAGAAGGTTTTCTTTCTCAGAACTTTACCACAAAGAGTGTACAGAGGACTGCTCCGGCAGTCCCGGGGCTAAGACGCCACCTTCCAATGCAGGGGGTGCAGCTGTGATCCCTGGTCGGGGGCCAAGATCATGGCATCCGGTCCCATTGCTGCATGGAAGCGTAAGGGTAAAAAGTGGAGACAGTGACAGATTTTATTTTCTTGGGCTCCAAAATCACTGTGGATGGTGACTGCAGCCATGAAATTAAAAGATGCTTGCTCCTTGGAAGGAAAGCCATGACCAACCCAGAGAGCATATTATTCTGCTGACAAAGGTCCGTCTAGTCAAAGCTGTGGTTTTCCCAGTATTCATGTATGGATGTGAGAGTTGGACCATAAAGAAAGCTGAGCACTGAAGAATTGATGCTTTTGAACTGTGGTGTTGGAGAAGACTCTTGAGAGTCCCTTGGACTACAAGGAGATCCAACCAGTCCATCCTAAAGGAGATCAGTCCTGAATATTCATTGGAAGGACTGATGCTGAAGCTGAAACTCCAATCCTTTGGCCACCTGATGCGAAGAACTGACTCATTGGAAAAGACCCTGATGCTGGGAAAGATTGAAGGCAGGAGGAGAAGGGGACGACAGAGGATGAGATGGCTGGATGGCATCACCGACTGGATGGACATGAGTTTGAGTGAGCTCCGGGAGTTGGTGATGGGCAGGGTTCTGTTAAGACACAGCCCCTCTTCCCTGCTCTTCCTGAGAACCGGCTGCCCAAGGGAGCTCTCAGGAAAAAGTCGGCGTGGAAATCAACTTATTTAAAATACCTGGAGTTTTTAAAGGGCATCATTGGCTCAGTGGTAAAGAATCTGCCTGCAATGCAGGAGATTCGGGTTTGATCCCTGGGTTGGGAAGATTCCCTGGAGGAGGAAAAGGCAACCCACTCCAATATTCTTGCCTGGAGAATCCCATGGACAGAGGAGCCTGGAGGGCTACCATCCTTGGGGTCGCAAAGAGTTGCACACGACTGAGTGTGCATGCAGTTTACTCATAAGGCTTCCTGGAGACTATTTAAATTATTTTAAGTGCTCCAGAAAGTCACCACCAGAAGACTTCCCTACTAAACACACACGTAAAAATACACACGTAAACGCGTGAACAGAAAGTCACCACCAGAAGAGCTTCCCTACTAAATACACATGTAAATGCATGGACAGTGGAGTCACTTTAGCAACAACCTAGACAGACGCTTTCCTGAATTGTTATTTTATTTTTAAACATTTATTTATTTATTTCGTTATGTCAGGTCTTAGTTGCAGCATGCGGGACCTAGTTCCCTGACCAGGGATCGAACCCAGACCCCCTGCGTTGGAGGTGCAGAGTCTTAGCCACTGACCCACCAGGGAAGTGCCTGTATTTGTATGTTAAGAAGGAAATATATAGTTCTCCAGGAACAACCTCCCAATAGCTTACTAAGGCACTCTTTGCTAGTCTGTCATAACTTCTGGGGTCATTTTCATCTAAATTCAAATTATTCATGGTGTCTGTCATGATGTGGTTTTCCAATATGGGCATTTTCACAATAAACATTTAGTACAGATTTTAACTTAAATCTTTACAACGCGAATCAAACCTCCAGGGGCAGCATTAGCCAGAGAGAGCGCCCGGCAGTCTGACGTGCGCAGCTTTAGCTCCTACAGGAGGAATACGTCCTGGTCAGTATTCCCCCCATGCAGGGGCAGGCTGTATGAATGAACACCGGGCCACTGCGCGTGTCCTCGAGGGGAGGGCGGGAGGAGAGTAGAAAGACGGGTCCTTTGACTCCAAAGGCCTGGGGACAGGCGATCCCAGCACCAGGATGCCCCCTCCGGGCCGCGAGGCCAGCGCGGACACCTGCCGGGGCAGGAGCTGGAATACCTCATGCTTCTGAGGATGGGAAAGAATCTGGGGCCATGTTAGGACACTACAGTGTAAGGGCACCCCCTGCCACTTTTTTAAAAACACGTTTTTAATTGGTGGCTCAGAGAGTCAAGAATCCGCCTGCAACGCAGGAGACCTGGGTTCCATCCCTGGGTCGGGAAGATCCCCTGGAGAAGGAAATGGCCACCCGCTCCAGCATTCTTGCCTGGAGAGTCCCATGGACGAGGAGCCTGGTGGGCTACAGTCCACGGGGTCGCCAAGAGTCAGACACGACTGAGCGAGTAACGCACTGACACACACACACCTGTTTTGTTGCTGTTTTGTTGTGTTTGTTTTTGGTTGCTTTGTGAGGCACGTGGATGTTAGTTCCTCGAGCCGGGACCAAACCCACGCCCCCTGCATGGGAAGTGAGAAGCCTTAACCATCGGACCGCGGAGGGAGCCCTCCCTCCCCAGCTTATTTCACAAGGTAATAATCACCATCTCTACTGTTTCCTGGGCTCCTGAACACACAGCACAGCCTTCATCTCTCTTAAGTGCCTCGTTTTATGAACGAAGAAAACAGACTCAGAGAAGTCAACCCACTTGCTGGAAATCATAAAGTGAAGTCGCTTAGTTGTGGTTGACTCTTTGCAACCCCGTGGACTGCAGCCCACAAGGCTCCTCTGTCCGTGGGACTCTCCAGGCAAGAATGCGGGAGCGGGTGGCCATTTCCTTCTCCAGGGGATCTTCCCGACCCAGGGATGGAACCCAGGTCTCCTGCGTTGCAGGCAGACGCTTTACCGTCTGACCACCAGGGAAATCACAGGGTATTCGTAACTTACAGGGTAGGGTCTGTCTGCAGGAGGAACTTTGTTTCAGCCAAGAAGCCACTTGGGGAGTCTTTGTACAGATGGGATTAACTCAGAAGACTTATAAAACCATAACCCGGTGAAGGTGAGGCCGTTCATCACACAGCCCAGACTGCCCCTTGTGACTACCTCCCTCCCTGCGATAGTTAGATCTGAGGCTTCCCAGTCCCTGTGGCTTCAGCTCTGTAACGGTCCCCCTCACATGACAGAGGCCAGACCGCACGCCCAGCACACGGGTGCAAACCCCGAACAGAGGCAGCAGCGGGGCCGTGATGGGCATCGGAACTTGACTCTGCAAAACCTGGAGTCTGTGCTGAAAACACCTGGCCTACTGGCCCCAGAGGACGTATCAGTACGGTCTGTGCGTCTGCACAACGGCGGACACGGGCAGTGCAGGTAGGTCGTCTGCACAGTCTCGTCTGGACGGGGCGCGACAGCAGTGGGAAGTGAAGAAAGCGTAACGGCAGCGAAGGGCAAAGGAAGGGCCGTCGAGACGCGGCAGCCAGCAGAAGCCGTCCTTCGAACCCAGGGGACGGCACGCACACGCAGGGAGTGCGACTTTGATGCTCATGATGACCGAGTCACTTTTAAAGTTACTTTAGCTTTGAAGTGGGACAGATTTGGGTCTGAATCCCAGATTTAATCACACTGGGTGATAAAAGGAAACAGAGGCCTTCGCTTCCAGGCTGTTGTGAAAACTGACCGTGCGTGGAAACAGCACCTGGCGTTCAGTGATTCTTCGGTAACTATTACTTTCCCTCCAAGTGATTTCTCACGAGATAGAGAAGAATGTGATAACTTAACATTGTTTTTTTCTAGTTAAAGATGTTGGCCAAAATTTGACACTTAAAGGTGCTGGCACGGGGACTTCCCTGGTGCTCCAGTGGCCGCACGTGCTCCCGTGTGGCAAAACCCACCACAGTATTGTAAAGTAATCACCCTCCATTAAAGTTGATTAATTTTTTAAAAAGAAAGGAACCAAGATTTCTCAGAGAATCTTACCAAGTTTTGCATAAATATCATCTGAAAAATGAAATGGAAAACTTACATAAATACCACGGAAACACACATGAAAGAAAATGATCTCGAAAACGCTGAAAAACAAAGAATCCACCGTGCATTGCAGGGGAATGCAGGTTCCATCCCTGGTCGGGGAACTAGGATCCCGCCTGTCGTGGGACAGCTAAGCCCACGCGTTGTAACTACTGAGCCCCACTGCCACAACTAGAGAGTCCGCGCACCTCAACGAAAGATCCCGAACGACGAAGCTAAGACCCAACACAGCCAAATAAGCAAAATGGTCAAGATGCTGGCATCAATTATCTGGAAAATGTAGCTATACAGACTCTCAATTTCCAACGCCAGGAAAAGTTTCTGCACTACCGCGAACTCAGACTGCAAAGCTGGACAGTCCACCCACTTAAAGGCAGTGTTCCTGTAAGTAAGACGATGAACCTTTTGCAGACAAAGGCCTTGTCCATGTGATCATCTACGTGCTGCTGGACAAGTAACAATAACACAAAGATTCAAAATGCAAACGCCCATTAAGGTGAGCCAGCAGGAGACTTTAAACACAGAGTCGAGGGAGCTTTGCGCTTTCCTGGGTGCACCCAGGAGTTACGGCACAGAAAACCTTGTCTTTTTTTATACCACACCGTGGCGGCTCAGCGGCGAAGAATCTGCCTGCCAACACAAGACACCTGGGTTCGATCCTTGGGTCAGGAAGATCCCCTGGAGAAGGAAATGGCAACCCACTCCAATATTCTTGCTGGGAAAATACCATGGACAGAAGATCCTGGCGGACTACAGTCCATGGAACTGCAAAGAGTCAGACACGACTTAGCGACTGAACAACAAACAACAATTCTTTTTGTAAATGGACTCTAATCTGAAAAACGAGTCTCAGAAAAAATGCACTGGAATGGAAGATTGCTGACTTAGATCTAACATGGGATGAACATTTTCAAAGAATTTCAGAAAGTAAACAGAACTGGACACACACCCATTAGGGATCTTAAACCGAGGTGCTCCAGATGACCCCCAGAAGCGTCTGGTCCACGGACAATCCTTGAACTAAGAAGTGTGTGTTCAGTTGCTAAGTCATGTCTGACTCTTTGCGACACCATGGACTGCTGCACATCAGGCTTCCCTGTCCTTCACTATCTCCTGGAGCTTGCTCAAACTCATGTCCATTGAGTTGGTGATGCCATCTAACCATCTCATCCTCTGTCGTCCCCTTCTCCTCCCACCTTCAATCTTTCCCAGCATCAGGGTCTTTTCCAATGAGTCAGTTCTTCGCATCAGGTGGCCAAAGAATTGGAACTTCAGCATCCATCCTTCCACTGAATATTCAGGGTTGATTTCCTTTAGGATTGACTGATTGGATCTCCTTGTTGTCCAAGGGAGTCTCAAGAGTCTTCTTCAGCACCACAGTTCGAAAGCAACGATTCTTTGGCGCTCAGCCTTCTTTATGGTTCAACTCTCACGTCCATACATGAGAACTGGAAAAACCATAGCTTTGACTAGATGGACCTTTGTTGGCAAGGTGATATCTCTGCTTTGTTATACGCTATCTAGGTTTGTCATAGCTTTTCTTCCAAGGAGCAAACGTCTTTTAATTTCATGGCTGCAGTCACCATCTGCAGTAATTTTGGAGCGCAGAAAATAAAGTCGGTCACTGTTTCTGTTTTTTCCCTCATCTATTTGCTATGAAGTGATGGGACTGCAAGGAGATCCAACCAGTCCATTCTGAAGGAGATCAGCCCTGGGATTTCTTTGGAAGGAATGATGCTAAAGCTGAAACTCCAGTACTTTGGCCACCTCATGCAAAGAGTTGACTCACTGGAAAAGACTGTGATGCTGGGAGGGATTGAGGGCAGGAGGAGAAGGGGATGACAGAGGATGAGATGGCTGGACGGCATCACTGACTCGATGGACGTGAGTCTGGGTGAACCCCAGGAGTTGGTGATGGACAGGGAGGTCTGGCGTGCTGCGATTCATGGGGTCGCAAAGAGTTGGACACGACTGAGCGACTGAACTGAACTGAACTGATGGGACTGGATGCCATGATCTTAATTTTTTTAAATGTTGAGTTTTAAGCCAGCTTTTTCACTCTCTTCTTTCACCTTCATCAAAAGGCTCTTTAGTTCCTCTTCTCTTTCTGCCATTAGAGTGGTATCTGCATATCTGAGATTGTTGATATTTCTCCCAGCAATCTTGATTCCAGCTTGTGATTCATCTAGCCTGGCATTTCACATGATGTACTCTGCACAGAAGTTAAATAAGCAGGGTGACAATATACAGAAGACGTACTCCTTTCCCAATTTTGAACGAGTCTGTTGTTCCACGTCTGGTTCTGACTGTTGCTTTTTTTCTAACTGTTGCATACAGGTTTCTCAGGAGGCAGGTAAAGAGGTCTGGTATTTCCATCTCTTTAAGAGTTTTCCACAGTTTGTTGTGATCCACATGGTCAAAAGCTTTAGCATAGTCAATGAAGCAGAAGTAGATGTTTTTCTGGAATTCCCTTGCTTTTCCTATGATCCAATGGATGTTGGCAATTTGATCTCTGGTTCCTCTGCCTTTTCAAAATCCAGTCTGTACATGTGACAGTTCTTGCTTCGTGTACTGTTGAAGCCTAGCTTGAAGGATGTTAAGGATTTCCTTGCTAACATGTGAAATGAGCGCAATTGTGCGGTAGTTTGAACATTCTTTGGCATTGCCTTTCTTTGGGTTTGGAATGAAAACTGCCCTTTTCCAGTCCTGTGGCCACTGCTGAGTTTTCCAAATTTGCTGGCATATTGAGTGCAGTGCTTTAACAGCATCTTCTTTTAGGATTTGAAGTAGCTCAGGTGGAATTCCATCACCTCCACTAGCTTTGTTCGTAGTGATGCTTCCTAAGGCCCACTTGATTTCACATTCCAGGACGTCTGGCTCTAGGTGAGTGATCACACCATCGTGGTTATTCAGGTCATTAAGACCTTTTTTGTACAGTTCTTCTGTGTATTCTTGTCATCTCTTCTTAATCTTATCTGTTTCTTTAGGTCCTTGCCATTTCTGTCATTTCTTGTGCCCATCTTTGCGTGGAATGTTCTCTTGGCATTTCCGCTTTTCTTGAAGAGATCTCTAGTCTTTCCCATTCTATTCTTTTCCTCTATTTCTTTGCACTGATCACTGAGGAAGGCTTTCTTATCCCTCCTTGCTCTTCTCTGGAACTGTGCAGTCAGTTGGGTGTATCTTTCCCTTTCTCCTCTGCCTTTTGCTTCTCTTCTTTCCTCAGCTGTTTGTAAAAACTCTTCAGATTCATTTTGCCTTCTTGCATTTCTTTTTCTTTGGGATAGTTTTGGTCACCGCCTCCTGTACAATGTTAGGAACCTCTGTACATAGTTCTTCAGGCCCTCTGTCTATCAGATCTAATCCCTAGAATCTATTAATCAATTTCACTGTATAATCGTAAGGGATGTGATTTAAGTCCTACTTGAATTGCCTAGTGGTTTTCCCTACTTTCTTCAGTTTAAGTCTGAATTTTGCAGTAAGGACTTCATGATCTGAGCCGCAGTCAGCTCCTGGTCTTGTTTTTGCTGACTGTATACAACTTCTCCATCTTTAGCTGCAAAGAATATGGTCAACCTGATTTCTGTATTGACCATCTGGTCCTTTCCATACAATTTACAAAAACGACCCTGTTGGTTTTACTTCACATTTAGCTTAGTCGTGTTTTCACGCTGGGGAGGGGCTGGGGATCTCATTGCGCTTCCATCGACAATCACTTCTCTCCCACTTTCGACTGCCTCCAGCTGCAATATAATCAGTAGATCGGCCCTGTGCTCCTTGAGTTCCATAGACATCAATCCCAGGAGACTGGTCCTAGCATTGATGTTATCTCTACTGGGCGATGGCACTGCATGTGCTTATAACAAAAGCAACAAATGTATACCCAGAGGAAAAACTTAATTATGATCTCAAGTGAGTCTCCTAACTGAGGCAGTCGTAAAGCATGTGACATAATGTTCTTGTGCTTAAAATCACACAACTATTAACGTTGCAGTGCTTTAATTATTTTCCTTCATGCTGTGCTCGCAGCCAAGAGATAATGGCTCCCACTTAGATTAAAAAAAAAGAAACTACTCAAAGCCTTGGTTGCTTTCAGCCCATATTTCTTTTTTTTTTTTTTTTGCCATTTCTCTGTTACCCATTATTTTTGCCAGTTGGCCAGCACTGCAGAAGGGGTTGAAATAAAGACTCGGCATCATTTCACCAGCGCACTCAGCCTGTCTCAGCCCGTCTGCCCATGCTCATGGGAAGGCAGGCTGGCGTGATGTTAGGAGGAGGGAAGCAGCTTAGACGAGGGCTGGGAAGGACAGGGAGGCACCAAGGATGCTCTGGAGTCGCTCGGACCCACCTCAGTGGGAAGGAACCAGCCTCTCACCAACCCCTATTGGCCAGCGCAAGACCACACACACTCATTTCAGAGATAAAACAAATGCATTCAGAGAAGACATCATTTGATGAACCTTAGTGGAATTCTGGTGAGTGAGGCAAAGTGAAGAGGGCTGGCATAACCTGTGGCATTTTTTTAACCCTCTACCTGTTTCTTTAATTAGTGCCGAGAACCAGTTTGTTGTTAAAGCCTGTGTTTTGATCCACGTAAGGTGGCCAAAGGCTTCTTGCCTTTTCCCAGCATTTTACCTGGTGGGCATATAATGAGGTATCACTACTGGATTCCAGACGACGGAAAAATTTGATAAAAGTAACCTTGCTTTCAACACGTCAGTGGACTTTCCTGTAATCTTATCTGACTGTGCTCTAGAAAATAAAAGAAAATTGGAGGCTAGTGCTGTGTGTGGCTGAACTGGGATGCGAGAAGAAAGAACATTTCATTGTCATGGAGGCAAACTGGGGAGAAAAATAAAAGGAGGTATTTAGCTTCTCCTCACCCAGAACATAAATCTCACTGTTGACCACGGCTGTGCTGAACCGGTACTTCGAGTACTTCATGGGCGCCCGCTCCGTCCATTGGTCTTGGCTGGGGTCGTATCTCAACAGCTTGTTGCTCAATCGATCAGGTTCTTCGTCAGGAAGATCCATCTATATGAAATATGACAGCCAATATAATAACAGCCCATTTAGAGATCGTTGTGAGCACATGAGTGCAATTAATCAAAGCAGACAGCCAACAAGATAAGTAGAGGTTAACTACAGTGACTTGTATTCACAGACACACCAAATCCCAAGGCTTGGGATTATAAGTACCGTGTCAATAGCGGAAGGATTTATATTCTGTGCTAATGGGGCTAAGGTGTTGGTTTTAGCAAAGAACCTGTGATTTCAGCAGGGAGACAGTATAGCGTTTTTTTAAAAATGAAGCATTGCAAAGCCTTAAAAAATCAAGCCAAGGTTTATTGAACACTATTTAAAGTGTAATTTTATTTTACCAAGCTTTATAGTGGTTGGTTAAATAATACTTGTGAGAAACTAACTTTAATAATTTATAAAGCGTTTTTCTTTAGAACATTTTTATAATCGAAATAGAGCAAAACTAAAAAAACAATTGAGTGTTTTAGTAATGAGAGTATTTTTATACCATAGTATAGGAGTGGTTTGAATTTAATTTTAAAGATACATGGATTAATAGAAATTATTTGCAGTTATTTTTGTGTATTTATTTTATATTTGTTGTTCAGTCGCTGAGTCATGTCCAGTGCTTTGCGATCTCATGGACTGTAGCCCACCAGGCTCCTCTGCCCATGGGATTTTCCAGCAAGAATACTGCAATGGGTTGCCATTTCCTTCTCCGGGGGATCTTCCTGGATCAGGGATCAAACCCATGTGCCCTGCATTGGCAGGTGGGTTCTTTACCACTGAGCCACCAGGGAGGCCCCATTTATTATATATGTTTATAATAAATGTATATAAATATATATAATAAATGTGTGTATATATATAATGAGTAGAAGCATTAGAAGCTAAATACACGTAGATGTACGTGGCTTTCCCTACTCCTAAATTCCCAGCAACACGGTGACAAACCTCAGGTAAAGTGGTATTTCCGTCTGCAGCCCGTTAGGAGCCCCTAAGGCGCCAAAAGCCAGAGATGACGGAGCAGCTTTTGCTTTTGTTTCCGTGCAGGTGTCCAACACAGAAATAATTTCCTTGCTTATGAAAGTCACACAATTAGCTTTTGCTCAGGGTAATAATCACTATACTGCCATCACAGCCCCAGGCTGTCTTGCAATTTAATGTATTGTATTCTGTACAGATTAGCAAAGGCTTTCATTATCCAGGAAATGGTCACATGTTCAAAGACATTATAAATTAGGAAATACTGACTTTATTGTTTTAATTTTCCTTATAATTTAAGTATTTAATCTCTACTTTAGTGTTAAAAAATCGAAGGAAAGCTTTTCTTTGGAGCATGTTCATGCAAAATTAACTACGTAATGAATAGCTCTGAAAAAGCTTAATTACAAATACTCTGTCAGGTTTCAGCTACTAGCTGTGATTAAATCTAAGTTAATTTTCAATGCGTAGCATGAATTTACAACATGTATTAAATGTGGTTTAAAATTTTAAGAACAAGTGTGATACATCCTACAAGGCAGAATGGAAGCTCATGAAACGAGCAAAGAGACGCATCAGACAACTGAGGTGTCATGAAGCAAATCCAGAGAAAGGAGGACTCATACAGGCAAAAATAAAACTAGTCTATGTCGTGTGAAGCTCCAGTCCTTTGGCCACTTGATGCAAAGAGCTAACTCATTGGAAAAGACCCTGATGCTGGGAAAGACTGAGGGCAGGAGGAGAAGAAGGAGGCAGAGGATGAGATGGTTGGGTGGCGTCACCGACTCAATGGACACGAGTTTGAGCAAGCTCTGGGAGACGGTGTAGGACAGGGAAGCCTAGCGTGCTGCAGCCCTTGGGGTCGCAAAGACTCAGACACGACTCAGCGACTAAACGACAATGCCGTGGGGACAGGCAGTGAGCAGTGAGGTTAATCTTTTTACGAACGCTGGATGGCCGGGGCAGAAGGCAGCTGGGTGAGGCTTCTGTGACAGCCCCAAGCGCTGGCAGGGCCACCAAAGCACAGAGAAGCGGCCACTCTGGTCCCAGCCCCCGGGGCTCCTCCATCCTGCAGCCCTGCCTCGCCGAACTCCAGTCTGGCCTCTGTCTCCCTCTCTGCTGACGCCCAGCAGAGACAGAGGGGCTTAAAATCACTGTGCCCTCTTGTGAAAATGGCTGTGACATCGCAGATAAGTATTTCAATTTCCTGCTTAGAGTGAGAAGCTTTATATGAAAAAAGACCAAAGAGTTACGCGCCCCCGGTCACACAGCTGCAGCGCAGACAGAACCGGGCTGGGGGTCCACTTCTCTGCCTCGAGCTGAGATGTTTCCCACACATAAGCCCTCAGCACAGGCCTCGTTCATCGTCCACGAGAATGGGTGGGTTTTGAGGGACGCAGCACAAATACTGAGTGAAGTCAGGTGTAGAATAACGCACTTTAAAATTCATTCCCCTAAAAAAATAAAATTCATTCCCCTAAACTGCTTTATCAGGCTTCCCAGGCAGCTCAGTGGTAAAGAACCCGCCTGCTAATGCAGGAGATGTGATTTGAATCCTGATCCAGGAAGACCCCCCTGGAGGAGGGAATGGCAACCCACTCCAGCGTTCTCACCTGGGAAACCCCATGGACAGAGGAGCCTGGTGGGCTACGGTCCACGGGGTCACAAAGAGTCGGACATGACTCAGTGACTAAACAACGACAGAGCTGCGGTCACACTGTACAATCTTCTGTTTAATATTCTATAACATAAAGAGCATGTTACCAGAAACGCGAGCCACCCTCTTTTAGTACTCAACGACTGCAACGTTTTTCAACAGAGCGGCCAAGCTCAGCGCAGCCATGCCACGTGGGCACACGGGAGCTCTCTTAACCTGAGGGGTCCAGCCTCCAATCACGTAGAGTTTATTGTTCACCGTGGCAACCGCATGGCACGCCAGCTGCAGAGGAAGTGGAGACACCCTTTTCCAGGTGTCCCGTTCCACAGAGTACTTGTCAACACAGTTTGTGATAAGATACTGGTTTTTAACTTTCATCTGCCCTCCTATCACATAGAGGTCGTTATGGACAGCGCCCAGGGCGTAGAGCTCTCGAAA